>NC_091488.1:29646698-29949728 GCF_947461875.1 Haliaeetus albicilla
TCTATGAATTTCTGACTAAAACACACTGAGACACTGTCAGTTTGCCAAGATGAGGGGAAGATAAATGCTACTTTGGAGAAGGAAACTTTGAGGGACTGAAGGCCCATGGCAGAATGGTTGTATTTATCAACTGGACCCTCTTTGGTCTTGTCTCATCTGACCTCAGTTACCTTTGTGAGGCAGAGTGAATCTCTGGTATGGATGTATTTGCAGTTCAGTTTTGCTCAGACTTCTGTTTCTCCTTTGTTTGTTGCCTATTACATTATTTTGTGTATCTTTTTTTTTTTCTTGTTCTGGTGTATTATGATGCCTTTAAAGTTTGTCTAAGGGTCAAGTACTATTAACCAGTTTCTTCACTTGCTGTTTGTAGTGATTGGAGGATTCTTGCTAGTTAGATGCTGTGCTTTCTATGTCTTTAAGACCCACACTTTTACTAAGAAATTTGTGAATCCATTCTTTCCAATGAGAATGGGTCATTTTTCAGTCACTTTTAGCACCAGGAACCAGTCCTTTCTCGCTATGTAATAATCTGTCTTAATTATATACACAAATTAATGAAGTCAAACACTGAGATTACACCAGATCCTTAAAGAGGGTATGTCTAGCTGTAGCTAGTATTCAACATAGACTTCCCTTTCCCCTTTTTGTCTGCATCATAATCTCTGGAACTGCTGTAGCTCTCAAAGAAGTTCTCGGCTGCCCTTTCCCAACACAACTCAGTTGGACTTCATATTAGGGTAAATGTCATTTCCAGGTCTATGGTGCATCTCATCCTGCCTGCTTCACTGCTTCCAGCTGCCTTTAGTCCACCCGGCTTAATATTGCCAAATCATCCCTCATTCTTCTGTGATGAATGGGTATTTTGGCTTATGCTACCTGTTACTAGAGTTCATCAACTCATATTTTCTTTTTTCCCCTTTCATTTTCCTCCCAGAACTCTTCCAAGATTGCACATGTGTGTGTGTAAGTTTTTTTTGTTTGTTTCTTTTTTTTTTTTTTTTGTTACAAACCTTAATAGCACATTCTACCTTAAATTCTTGGGCACCAGGTAAAGTGAACTGGAAAGGCATGAGTTCAGTAAAAGATAAATTCTCTGGTCTTGAGCAGGAGGGCTTTTGTACAGGTGTAATATGTGTAAATGTGAATACACATTTTGAAGCACTGTGATTTGTGATAAGTAATATTTTTCCTTCATCTTATTTTTGTGTGGCAAGCAAAACAACCTATAAGAGAGTGCCACATTGATACAAAGCCTGTTATATCAGTCTGCAATTTTTTATCACATTGGTGTTTTTATTAGCACCATTAGCTGTTAATGATATATTTATAGAAAACAAATCAGGAAAATTAGAAATAAGAGGCAAGCTGCTACTAATAAACTAATAATTATTAAGTATCTTTCATTAAGGCATCATAAAAACAATGTGCTACAGATTGCTTTTTAAAATAAATCTTTCTTATGAATGAGAAAAAATAAAATGGACTAAGAATTTAAAATTTGGAAAACTCTATCTCTATATAAATATGAAACACCAGAATTATCTATGGTTAAATTCTTTCTTGCTGATGAATGGATACTGGCAATGGCTTGCTGATTAAATTTTACACTTGAAATTATTTTGACATGACATTTAGATAACCCTTCCTGCAACTGTTTTTTGTTATAATGATGAAGCACTACTTCAGTCATCATTTAGTTATTTCAGTAATTATGGAGAATATAAAAGAGCAGAAATTTAAGGCCAAATGCTCCCCCTCCCCCTGCCCCTCAAGCCCAATAAAAAACATTGTTCTTTATTTAATGGTCCTCTTCAATTACTATGTTTTCCATTATTTTGATCTTGTTTATTTGTGGGAAGGATGTTTGGTTTTAAGATATTATTTCTTGTAGGTCTCTCCGTGTAGTTGTGTTCCCTAGGTGTGTGCTTTGTTTTCATTTAAAACTTTGTGATTTAAATGGAATTTAAAAATATCAGATATGTGAAGGTATTTTTCCTTTTAGTTTTTCTCCTAGTCTTACAATTTTCTTCTCTAACTGTAACCTCAAGAGTATCATTGTTTCTAGCAATAACCTTTTCTTCTAGACTCAGTTTTAAATGTGTTGTTCATTAGTTAGCTGATCATAGAGACAGTAGAATTTTTCCCATTTTTTGTTTTGATACTCATTTTATCGTAGAATTATAGAATCATAGAATGGTTTGCGTTGGAAGGGACCTTTAGAGGTCATCCAGTCCAACACCCCTTTGCTTTTGAGCAAAACAGTGTCCTCACTGTACGGAATTTGTGTCCACATGTTGATTTGACCAAGGTATGAGAGTATACAAGTAGTGATCTGAAGGGAAACCATTTATGTCTTGTTTTCATAGTACAGGGCATTAGGTATTTGCATTTCAGGTTAGAGCGAGAGCTTTCCTCAGCTGTGGTTCAGACACCCTCTTAAAGATTTCCTGTATGGAAATCACATTATCTTCTTGTACCTAACTTGTGCTACTGTTGTGGTTTAACACCAGCCAGCAACTAAGCACCACGCAGCCGCTCACTCATTCCCCCCCCCATCCAGTGGGATGGGGGACAAAATCGGGAAAAGAAGTAAAACTCGTGGGTTGAGATAAGAACGGTTTAATAGAACAGAAAAGAAGAAACTAATAATGATAATGATAACACTAATAAAATGGCAACAGTAGTAATAAAAGGACTGGAATGTACAAATGATGCGCAGGGCAATTGCTCACCACCCACCGACCGACACCCAGCCAGTCCCCGAGCGGCGATTCCCTGCCCCCCACTTCCCAGTTCCTAAACTAGATGGGACGTCACATGGTATGGAATACCCTGTTGGCCAGTTTGGGTCAGGTGCCCTGGCTGGGCATGAGAAGCTGAAAAATCCTTGACTATAGTCTAAACACTACTGAGCAACAACTGAAAACATCAGTGTTATCAACATTCTTCACAGACTGAACTCAAAACACAGCACTGTACCAGCTACTAGGAAGACGGTTAACTCTATCCCAGCTGAAACCAGGACAGCTACTCAAGGCTTGCTGCTTTATTTTATATAGAAAAAAACAGCCTTTAGTCAATCTATAAACGGAGTTAATTACTTGTTTCTTTCAAACCAGTCACAATATTTCACTGATTTCTGCAAACCCTGTCAGCAGTTTGACTAGGTTTAGCTTTGGTAAACATGGCCTTGTCCACCTTCCGTAGTAACAGCATCCTCATATACTAAAAATACCTGGTAACCCATGTTATTGTAGACCCCTGTAATCATATGCCTGTAAAGCAACACAAAATGAAGTATGAATCATTTATTAGAGCAGTTCAACTCCTGTGTGACTTGAGAAAATATGTATACAACCCTATCTTAGTCATTTTCATTTCAAAGTGGTGTATGAGCCTTATGCCTCTTATTTTCCATCCATAAGTTTACGTTTATGCTAGCAGTAAGCTTCCGTTATGCATTTACTGAGTCATATAAAGTTCAAAATTGGTATATATACATTAAAAAAAAATCAGTGGCAAAACATAGTGCTCCTTATTTGAAACTTCTAGCAATATTGCAAAAATTGTTTGACACTTAAAAGCAATAAACTTGAAGAAAAATGCAATCAGTTAATATTGTGTCAGAAGTCATGAAATGTGGAAGGTTTCTCGGAGATTTCTGTTTGGGTGTTTTTTCGTTTGATTGGAGGTTTTTTTAATGCTCTGGTATGGAAGTGGGACTTGTGAAATTTCCTTTTTTCCCCACTCTGCTAACATCTATCCAATATAATATTTCTTGGATGCTTTTCTGCACTTACATTTGAATTATTGTCAAATTCTTGCAGTTTTGTGGTACTCTGATAGAACATTTAATGTCTTTCCCTCTTAAAATTGTTTGAGTATTTCCATAAATTGCTGAAAATGTCTGAAGGGGATCATTTTCTGTTTAGAACTTAGCATATAGACCATTAACATCCTCTTCAATGTGATCTGATGTGTGCTTTTTTTAACCATAGTATTGATATTTGAAAAATTTCTTTAATGGTCCCATATCTAACGCTTGGGTAATTCATAGTTCAGCTTATAATGAAGAAACTGGGGGTTTGGGTGTGGGTTTTTTTGTTGTTGTTTTTTTTTGTTTTGGTTTTTTTTTTCTGTTTTTGTTTCCATTCTTGAAGAGTTTATTTAATTCACTGAATAAAATACCCTGATGCAGGATTTCTGGTTATTGACATCTGTTGTTCATGATACTTGGGAATTAACTTCAGTTTTCCTGTACAAAAGAAACTATGTACTAAGCTCAATTGCAAATTGAGTCTTCTTGAGTATCACTGGCAAATCATTTATGTTCAAACTCAAAGACACTAAAGCACCTGCAAAAATTGTGAAGTCCTCAAATGTTATAGCAATGTAAGCCATAAGAGGGGGGAAGCTTTGTTTTCTTCCATCCTTTGTCTACAGGAAGGCACAAGGCATCTAATGCTAAAGACAGGGTTTTTTAAATGATGAGTAGATAAAGAGAACCATTCTGCTACATAGGGACAAGGAACTAGACTGAAAATCTAACAACATATTATAGAGGTGATGTCAGGTGTGAAGAAAAAATTAGGCTTGTAAAGGAAAGAAAGGGCCTTTGCCAACTTGGAATCTTAGATTTTGCTGTTTAGGATTGTGCAGACTTGTGTTATCTAATGGAAAGGTTGATGAAGATGCTGCATAGTTGAAAGACAGTTGGAGAGTATGAAGAAATAAGAAATAACAGTACAAGAATTAATTGGCTGGAAAGAAGTAAAATTATTACTAAATGTTTAGGGGGGCTCTGAAAGGAGAGAAAAATTAAGTAAAGAAGGTCCAGCTGTGTAACAAGCATTTTTATAAGGGCATTTTAAGCAGTGCAAAGGATTTCTCTGGATGTTACAATTGCAGATATTGAAGGGGACAAGAAAAATAGAATAGCAGATTTAAATATTAAAGAATGGTTTTAATGTAATACCATGATTTTTTAAATTGATTGAAAAACTAAGTGGAAAGTGAAATGTAAGAAAATATTTGAGGGTAAATCAAGCACCATGAAAGATGAATTGGTTTCTACCAAGAAAAACACTTCTGTTGTGGTGATGTTGAAATGTTTTAGTTTTTCTTTTTCAGTAAGTAAAGTGAGCCAATATAGGTTAAGAAAAATATTGACTAATTTTGAAGTAGAAATCAATAATTCTCAACTGTGTCTTTTTGTGTTAGATAAAACTTGCTGCGCTGTAATTTCTTTTTGGTGTATCTACAGGTAAGTGACAGCAGCCATGTGGTAGTGAGTATTCCAGAGAAAATGACCACAGGGTGGCATTAAAAAGTAGCGCTCTTATTTTGAGTGCTAGTATCCTTAAACCATCAAACTATGTTGGTAAAGCGAAGCTGAAAAAATGTTGAAAAAAATGTAGTCAATGTAATGGGACGTTAAAAGACTTCAGTTCTGGCTCTAAAAACAAATGCTATTTCATACTATATTGTTTATACATGAATTCCTGGAAAGTGGATACTTCAAATACAAAATTCAATTTTTCTGTCTTAAGACTATGATACACTATCTATTTAACAGGCAATCAAGTGCATCCTTTGATTTCATAAGGCTTGTTTTTGTAAGGTTACTTAGCCTTGTCCTTTGTAATTTGCTCCCTTTATCCACCAGTAGGTGTAAAAGGGCTTACTTGTTCCTAAAAAATCCCCCCCCCCCCCCTTATAAGTTGTCACTGTTTTCCTATTTATAAGTTAGACACTAATAAATGTTTTGTCAAATAGAACTAAATTGGGTAAGGGGATAGAAGTCTCAAAGATAGAAGTAGGGTGTGCTTAGTCACTGTCCCCACTGAAGGAATGGCTTCAGCATGAGTTCAGAACTTGGTACAAATCATACAATCTAGATGGAGCAAATGCCCTAATTCTGCTTCTCATTAGATGCCAAAGAATATATTAAAAGGTAAGCAATTACAAGAATGCCTCAGTTGTATGGAAAAAAGCTTCAGTTGAAGTTCAGACTCAACTACCAGAGAATTAATGCGGAAACTAAACAGTAATATAACTGGATATATGAACTGTGTTGTTTTTTTTCATTGTATATTATACTTATTTACATATGTTCTCTGATATCTAGTAATTGAAGTGCTAGGGTAAGCCCTTTGCAAATCTTCAGGCTCCAGTTTCAAATACAGACCTTTGAGTGGAAGTGCCAAATCATGTGGCATACTTATTTTTATCCAATACAAGCTAACTATAAAAGGAAAAAGGACTGACTGAAGTTCATACCATTGGAAAAAAAAGTAATGAACTTAGAAGTATCTAAAAATCTGTTGTAGAATGAATAATATTCATCTTAAGTGAGAGTAAATAAAAAGAAACGTCTCTCATTTAAAAAGCCTATTTTTACGACTTTGAGTTATGGTTTCACATATGTAAAACTACTTTTTTGTTGCTGTTTCCTAAGTATTTATTTTATTTTTTTTAAAGTCAGGCTCCTCTGAAGGATAAATGCATGGCAGTGTTTGTAACTGTTTGAAGTCCATTTCCCAAGGCAGAATGAAGTTGGTCCAAAAGAATACAAAAGAGATTATATTAGAAGTTCTTGGTATCAGTGTGTAAACTTGAGGCTGTGGCACTCTGGGGTATGGTGCCTCAGCCAGTCCTCACTGTGGAGTGTTCCCGCAGGCCACGTCCTAATCGCATCTTCTGACAGAACGGGGCCAGCATCACGCTGCTGTGGTCCTTGTCTAGAATGGCAGGAGAGAGGAAACATGCTTCTGCAAGTCCAGGGTCCTTTTTTGATGTCAGAGCACACAGAGCAATGTGTCCCTTGGCTGTGTTTCCACAGCCAGTACCATGAACAATGATGTGCAGACAAAAAATGTTATGATATCCAGTTATTTCCACACTTCATGCTTATCTTCATTTTCATCTGGTCTGAAATGGCCAACAGGAAATTTAACTTAATTTCTCAGCTCCCTATGCTTTTTACATTGACTATTTAGAGCTCTAAGCTCTGCATCTCACCTTTCCATATTACCAAACAGAAAATTATTTGCACTAATCTAGACTTAGAGCTGATCATTCTGACCTGAAATTATGAGGTTCAGAGGGCTCCTTGTTGGTAGCACATGAATTTCAATGTCTGACTCAGCAAAGCAAGGTTAGTGGAAATGGGGCCCCAAGTGCAGTGCCTTCTAATAAGAATAGTTTCAAATGTAACCTTCCATGATACCAAGGAAGTGAAGCTAAATGGAAATGATTTCAAGTTTTTGAGAAGAACAAGAATATACATGTCCACATGGTATGAATGTTATGCATAAGCATATGTTTTTGTGGTTTAGTTTAATTGCTAAATTCATCCTGAGTCCTTTATTTCAAGTTTTTGGGGGAAATGGATAAAGGATCCTACATATGTGTGTGATTATTTTCCTGCTTTTTATTATTACTATCTTTAATTTATTTCCTTCTATCTATAGACATAATTAGGTAGATAAACATTAAGTTAACTGTCTTCTCTATGGGAAAAGAAACTAAGGTATTCCAAGCTTGAAGTATGAATGTGGCAGCCTTAAGTGGAAGTCAATTGGTCAAACACTGGAACAGGCTTCCTAGAGAGGTGGTCGATGTCCCAAGCCTGTCAGCTTTTGAGGCATTTGGACAATACCCTTAATAGCATGCTTTAATATTTGGTCACCCTGAAGTGGTCAGGCAGTTGGACTAGATGATCATTGTAGGTCTCTTCCAGCTGAAATACTCTATTCTAAGTAACACTGTTGTTGTCTAACTAAAAGCTTGAGAATGACAATGTTATGAGCCATGAATTATGAATTACCTTTAAAAACAGAAGGGGCTGCACAAGACATGATGAAATGCCTCAAAAAGCCTCAGACTTGGTTATTTTCCCTTGTTACCTCATCCATGGTATATTTATCAGATTGTAATAGGTCATTGTAGTTGACTAAAAATGACAAACATAATGTCCCTAATGAATTATTTTTCACTCAGAACTGCTCACAGAGTGTTAATACAGCTTATGGTCACCTTTTCTTCAAGCTGTTTTTTTGCTGGAATCTAAAAATCCTTAACCTTGCAGGTTTTCTGGATAACAAAAGATGTATAAAAATACTTAAAAATGAAACAGCAAGTAGTAGACTACCACTGGTATCAGATAACAATTACAACTTTTGTTTTCTGCGTTTTTAGTTGAAAATAGAAAGCAGACAAGTGCAAAAGTGCTATAGGAAAAACTTATTTTAGGGTCGAAGTATATAACTTAATAGTAATTTTGATTATATGTATTTATCTAGTGTGCACATTAAGTCCCACTACAAACCACAAGTGAAATACTCTTTATTTTAGTAATGTCTTCTGTTTGACTATAACCTGTTTTATTTTTTTAGAGGTGGATGTTCAGCAAATCTCTTTTGATAGCATGGACCTAATTACACCTTCCTAGACTTCTTGCAGTCTTGTTTTATTTTCCTCCATTTTTGGAAGGTAAAGGAATATTTCATTTAAGGTAGTATTCTGAAGATGAAAATAGTGTGACATAGTTAAAGAACATCTATTTTTAAAATTCCCTTGCTATTCTGAAGTTGTTTTAAACAGTATACAGCCTATCAGTACTTGGTATTTCTTGTCACATGTTGAAATGTGTATTACTCTTTTTATGTGACACAGTAAAAATGAGTTAGGGCATTCTGCAGTAAAAGACAAAAAGGAAAAGTTTTTGAGCAATGATTGTGGTAAGGCTTGTGTCGTGGTTTCAGCCCAGCCGGTAACAAAGCACCACGCAGCCACTCGCTCACTTCCCCCCCTCCCCACCCCGGCCACAATGGGATGAGGAGAAGATATAAAGGCAGGCTCGTGAGTCAAGACAAGGACAGGGAGGGATCACTCACCACTTATGGTCACGGGCAAAAGGCAGGCTCGACTTGGGGAAGAAACTAAATCAATTTAATTTACTACCAATCAAATCAGAACAAGGCTATCAGGAAGTAAACCCAAACCTGAGAACACCTTTCCCCCCAGCCCTCCCTCCCACTCCCAGCTCTCTCTGCCTCCTCCCCACCAGAGGCACAGGGGGACGGGGAATGGGGGTTGGGGTCAGCTCCCCACACCTTGTCTCTGCTGCTCCTTCCTCCTCGGGGGAGGAGGACTCCTCACCCGTCCCCTGCTCCAGCGTGGGGTGCCTCCCACGGGAGACAGTCCTTCACCAACTTCTCCAGCGTCAGTCCTTTCTGCGGGCTGCAGTTCCTCACAAACTTCCCTGGCGTGGGTCCTTTCCTTGGGCTTCAGCTCTTCCCGAACTTCCCTGGCGCGGGTCCTTTCCGCGGGCCGATCTTCAGCCACGCACTGCTCCAGCGCGGGCTTTCCCATGGAGTCGCGGCCATCTTGGGGGGCCTCCCCTTCCCCGCTCCCCTCCATGGGCTGGGGGGGACAGCCTGCCGTCCCGTCCCACCACGGGCTGCAGGGGCATCCCCTCCTCCCCTCCTTCCTCACTGACCTCGGTGTCAGCAGAGGGGTTCCTCTCGCATTCTGATCCCCCACTCGCTACCGGTTCCCCTTCTTCAATCTGTTCTCTCAGAAGCGCGACCACCGTCACTGACGGGCTCAGCCTGGGCCAGAGGCGGGTCTGACTTGGAGCCAGGGAAGCTTCTAGCAGCTTCTTGCGGGAGCAGTCCCTGCAGCCCCCTCCCCTGCTACCAAAAAACCCTGTGCCACACAAACCCATAACAGCTTTTTTTTGTAGCATTTCTCTGAAGTTTGGTAAAACTTCTGCATTGCAAGTTTCCCATCATTGTTCTTTCCCATGAAGGTACCATTGACTATATAAACATTTCCACAGAGCTTGGTGTGTAGATGAATCTTTCTCTCCATGTAAAATGTTTCAAGTTTATTATATGATGTTCAGAGCTTCAAACTAATTTTGTTTGGTCAGATCTGCTGTGAAGCAGAAACACTGATGCACCTCGTATGTATATTTCAGTGAGAACTTGGAGCAATTATGTAAGCCATTGAGCCCTAGGTTATGCCAAAACGCTGATCATAACACTGTAGTAAGATTATCTTCTGAATGCCGTAATAAAAGCAGCTACTGTTCGTCAGCCACAAAATATTTTTAGAGAACAGAAAGATACACATTAAAATATAGCCAAGATACCAGCAGAGCTTACGGGTGCATAGGCAAAATAAGAGAGCACATGAAATCAGGATATTTTCACACTTTGTTACTGTTTATGTTGCAGGGGTGGTATCCTGTAACTTCTGGATCAGGATCTGTTTGTAATGCCTAAAGTAACTCTTTGTTACACAATCTATATATAATTCTGGGTTAGCTTTTAAATTGCATAGCTAGTATACCAAGATGCAATAGGTTTCTTTTCTTTCTGTCCCCTTTAAGTATTTTTCTGGTGCTCTTGCAGATTCTTTCCTCATGAGAGCTTTAATCTGCTTGATTGTTTTGTATTAGCAGCAGTGCCTGTATACACCTTAGTGATTTCCTCTCTTCAGATTCATAACTTGAGTGGAGTTGATTTGACTGAAAGCCAATAGCCTTGCTCCTCCTCCTTTGTAATCCCTTTCATGGGGGACTGATGCCTGTAAAACCAACTACATATTTTGTAAATTCTGTTTTGAAAGTTGTTGATGTGAAGAATTCAAACTGAACATTTGATAATTGTGCTGGGCTTGATGTATCTAAATGGAAAGTCCATTATTTTGGTAATCAGATCTTAGTTGCTTCATATACAAGGCATGACGGCTTCATACAAGACCATGGTTTGTAGTGCATATTGAAAAGAGGTCTTGTCTTTCCTCTCAAGAATAGTAGATATCGTATATTGGAATGAAGAGGAACACTAATGTTTTAATACTTTTCATAACACTAATGTTTTAATACTTTTCATAAGTGAAATACTATAGTCATAAATAAAGAATTTGTAGAAAATTCATGTCATGACTATGCTTCTTTTGTATGATAAACTTGTTTAATATTAAGAACTGCAACCTCTTTCTGTGAACATGGGAAATACTGCATTCACTGTTTCAGTTTTTTTCCTAATCTAAATAGCTTCTTTTTAAAAAAAAAGTCACCTACCCAAACAGCATTTTATTTCTGTAGAAGATTGCAAAAGAATCAAAGACTTGTGGCAAAGTACACAAGCAGTGAAAAAGAATTGCTGCTGTAGTTGGCTACATTAAAACAATTTCACTGAAAGATATTTCTTTGAAAAAGCTGGTGCCTCCCCCTGTGAACATTTGGTTACCTGGATGAATGCCCGTTCTTTGCACTAAAGGCTGCAAAACCTGCAAATATATTTAATTATCCATTGACAGCATCTAATGACTATGTTAATATGATTAGTTAGAATTGGGAGTTTTCAGTGAGATATTAATGTTTTTTGGCACAGTCTTTGGAACATAGTGATTTGCATGCTGTAGCTGCACTTCTTTTATTTGGTTTCTTCTGTTTGATTTCCATGAGAGGTCTCTGACATACATAAATTCAGCACTATTTGATTTTTGTGGATTTCATTTTCACCTGTGTTTTTTTCCTGGTTAACACAGTGATGTGACCTTTGTTGGATTCCTGCATGTGCTGCTGCTGACACTGTTTGGGTTTCTCCTAGGTTGATCTTGAATCTCAAGGATTTTGCATAGGTAGCAATTCTCCCTGAAGTATTAGAAGTGTGTATTATTAGCCAACAAAGCATGTTCATCTGCAAAGTTGTGACATTTTTGCAAAGTCAGCTGCTGTATTTTTTTCTTCTGACCTATCTCTTGATCATGCCTTAAAAGAGAAGGTTAGAACATACAACTGCTGGGTAATGCTGCCTTTGTGAAACTCCCATTCTAGGTTTATTTTTCAGAGTGTTTAGTGGGATTTCATACAGACTTGCTTTTAGATTAACACGGATGGATTTAGACCATTTCTTGTAGACTACAAACCATTCACATGGAGCATAAGTCCAGTGCAAAAGCTGTGCAGGTCAGGTCAGCATAACATTGGGCTGTATTTCATTCCAGACTGTTCTGGAAAGGCAGGAGATTAGCTGGGACATGGTCTTTCTGTCATGTGATTTCCAGACCAGAATCGTCTTGTATAAACCTGGATGGGATTGCATGATAACCAGATGCAGAATGTGCCTGCAAATACACCCTTAAGAAAGAAAATTCCAAGTTCAGAAGTGACTTAGATATTTTGGTGCATTTGTGAGTACTACTCACATATTTTTATATGTTACGTGTGTTACAGGGTATTCATAATGGAGACTTCAAGCTCAGGCATCTTATTTCCTTTACTCCAAATGCTTGCTGTAGCTTCTGTAGTCTGTCATGAATTTCTGGTTAGTTTTATATAGGTGTTAAAATATAATATAGGGAAAACTTGCTCAAAATAAGGGCGTTTGAGTCTGATGCATAGTCTGCCTCCTAAATTACTGGGTTTAGCTCCAAAACAACTCTCCTCATCTTATCTTACATACACTCTTATTTCTTATTCAGAGACTTATTTCTTATGTTCATATTACCATTGGAAACAATACTGTGTGGCCTGTCTTTAAGAACAGTTACAAGGCTTGTTGCACTTTGAGTAACAAAAGGCAAAGCAAGTGCCAACCATGTAGGCGATATTTTGGTAGGGTTGTCAGCTGCTGTTGTGCTTCAAAACAGATGCTGTTTCAGCAGGCAGCTCTTCTAAAAGAAATGTCTTTAAAAATGAAAGTAAAAAGAAGTGCTTGGAGAGAAAAAAAAATTGAAACACTAAGCTCAATACGGTTTATGATGAGATTGCCTTAGAGCACTGGGAGCAAGCCAAGCATAAAAATTAAATGCCTATCTGGTTTTGTCTTAGAGAAATATCTTAAAAGCTGGCGTGCTAGAAATGGCCAGCAAAATGATCCACAGCCCTTTATCCCTGGGGTAAAGCTGCTTTCCTGAAGCTCTGTTAAGTCACTTGTATTTACTACCATGCTTCATCTGAAATTTTAAATGAGTCAAGTGTATGCGGCTTCTTCAGTTATCAACCTCCCACAAGTGTTCCCTGTGTTCTGCAGAACAGTGTCTTCTGTAGAAAAACAAAAGACTTCCTAGGTGATGCCATACAGACCTCAGGCTGATATTATGTAGTTACAGATAAATAACTCTAACTAGACAAAGAAGAACTTATGATATTTCTAGGAACTTTAGGAACATCTATCAAGCTGGTTTTAGTAAGTGTTAATTTATTTGTCTGGATTTGAAAAATTAATTATTCCAACTAAAAGCCATAAAAATAATCTTACAATTTGGTTAAATGGCATTACATTTGAATATATCAATTTTATGCCCAGGTGAAAAAACTTCTAGGTTTATTCTTCTTCTCAGCAAATGTAAACAATTTCCAGATTCTATGACCATCTTTTTCATAAAGAAATAATTTGAATTCTTCTTGTCCTGTACCCTTGTATGTGGTAACTTTTAATTACTCTTTTCTGTAATGCAGTCTCCAAATAGCGTAGAGAAAAAATAAACATGATAGTTAAGTAATTTCTACAACAAACCCGAATATGTCAACTCAGTTTTCCTGCTTAGCATATGCGCTAGGTTTTGGTACTGCCAGAAGCATTTCAGGTTCCCAGTTCTTAGTTGAACTTTCATTGTCCATGATGTATAAAGCTAGAATTGCCAGTAAGATCACAGCCTGGGAAATTTATTCAAATTACTCAAAAAAATCTTCTACAAAACATGTTCCACATTGTATTGAAATCCAAGGTAATGGTTATCAAAAAGGCTTTGTTTGGACAGAAGCTACAAAAAAGGAAAACAAAACTGGGGGGGAGGTAGGGGGAGGAGGTGATTTAGTTTTTGGTTCGTGATTTTTTTTTTTTTTGCTTTGGGGGTTTGTTTTTTGGTGGTAGTGTGGTTTTTGTTTGGGTTTTTTGTTGTTTTGTTTTGTTTTGGAAGGCACACTTAGAAGTTTGTTCTTGTTTCTGTAATGAGCTGTAGTTCAGGGAGAAAATCAGTGCAAGGTTAATTTCTCCAGCAGGTAGTCCTCCTAATATGTACAAGCAGAATGAACCATAACAGTGCATACTTTTGTGTGGTAAGCTACATGTTCCAGTGGTTTTATGTATGCTATATTCTCATTTTAATCTGTGTCAATTGCTTGAAGAGATATAGGGAAAATGAAGTACAAATAAGACAGTTATTGTTGAACATATTCTAAGAAGTTTATTATAACACACTGCTTAAACATTCATATTTATCTGAGAAGCATCACATTCTTTTATGCACTCTTTGAAAACAAAATGAAAGGGTGTTGTGATACTGTATTGCTCGTGGAAGCATGCAATGGTCAAAGAAAATCATAAAGATGATGTTTGTGGTGGTCTTCTGTGAGATGTAGGGAGTGCCTAAAGGTGGATACTTTAAAAAAAAGGGGGTAGGGAAGAAGGAAGTAGGGGTGGTGGAGAGGATTTTCATTGACTCACAATGTATGCAGTGCTAAAGCAGGAGAATATGATCTATGGTGATCTAATTATGTCTGAAAAAGAATACTGCTAGGTAGCTGAGGAGGAAGGTGCACAAAACTGTAGTGCAGAGCAGCTTTAAATGGAGATTAAGGCTGGTAAATGGAAATTCCTTGTCTCCACCTTAGTAACTGTTATGAATATTGGATTTTATAATCCCATGAGAATTTGTAATAAAAATTAATTGGAAGAAGACATCATCAGCTACTTCTGTTGGTTATAGTTGACCATAATCTCTACATGAATAAATGGATGTATATTGCTTCATGCAGAGAGTACTTAGTATTGTAAAATGCCCACAAATGTGAAAATATATAAGAATATTCCTATCTCAGTTCAGTGACTGGTGAAGAAAAATTTTTTTATTACTGTATGAAATATATAGCTACTAAGATATACCCAGTGCTCAGCATGAATTGGTCACACCATAAAATTTTCTATGCTAATGAGTTTTGGAGGTTTTTACTCCATAAATTGGGGTACTAGAACACTGAAAACAATCAAACCAACATATTTAGTTCCCTATTTCCTGAAAATAGGTAGAAGCCTAATGGATTTCCTTATTCTCTCTCTCTCTCTATTTATTTATTCATTTTTTAAGCCAGATCTGCAAGGTAACTTTTCTTTCTATGGTTGACTCAAACCACTTTAGGTATTGAAAGGGTATGTAAGTGTTGTGTGTGGAACTTCGATTCAGTGAGCAGCAAAGCAACCTAACAGTTCCGGAGTAAGAAATCTAAAATTCATTCTAAAGAAAGCAAGTCTAAGGAAATCTATATTTAGAATAGTTTGGGTTTGGGGTGTTTTTTTGGTGGTGGTTTGGTTTTTTTTTGTTGTGGAGGTGGTTGTTTTTTGTTGTTTTTTTTGTTTTGTTTTGTTTATTAGTTTAAAATATACTAAAATATTATAGTTGCATTTTTCCAAGTCTGTGTATGCAGTCCCTTAGCTCCAGATTGTCTCTTGTGGCCACAGTGACACAGCTACTAGAAATGACAATGATCAAGGAGATCAAGGAGAAATAACAACACTTCATGTCTCTTTATGCTGATGAAAAGTGGGCCAGGCAGTTTTTAAGTCATTTCCTAGCAGAGTTAGACTGTCTTTCTTCCCACGTCCTCCCAGCCTTTGATTTTTAAAAAATGAACAAATAGCCTTGACATTTTTTAGCTTTAGGAACTTAATATGTTCTCTGTGAGTTTTTGTCTGCTTGAATAACGGAGTAATTTAATGAATTCTTTAACTTGAGTATTATAGATACTGACTAAAATTAGTAATTACTGAAAACTATTGCTTTGTTAAAATTAACAGGTACTAGTGTATTGCTTTTAATTTTTAAGTATTATCAGTTTGACAATTTCTCGCTTGAAGAGGACTCAGTCTTTTAGTATTCAGATTTTGAGAAGCTGTAAAAGACCCCAGAAGCACTGTAGCAAATGTGTGAATAAACATGAAGAAGTTTTGAATATATGCAAACATGGTAATGCATTTTAAATTTGCTTAATTAAATTCTGTTGTTTTATGTTCATGGCAAGGATTGGTGAACATTAACTAGTTCATTTGCAAGACAGTCATACTAGCAAATTGTTCCTTTCTTTTTATAGGGTTAGATACTAAAGTAAAAATAGGTGAGGGAAACCTAAGACTGTAGAAATACTTTATCAGATGTGGTGCCAAGTCCTGGTTCTCTGCATTTACTGTTAGGCCATATCCCTATATCTTTCCTATGCTGTGCATTGTTTTGATAATGACCTAATGATTGAAAGATTTTCCTTTGTCTGAATAAGAAGTTGAAAAGATAGGCTGGTTCTAGTGGACTGGAGAAGATGAGCCACATAGTTCATCATTCCACACACATTTTGTGGAACATGTATATGAAATTAATGACATCAGATTAATAATCCCTGGGTATAAATTTATAATAAAGTAGGAGGTGGTTGTTTCTTAGCTCAGAGTTGTAAAACATTTGTAGGCTGAGGGAAGGAAAAGAGCATGTCTCTTGATTTCATTCTTTTTTCATCCCATCCCATGATGTCTTACAAGTGGGATAGAGTTCTAGGGGAAAAAAAACAACCAAACAACAGGTTGCCACTTCCATTGTTGGAGGCTTATCAAGTGGATTAAAGGAAAAACGTAATATCTGTAAACATGTGTCTGTTGTACAGATGGCAATGTAATTTACCTGCCTACCTGCGCAGTCTTTCATTGAGCCAGCATGAAGTGTTCAGTTCGTAAGAAGCAGACTTAAGCTTGCCTTGAGCTTCAGTCAGTGTGTAAGTCCAGTTCGATAACCTGAGCAAACCTTTTCAAAACCAGCCCTTGTATATTCTGGCTTTGGAAGAGTTTGCAGTGATAAGAGGTTTTGGATTTTGGGTAACCAACACTTAGGCTAGGTAAATTCCCATAATTTCTCATCATCCTTTCTCTTTCCGGTCTGGAAAGCAGTGCTCTCAAATAGATCTTCTCTCTCCCCTCATAAATAAAATATTAAGTAAATAGAAGTACGTGGACAAGGAATGTTGTGTTGCAGCTGTTTCTCTTACTCACTGCCTTTTTTGATGTGGTTATTTCAGTCCAGAAAAATTGAGATTAGTCAAGCAATACTATGCTTACATATCAGATCTGTTTTAATTTTGAATATGATGTTAGTCTTTTAATGTTTTTTCTCTTTAATAGTAATGCCATGTTTCATTTTTCTTAAAGCCTGGTGAGAGTCTCAAATTGTTTATAAACACTAGTCAAAACATTTCCCACTGTTATTCATATTTTTGAGGTGGGGACTTTGAGACGGGGGGAGTTTAAGTGACTTGCCTGAAGTGTCAAGCTAAGTATGTACTAACAAGCAGCTCCTCTTTTAGCCAGTATATGTCCTTTATTCATTTAATATGTATAAGTACCAATTTATTACTAGGTATGAGCTAAGAAAACTGGAAAAAAAAATCTTCCATACAGAAATGGAAGACGTGTGCATTTAGGTGCTCTCAGTGCCTTAAAGAAGGAAAGGAGGGATGAAAAGGGACAATATATGCTGAGGTAGGTCAGATGGCAGGTAGTGTTGTTACGCTCTTGTTTCAGTTGGATGAAGAACAGCTCATATGTACAGGTGGAAAGAAGGTGAATCGGCTTTCTCTCCTGGTGAAGTGTCGGTCGTAGGCTTGCTTTTCAGAGCTCAAACCTGCAAGGCGTGGTAACGTGTAGAGCCGGGGCTTTCAGCTGCAGCCCTGGAGAGGGTTGGGGTGCCCAGATGCAGGAGTGGAGTGAGGCTGTACCCTGTATGTTCACCAGCCTGCTGCCTGCCTTACAGCTGTGGGCTCCTTCAGCCAGCAAGGCCGGCTCTGCGGGAAGCAGGAGGTACCATCTAGAGACCGTGTGTGGAGTTAGTATGAAAATCTCTTTAGCCCAAGTGAAGCTCCATGTCCGAGTGTCAGATGCTAAATTACTAAACTCATATATCCTCAAAAGGAAGAAGGGACAGTGAAGTAGCATCTGTAAGTAGCTACATATAGGTGCAAGAATATGATTGTAAGAACTAGTGTGACCACTGATGGACATTTAATTCTGCTTCCCAAGCAGGAGTATTGTACAAGATGTCTGAGCCTGTGTGCTGGCTGGAGCGATCTGTGTCCTCATGACCTTACGGCCATCAGCAGCTCTGATGGCAGCTGGCAACAAGACTGCAATGCACTAGGTTTTTACTTTTACATGAGAATAATCCTGAGGTAGGAGAGAGTGAAACTCAGTAATAGCTTACAAACACGTAGCACACTGTCGTTTCATGAGCAGCCTGCACCAGTCTATAAACTGTTCAGGCTTGGGAAGGCCTTTTTTTGCCTGGAGTCCCAGGGTGAATCGGAGGAGTGTTAACTAGTTAAGTATAAAGTATCAAGTTTTCTGTTTACAGCACAGGCAGAAAATGAAAATGGCTGTTAGCAGGTTACGCAGCATCAGCAAAAGCAATGCTGGTGGCCAGTTAAAAGTGAATTTGACCTGGGAGTAAGGGTGGGAAAAGAGAAGGAATGAGAATGAGGAAGGGGGAAGGTGGATGGGCTGTCATGTGGTCACCGAGTCCTCAGACTGAGGGGACAGGTGCATGATCATGCCTTGCTCTGGTCTATGACCCGGCTGTGATGAAGGTATAATTTGCCAAGTACTGAAATTTTTTATTCATTCTGTCATTTTGGCCTTGATAAACACTCTGTGTGTGAAACAATGCCCTGTGGTCTGCAGGAGTCTGCAGGAGTGACAGATCTGGTGGTCTTTTCTGTACTTTTAATTATAAAAATGTCTTCTGTTAAATGTAAATATACAGAAAGTGAGTTAAGGGCTGTAAGCGTGATTGAAGAAAAGTGCACTGCTGATTATATGTAAGATTAAGTCTTAAATGTGAATCCTTCGGCTAGGTAGCATTCTGAAATGAGGTCTATTGTGGGTTTAGTGTTGCTGTCTTCAACACATACTGCAGTTCTGGACTCTTCAGAGTCATGCAAGCATTCTCAAAATAATTATCACAAAGACATGAAAACATTCTACTATTCCTATGCTTTTGGGGAGACTCAACCCCTTTTCTGGTGTGCATTGTAGAGCCTACTGGAAAATTCAGTGAACTTTGCATCTAGAAGTTATGCATAGTAGTCCCAGATCTTCCATGGACTGGTGTTAACAATCCTTATTGTAAACCAGAGTTTCCTGCCTTGGGATGTATCATTCACCTAGGTTGACTGACAGCTTGCACAAGGTCATTTCAGGTAGAACTAGGAAAAAAGCAAAGTTTCAGCTTCACAATGCTTTTTTTTACATAAAGTATGGCTATACTGCACATTGACAGAGTGTGGCTCTCTACCCTTCAGCAACTACACTGTGTATCAATGTGTAACACTGCTACTGGTTTTGTGCTAATGAATTTGTTTAACTCTACTCCTTGAGTCCACATTCACTCCTTCATATACCTTGAATAGAGCTGCTATTGTATGTAGCTGTAACAACCGAACCACAATTTCTTCCAGGAACTGAGAAAAATCCTCAGTATTTATTGTTTAAATTTTTTGTTCTTGTCATGTACATTTGTTTAGCACCCTTTAATGTAAATTAATCGTTTTTGTGCTCTTTGAAGGACAAGCAGGACAACTGCTTGTTTCTGCTAATTATATCTGTAACTAAAATAATGTGTTTGGTAAGCATCGGTGCCAACTTCCATGCTATAGTTTTAATATAGTCTATATTCTATCATGTGGCGGTTGGTTTGTTTGCTTTTTTAGGTAAAGGAACAGCTGATATTTCACTTTCTTGGGTCCTTCAGCATGAAATCTTTCAGCTGTAACCAAAATCGATTCACATAACTTTATAAGATGGCAAAATGGTTGTCTTTACCTAATTAAGCATGGGACAAAAAAAAGAAAATAATGGAGTATTTGGCCACAGATATCTAAGAAGGTTAGATCAAAAAACAGATTGCAAAATGTGGATGCTCCTGGGAGGTTCAGAGAATCTAGAGAATGTAGTCAAAGATAGTGTGCAGATGACAGGAGTGAATGACTGGGAGGCAAATTTAGGAGGGCATAAAAGGAACTCGCTATTTCTTCTGGTTTGTTTCTGGCACAATGAGTTGGAAAACAATTACTGTTCCATAGGGAATTCTGTTATTGAATTTGCACACCAATTCAGGACAAAAGCTCAGTTTACCATAGAAATAACACCCTAATAATTTCATTTTGGCTGTATTTAAGGCTTTTTGCCTAACTGATGTTGGAGCATTCCGATTTGATTTTGAAAATCAAAACATTATAAGTTGAAATACAGCAAAAGTCAGATAGAAAAATAGAAAACTAAAGTTTTAGCAAAATGGAAAAATCCTAGTGAAGTATTTTGAAACTTAGCAAGATAGAAAATGTTTTCAAACAGTTCTGAACAAAACCAATTTTGATAAAAATATATTTTTGAAGAAAAAGTATGTGTAATTTTTTTTATCCTTTTAAAGTTCTGCAGACTATATCATACAGAGATGAAAATGGGGTAGCTGAAACTATTATCAGCCAAGGTTAGCTAGAAAGTAGTTGTAAAGGTGGTAGGCTGAGATGGCATCCTGTTTCTGCTACGTTTCTATGTTGCTGCTGAGCAGCATACTACCTATTTGAAAATGTACAGCAGTTCTTATATGGCTCACAATAGAAATCAGCTCCATGTTTTTAAGGACGTGACTTACAATGTTTAACTGGAATATTCTTATCACACCAAGAGATTCAATGGATTACAACAAGGCTGCTCCTGTAGAAGTCCACAAAGTTAGAGTTTGTATTTATATTTGTCTAAGACAACTTGAGGTGAGGCATGCTTTTTTTTTTTTTTTCTAAGCAGCTTTTAAGGGATTAATGTAAGGAGATCTCCTGCAAAGCTGACTGGAGAAATTACACAGAAACAATCAGTTCTGTGTTTGTGTACTTGCTTTTGCATGGAGTTGTACTGTCAACAAAAGCAGTAAAACAGATTTTCCAAATTTGTATAATCCCAAAGGAATGCACAAAAATCATACAGTGCTGGTTATACGCTTAATGAAATAGGTGTATATGCAAATAGGACAAGCAATTTTTGTATACTTGCTGTAGATGCTGGCAAAATCCGTGTCAGACCAAAAAGCCCTGCCTCTTGTTTCAAAATAAAATTGTTCGTAGTAGAAGATATCTTTAGGGGGCAGTGAAGAAAAATGCTTCGGAATTTTTCATAAAAGGTAAAACTTTAAAATTGTACTTAAAAATTAGAATAGATTTTGTTTTCTTGTACGCACCTTCCTGTTGATATTATTTGCCAGGATTACTAACAGAATACATTGAAGTGAAATACACCATACGGTAGCACTCTGAATGAATGCTGTGTTCATCTGTCCATTCCTGTGAGGTTTCATTAACGTTCCTGTATTTGAATTTTAGGTTGTAAGTTGACTGTGTCATTATAACTTGTAATTTAAAGATAAGATGTCTGCTCATATATAATCAGTAATGTGTGTGATGATTTCAGATAGCCTGTGGGACAGGAATCAAATACATATGCACGAAAATGGCAGTGCCCACAAGTACTGGTTTCCTTGTATCTTTGCTGTAGGTATTCTTGTGTAAACAAACGAACAAATAATACCTTCAGAGAATGTTAATAAAGAAGTGCTGTGTAGCAATATGCCTCTTAGTCTTGCTCAAAGAGTTAAAAATAGGTTAAGATAGAGGCTTTTTTTCCCTAATTTGAGACTACATGTCAGTTGTTCTGGGTAATTACCATACACTTATGAAGTAGTCATTCTCCTAAGTAAGCATCAAAACACAGGAAAGTCTAAATTTATCTCCAATATTCAAATATGCTGTAAAATAACATGAACTCTTTAATATGATTCAATTCCCTATCAGGGTTTTGGTGGTTGGTTTGGTGGTGTTTTGTTTTGGTTTTTGTTGTTTTTTGTTTGTTTGTTTTTTTAATTGTAGCTTAGTATGTTTCTCAAATTGTGACTGGTTTTCTAGGGCTTGTACTATCTGGTTGGAGTGAGGGCAAAAAGTATTTAGATAATTAATCCCATGGATTTATATTCTTCTCTGAAATTCAGTCTCTGAGTTCTTCCCACATTTCCACCCATTTTAAATAACAAAGTAATAGCCCCAAACCCTTACCAAGAATACAGCAATGCAGTATTTCTAGTGATCTCAAAGATACCTATTTCAGGTCAAAAATATTGTCTTCCACTTGGAGGTATTTTTGTATGTTAAGAAAAAGTGTGGTAGACAACATTACAATGCAGATGTTCTCTTTCAAGAAACTGTCTTTGATCTTAGTAGAGGTTTGTTTCAGGAGGAAAATATACATTTGTATATATATTAGAAGTGATGCTTTACTGTGTTTTCTCAATAATTAACCGATTTTCTCACTCTGAACCAGAATGTATGTTGTTCAGTGAGTAGTTATTAAATCCTTCCCAGAACACTGCTTTAGAACACTTGGACTCAGTGTAGCATTCATTTGTATAGCTTTTGTTCATTTGTGGACAGTCTCTTAAAACTTAATTGCTATTAAATAATAAGAAACATTTTTGATCAGTTGTTTGATTTATGAGAAGAGACAATATTTATTCCTGAGTTTTAGATTGTATCAAGCAAATCAGGAAGCTTTTTAATAGTCAGCAATTATTTTATCTTTTTAAGTTAGGGTCCATGGCTGTTAGCTTTACTGAAGAATAAGGGCGTATTAATCTCAGTCTTTCCAACTACTTTATTCTTCTATGTTCAGAAATTCATTTTCTGAAACATTCAGCTAATTCTGCAGAGATACTTTACTGATAATCCAACTCCTCTTCCTAGCTGGTTTTTTTTTTTTTTTTTTTTTTTTTTTCAATGCAGAAACCTTGGTTCTGAGCAGAGGTTTAACCTTCCAGAATGGGAAATGTTATGTCGATCAGCCACAATCTGACATTATTTTCTCAAGAGAAGTAAAACCCTTGGGTAAATAACAGGAATAGTAATAATATATTGGAAAGCCCACTAATACTTTGGATTTTCTGAACCTTAATGTTTTGAATAGCCTGGTCTTCAAAAGGTTTTCTTACTCTGTCTAGCCATTATGAAATTGAAGAGCATTTATTCTGTGTATATAATTTTGCATAGAAATACCTACCATTTTTCAGTGTGATCTTCACACTTCTTAAGTAAATTGGACCTGTAATTGAAGTTCCTGTTCACTGTCAATGCTGTTCTTCTGAAGAGATGAGTGGATATAAGCGGAAAAAGTATGTACTGTAAATCATTTACTCTCTTGGATAGGTTGTATCAAAAGGATAGTTTCTTCAATGTATTTTGAAAGTAATTAATTTTAATTTATTAGGTTTCATTTACATTGTTTGTTCCACAGCCACACTTTATTACCATGATCACATTAGTGTTTCCTACATGTAGCTCAGTATTTTATGTGTTTTGGATTTCATCCTTTTAATTGTTTGTTGAGTCCTAGAGAAATATCAAGAAGGGAAATAAAATTGTAGTTAGGGCATGACACGTTTGTGGCCTTGTTGGTGATGCTAATGAGGATGTTGCACTGTCTGAGAGTCAGACCAGTGTGGTGTGATTCTGTTGAGGTAACTCATCAAGGATGGAGGTGGTTGTACTGTGAGAAATCAGAAGTAACCGCATTGTTTCCAGTTTCTCTAAATTACAGTACTACAGTGTGAAAGTGGCAAATATATCATTGCTGGATCCTCACCAGGTGGGAAAGGATACTGTATCTCATCCTGGAAAATGTGATCTTTGGAGACTCTTTGGAAGGAAGATTGGACTTTTACAGTGTTCTTTTTGTTAACATTAGCAACTGGGTTTTGTGTTAACCACAGAAACCTCTACATTTTTTTTTCTCATACTCTGCTAGAATGTACTTATCTGCTGGGAGGTTGAGGTTAACTTGATTTCTCACTTGAATTGAAAATCAATTCAACTACCCCTTAGTCATAATGTTATAAACTACATTTGAGAAGCTGATCTAGTGTTGAATTATATGTGAGTTTGTGCTGGGAATTGAGTCCTAGCTTTCACAAATGGAAGTTTTCATAAGATGACAGTTTGTTTTTTCTTTCTCTTTCTTTTAATAGCATCTGCTTTAATGAGAAGTAGCTATAAATTGGGTTTTCCCAAAATATGGAGGAGGTAGTAGAAACTGACTTTGCTTAGTTGCTGTTGTGGTATTTTGGTGGTTTGTTTTTATGTTTTGTTTTGGATTGGTTTTTTTTTTTTTTTTAATTGCATGGATCCAGCATAATCTAATAATAACTTTATACATGATTATGAAAGTCTTGTAATTAAGTATTATTGGTCAGGTTATAGCTTATAAAGACCAATTCAATAAACAGGCAGAAATACTAAATGGATGAATAACACTTTGGCTGTCCATAATACAGACATTTTTAGGTTCCTCCCCCCTCCCCCCATTTTGGTAATGTTCAGGCTTCCTTAACGTGAAAATGTTAGATAATATAGTTTTCCAGATGAAATTTTTGTAACTTTTAATGAGTCTTTTTAGATTTGTTTTACTTCTGTTGAATTTTTTTTCTTTAGTCTCATCTACCAATGACTTTGGAAGTGGGTTATACAATTCAGCCATGTATGAGTCACTTCCCCTCCCTGCCTTGATTGTTTTTTTTGACCACCTTGTGAACTGGCACAAATTCGAAGGAAGGGAAGAACTCCCATTAGTGCTACCACAAACACAGGTTACAGTTATCTGCTGTGTTTGGCCTGTTGGCTAATCACATATGTGATTCAAACATCAGCACATAGGTATCTTTACATTAACTGTGGCAGGCAGCTGTTTCTGCAGCTCAGGGTGTGATTATGGGTGGTGGAACAGACAAGAGGATGATGATGTGGAAGTTAGGGGCAGTGAAAGTGTGTTAGGGTGGAAGACTTCATATGAGAAGAAGCTGTTGGCTTCTTGGGTGGAAGTACAGGACTCAAATACAGAGGAGGCTGAATCCATTCAGTTTTGCTCAGCTTGATCTTTTGTGCTTTACACTTGGGTGATGCTTATTGTGGAATAGCTCTGTAGAAGTTGTAAAGTCTGTATGACAGTGGGCACATTACAAAGGCTTTAGGACTATTCAGACAGTCCAAGTTCTTATCAATATTTGGCAGCAAGAGAGGCACAGAGAGCATGTGAATAGCATGGAGAGCTTAAAAGAAAGCAATCTATTCAATTTGCTCTGAGTTTAACTACAACATGTTTTATAGAGTCACAAATTTATTGAAATAATGTGAACTTCGTAGCAGTGTTCAAGGATATGTTCTGCTCAGTTACGCTTAAGTGTACTGATTGCTGACTGATACAGAGTAGCATTTTCTGGTTTTTAATGTTAATGTGGGGAGAGGGGAACAAAAATCTCAGTTTATCAATGACTTTTGCAGGCAAGTGTTTTAGGTCTAACCTGTTTTTGTTAATGATTTCTTCAAAATGTAGTCTGGAAACTTTAAAGTTATCTCATAGATCATGGTGAACTTGTGCTACTTCAAAAAAACCTGTGAAGAGTCTTATCACTGCATTTTTGTGCTGTTGAGTCAATCTGGTTTGCTCTAATATTGTGGCTGTGACAGTCAGGAGCTTCTGGTTTTGATAAACATGGGTCACATTACAACAGACCTAAGTGGGTACAGATTCTGTATTTAAAGTCACTAGAAGTTATGTATGTATAAACTACTGGTTTAGCATCTCTTTCTGAAAACACTACCAAATTTGTGGAAGTGAAGGACAAAGTACTCATCTTGGATTTTACTTTTCTGATAACTGTTTGTGAAGTTTTCACTGCATCTCTTTTATAATGAGTTCAGTTTTATTGTTTGTGAAGTTAATAGAAAAAAAATAAAATAAAGTTATAGCTAGCCCAGATAGTTAAAATGATTTGCTTTAATCTAGTAAAGCCACTCTGATTTCATATGTTGTAACTGAGGATAATTTTGTCTCTTTGACTTGGAACAAGCCACTTGATCTTCATCCGTTTCCCATCTGTCAAAGAGTGATTGCTCTCTTTTATCACCTGAAAGACAGCAATACTTGAAATATGTGTAGAACCTGTGCATGAAAAGTATTCTATGAACTGTTGTGTTGATCATTCCCTCTGTGTTCTGAACTGTTCTGACCTAACCCATACATTTATATATAAAGTTGTGGTATTTAAAAACACTCTGCATGTCAAGAATTAGTCCAAATAGCTCAGTGGCATGTTTAAGCAAGTAGAGAATTTGCTGGTTTTATCCATTTCTGCCTATTTCCTGTCAGTGATGGCATTGTTGATGACAAAATATACCCTTTGAATTGTGATGCCTAAATTTAAGAAAGAAAAATCCAGTGATGAACCTTGTAACTCTGTGGAGAATTAAAGAATACAGTGAAACAGGCACCCAGTACCACTTTTCTGTTTGCAGCCACCATAGAAATGAAATGTTTTTATAGTAGTTATAAGAATGAAACCAAAATAGATTTATAATCTCTGCAGCATATGCTTAATTTTACAGCAGTGAGTAGTTCCTATTAAATGGGATTACAATATTCACTTGCACAAACTATCTACCATCCACCTACTATTCCAGGTGAACATTTGTAGAGAAACTTTTGTATAGATATATCAAAAACTGCTATTAAGGGCAATTATTTATTTCTTCTTAAATTTTCATGTTCTATTTTTTTTGTATTACTAAAACCCATAACCATAGCTCATTATGTTTTTCTTTTTCAAAGTAAGAGAAAGCCTTGGTGAAGTAGCTTATAGATTTTTTTGTTGTTGTTGCTTGTTAATCAGGATTTTTTGCTTGCTGTTCCATTGTCTTAGCTGAGTAATATTTAATGCAGCTGTGAAGTTCTATGAGCCTTAACAATTTTTGTGTACAAAGTTGTGATTGGACACACACACCCCCCCAATGTAAGGGTAAAACCCAAGCTAACCAACCAACCAATGCATTGCTGTATATACTTGTCTGATAAATAGGGATTGTATTGGCATACAACCAGTATAATGACTATCTGCTTTATTACATGTTGCGGATTGCTAATGTATCCCAATACAATCTACTTAATTATCTTTTTAGGTCATATAATAAACATAGAAAGCCATTTCCTATAGAACTTTACCATAAGTCTTCGTTTATAAAGTAGTTGTATATAATACCAATACCAATTCAAACACTGTGTACTTCATAAAGCATGAGATTTATCCTTTCAAATCTTCTAGCAAATGGAAAATTTCAGTGATTACAAAACTGCATCTTCATCACATATCAGAAAGTGATGAATTCTAGAAAGGCTAGATTTTAGGATTTTATTGTGCAGGAGATATTCTGTCACTTTAACAATGTCTGTATGTGACATCTTGGTTTGAGGCTTATTGGTAGAACTGAAATAACTCTGAGTGATAGGATTTTCTCAAGTTTGCATGCTCTAGAGAAGTGATGTTAAATTTCTATTTTAGATTTTTCTTTCATGAAAAAATTAATCTTGCCTTTTTTTTTTTTTTTTTTTTTTAAATAAGAACAGTATTCTTCCTTCTCCCAAGCCATAGAGCCTACTAGGACTTGGAAGCGAGAAAGCCATCTAACTAAAGTAACCTTCTCTCCTATCATATGGTTCATATAAAATCCAATTCTTTCAATCCCGATTATCAGTGACAATCAGTGACTACAGTAGTCAAGTTAGATTACCTTTTTGAAAGTATTTTTTTTCTTTTAACAATACGTAGAGCATTGTTTTGTGGTTATATTAAACAGTTCCTGCAACATCCTCTTGAGCACAGTGTGCGGTTCTGTCCTCTTAATTTCAAGAAAGATTTGGTGAAATTAGAGAAGACGGAGAGAAAAGCTGGTAATATTACCAACAGTGTGGAGCAGCTGCCAGAGAAGAGAAATCAGAGGAGCCTCCGCATTTCAGTCTGAAGGGGAAACAGTAAGGGATATGACTGAAATTTACAAATTCATGTAAGTGGTCAGGCAAATGCAGAACTGATGGGCAAACAATGCCAGTACTAGGGACATCTGATGAAATGATCAGAACCACATAAAACGGATGAAAGAAAAATACTTCTTTACACTGGGTAATGAGCTTCAGGAGGTTGCTGCCGCAGGATGTTTGCAGGAGATGGTACCATTATGTTAAAAAAAGCATTAGATGAATTTGTGGGCAATGGGTACAAAAAGATACCCAAAGGACTAGGCAAGGATATACCTTCTAGTACATCTTCTAGCACCCTTAATTGAGCAGTTGAGTATAAGAGAAATGAACTCTGGAAAGAGATAGATGGTGTGCTTTCACTAAAATGTCCCACTCTGCTGCCAGAACTGGGTTAGGTAAGCCATTGGCTTGATCCAGTAGAGCATTTCTCATATAATTGTGAATTCATAGTAAAATGTTGAGAATGGGCCCCCGTTCATGTGACTATAATGACATGCAGGAAGATTTTCAGAATGAGGCTACATGTTCCTTTGTTTTGAATATTAAGCCATCTCAGGATTTTAAGGAAGAATACTAAAATTTGGGACTGAGGCCTTTAAAAACAAACCGCACCTGCTGTTCATTCAGTAGGAGACCTTCTAAACACCTCTCCTAACTATCCTGCATTGTAAGGTTGGGTGACACCAGATCTTTCAGATTTTGCAGTAGGCATTGTGAAGTTCATGTGTTGGGAGGTGAAATTACTTCCCCCCTCCTCCCTTCCCTCTTATGATATGAGGCTTTGATGTATGAAGATCCTTGAAAAACCTTGGAACCCTGTGAGCGTTGGTTACAAGTGCAGTACCAGTGCAGTAAACTAAGCAGTGGGGAGGACTGGAGTCCTAACCCCGAACTGGAGTCTCCTTACAGTACAATGACAATTTACATTCGAATACCATTTGATTAGTTTGTTTTTACTGAAGCCACACCTTTTATGGATATTGTGAGGACAGCAGCCCCTTTTTGCATTCCTTTGCTTGTCAGATTGTAGAGGACTACAAAATTAGTACTAATTTTGGATGGATTAGTTGACCTGTTGTTAGTTCCTCCATAAAAGTGGAACAGAGGAGTTGCAGAAAAAGATAGAAAGAATTCTTGCTTGGATTCATTAGCAGTAGTCTATTTATTGATTGCTGTTTCCATGTGGTACCTTATTTAAGTTAAACTGCATCCGTACTGTTCTGTCTGTCTGTGTGTGGTGTTCAAGACAATGACCAAACAATTTGCAGATATGTGGTTTGAATTTATTAGCAGTATTTTACTGACTACAAAAGGATTCCTGACACAAATGGGCTGTGTTTGGAAAACTGTAGCTGTTTTGTTCATAGAGTACAGTACATCTTATTTGACTTTATTTCCTTTCAGTATCTTCTCAAATCCTTTTCACGTGTACAGTAGGAACAGAGCCAAATCCACACCAGACAGGAACTTAACTACTGTTAAGTGCACTTACACTTGTTGGTGCATGCAGTACTTCAAATATAATGGGAACATAACAATATACTGTTGTACATAGTGATTTTTTTTTTGAGTCAGCCTCTAATAATAATCTTTAGTGTTGTAGGTTTCATAACATATAGTTTGCTGTACTGTTCTTTTTATAAGAATGTATGAAGCGTAATACTTGTTTTCCCTGAAGTTTCAAGAAATTGGAATTACGTAGTGTGTGGTGGGTTTTTTGGTGGTATGGGTTGGGTTTGGTTTTTTTTTTTAACTCAGGCGTGAACAAAGTATTCGAATTCTGGGTGGAGTTGTGATGTATTACTGTTCTCTCCATTTTGAGTTAATGGCTTTTCCATATTCCATATTTCCAAGTGTAAGTGATAAAGAAGATTATTTTTGGAAGATAAAAAGAAATTCTCATTACTGTGCCTTTATGAAAACTCACGTGTCTCAGAAGAAAATTCATAATATCAAATCTGTATATATTCCAGAATCGGAGAGAACTTATATAACTAATAAAATAATTTCATGATACATCCCATATTTCCAGAACAGCAGTCACAGTACTGAAATTGTGCTGGGTGGTTAATTCAGATAACTTTTAAGATCCATTTAAAAATGTGTCCAAGTCTGAACTCCAAACACATAGGAGGCAGATTCATCTCTTACTGTTGCAAATTAAATGTGTCACTAAATGTTGAAATAGTTATGGCCATACCTAGTTAAAAACATTTTAGATCAATCTTCTCTGCTCAGGTAACAGGAGCAATAGGGATTGATAATGCCAGATTTGGTCTCCATCATTCTATCAGAGCCATGAGCCACTGGGGAGCAGAACTGACATCAGTAGAATTGTGGCAGGAGTCTGCTTGCATAGATGTCACTGCAGAAATGGAGCCAAAATATTTATTCTATCTTCAGCTTTTCTTGTGTTACATGTGTTTATTATTTATTCAAAGTCAAATGTGGTTCTTTGGCTGTTCTGTGTCAGGCACTGTCAAAACCTATTGTACGTTAGCGTAACACTTTGCTCACTTAAAAGCATCTCATTTGGGGGGACTAGATTTTTATTTTTTTTTTAATTAAATCATTCTAGAACAGTATCGTTACAGCATTAATGTGAAAATTGACTTTCCATGGTTTTTTTTATTTAATCTTCCTTGAATTGATTTTGAATGACTTTTCCTTGCTGTTTCATAATTAATGTTTTCTTTATGTGTTTCAGATTAAATGTTCCTTGTTTTGAGATTGTTAATTTCATAGGAATTGGTTTCATAAAAGAGGCATTCAAAAGTGCTTCTAATTTTCTTTCTTCAGATTTACCAGAGGGACCCTTAGTTGTGAAGGGAACTCATAAATACAAAGTGATTTATTTAAGCTTGGGTTTCAGGCCTGGTTTCATGCAAAACAGGGCTACACAGAAAAGTAAGATTCCTTATATCCATTCCTCCATTAAATATCCCCCTGATAGTTAACTCAAATAAAAGACCAAGACATGTTTGACTTTGTAACCCAGCAGGGTGCAATTTAGGCAATGTGGGTGGGAGGTAACCTGCATGTGCCAGGGATCCCTGAATGGGACTCTGTGGTCCTGGAAAGGGATTTTCTGTCTCTCTTACTGTGTCAAATTCAGCGGCATCTCTTTTCAAAGTGTTTGAATTGTAATCTTCAAGGGAAGTGGTCAATTACAGGCAGAACTGCTCTGATCTTTTTAGCTGGAGAGTTTCTCTCCGAATGCCACAGTTTTGAAGCCTAAGGGGAGAACTGTTTCATTCTAAGATAAAGTAAATACTGTTAGTGCTGAGACCTTGGGTATACAGTAAAGGCTTAAGGCTGGATCATGAAAAAATGGACATGACACTGAGGACTTAGAAAAATGAAAACATTGTTTGATATTTTATCATTTTTAGTCTGTCATGAAGATAAACCACTAGGAAAGCTATGGAATTATCAAACTAGGGGAATCTTAAAATATTTTATTACTAATGCAGAAACAATTCACATGTGCTCAATAGATTATTTTTTTCTGAGCCGTGTAGCCCTTCAGCCTAATTTTAGAGCACCCAGTTGCTAATTCTCCAGCTGACCCTATAGAATGCAATTGCACATAAGCAGAACTTTAATAAATGCAATGATGCTATATACAAATAAAGGAAATTCAAGTAGAGCCTGCACATTTGAGAAAGTGGTTCAATGTTCACTCTGCTTTAGCCCCAGGCCTTGCTACAGAACAGACCAAAATAGACTGCTCGTAGGTAAGTATGATACTTCTCCCTGCCCCTACAGTGTATTGGGTTTGCGTGGCAAGGTTTTGGTAGCAGGGGGGAGTTACAGGGTTGGCTTCTGTGAGAAGCTGCTAGAAGCTTCCCCCACGTCTAATAGAGCCACTGCCAGCCAACTCCAAGATGGACCCGCTGCTGGCCAAGGCTGAGCCCATCGGCAGCGGTGGCGATAATGCCTCTGGGATAACACATTTAAGAAGGGGGAAGAAAAGCCTGCACAACAGCAACTGCAGGCAGAGAGAGAAGTGAGAATATGTAAGAGAACCAACCCTGCACACACCAAGGTCAGTGAAGAAGGAGTGGGAGGAGATGCTCCAGGTGCCAGAGCAGAGATTCCCCTGCAGCCCATGGTGAAGACCATGGTGAGGCAGGTTGTCCCCCTGCAGCCCATGGAGGACTGCAGTGGAGCAGATATCCACCTGCAGCCTGTGGAGGACCCCACGCTGGAGCAGGTGGGTGCCCGAAGGAGGCTGTGATCCCATGGAAAGCCCAAGCTGGAGCAGGCTCCTGGTAGGACCTGTGGACCTGTGGAGAGACAGGAGCCCACACTGGAGCAGGTTTTCTGGCAGGACTTGTGACCCTGTGGGGGACCCCCACTGGAGTAGTGTGCTCCTGAAGGACTGCAGCCCATGGAAGGGACGCATGCTGGAGCAGTTCGTGAACAACTGCAGCCTGTGGACTGGACTCACATTGGAGAAGTTCATGGAGGACTGTCTCCCATGGGAGAGATTTGATTGGTAATAAATGAAACTGATTTCCCCAAGTTGAGTCTGTTTTGCCCATGGCAGTAATTGGTGAGTGATCTCTCCCTGTCCTTATCTTGACCCACGAGCCTTTCATCATATTTTTCTCTCCCCTGTCCATCTGAGAAGGAGGAGTGATAAAGCAGCGTTGGTGGGCACCTGATGTCCAGCCAGGGTGTCGTGGTTTAACCCCAGCCAGCAACTAAGCACCACGCAGCCGCTCACTCACTCCCCCCCACCCAGTGGGATGGGGGAGAAAATCGGGAAAAGAAGTAAAACTCGTGGGTTGAGATAAGAACGGTTTAATAGAACAGAAAAGAAGAAACTAATAATGATAATGATAACACTAATAAAATGATAACAGCAATAATAAAAGGATTGGAATGTACAAATGATGCGCAGGGCAATTGCTCACCACCTGCCGACCAACACCCAACTAGTCCCCGAGCACCGATTCCCAGCCCCCACTCTCCCCAGTTCCTATACTAGATGGGATGTCCCATGGTATGGAATACACCGTTGGCCAGTTTGGGTCAGCTGCCCTGGCTGTGTCCTGTGCCAACTTCTTGTGCCCCTCCAGCTTTCTCTCTGGCTGGGCATGAGAAGCTGAAAAATCCTTGACTTTAGACGAAACACTGCTGAGCAACAACTGAAAACATCAGTGTTATCAACATTCTTCGCATACTGAACTCAAAACATAGCACTGTACCAGCTACTAGGAAGACAGTTAACTCTATCCCAGCTGAAACCAGGATAGGTACAAAGAGAGAGGGCTTCAGCACAAATTGAACAGCTATGCTACTACAGTCTTGGGAGAAGCTTGAAGACTGAGCTTTTGACTTGGAAATTTAACAAGTAAGTTTTCTTTGGCTTTCTTGATTTTCCTACATAGAAAATTCAAGCACCACATTTCTACAAAAATTGCAAATATATAATAATGGACAGATCTTGCTCTTGAATAGCTTCTTATCTAGACTAAGTGGTCAAATTATGGGTGAAGCTGGAATTTAGAGAAACAGTTACTCTTCCTAAGTAGCTCATTTTCCTCTAAAAGGAACATACAACTAGCTGAAAACCAATCTCCATGTACCCAATCATGCCTCTACTGACAGCCACAGAACAAATAAAAGTACAGGGGGGTTTATGACACAGGCTCTGTATTATCCCAACTTCCAACAACCTGCAGTTTAGGTACTTTGAATTACACATATGTAACTGGTATGAATGGTCATTCAGTAGATGTGTATTAATTTGTGTAATAGCTTTCTGAGTTCATGTTTGGGCACCTGTACTATCCTGAACCCATGCAGTTCACAGTAATTATTTGAGTTGTGAATAGATACTTCTTTTAGTTTTAAGCCAGTTTCCTGAGATTTTCGTTTTATTATAGCCAAGTTACTGTTTTGTGAACAACATTTCTTTGTTCCTCTTTTCCATGTTGCTCATAGTTATATACTGTTATACCTTTCTCAGTTGTCTCTCTTCCAGGTCATAATGCACTACAGTATATTTAATCTCACCTCAAATGGAAACCTTTCCAAAATTATCATCTTCCTTATCCTACTGTGTAAATTCCTTATTTTTAATTTATGACTTGTGAATTTCCAACCAAATACTCATCTTTTCTCTCTTGTTCTTGATTCCATTTCCGTTCTGAAATTCAGTAATAGTAGCTAAACACTAGGATGACTTTATCAGATGACTACCCATAATGCCTCCAGGAAGGTTGTTTGTTTTGGGTTTTTTTTTCCTCCAGGTAATAATAGTGACTAATTTAGAGACTGCCATTAATACAGCGGTGGATTATCAAGCTTATTTTTGACATTAATATTACTTTTGAAACTTCAATCTCAGGAAGCCTGTAAGTAGAGACCACATTCAGTTAACTAGTCAGGACAGGCCATCGGTACAATTGTCAGCCTCTCTCAGTACAAAAATCATTCCTATCCAAGACATATTTGGTAGTTATTCCAAGTTGTTGTAATGTAAATCAATTCTTAGGAAGTACCTGTCCACATCACAGGCTGTGGTGGGTTGACCCTGTGTCCTGGTTTCAGCTGGGATAGAGTTAACTGTCTTCCTAGTAGCTGGTACAGTGCTATGTTTTGAGTTCAGTATGCGAAGAATGTTGATAACACTGATGTTTTCAGTTGTTGCTCAGCAGTGTTTCGTCTAAAGTCAAGGATTTTTCAGCTTCTCATGCCCAGCCAGAGAGAAAGCTGGAGGGGCACAAGAAGTTGGCACAGGACACAGCCAGGGCAGCTGACCCAAACTGGCCAACGGTGTATTCCATACCATGGGACATCCCATCTAGTATAGGAACTGGGGAGAGTGGGGGCTGGGAATCGGTGCTCGGGGACTAGTTGGGTGTTGGTCGGCAGGTGGTGAGCAATTGCCCTGCGCATCATTTGTACATTCCAATCCTTTTATTATTGCTGTTATCATTTTATTAGTGTTATCATTATCATTATTAGTTTCTTCTTTTCTGTTCTATTAAACCGTTCTTATCTCAACCCACGAGTTTTACTTCTTTTCCCGATTTTCTCCCCCATCCCACTGGGTGGGGGGGAGTGAGTGAGCGGCTGCGTGGTGCTTAGTTGCTGGCTGGGGTTAAACCACGACAGTACTGTATTTGAACATAACTTATTTTTATAGTTTCATAGCTGAGTGACTGGCTTCCTTTCTTTTCAGATAACTCAAAGCCTCCTTGATACGCATTTTTACTGAAAACATATACAAATGCTAAAAAGTCTGAAGAAGTCAGGAAAAGAGAACTTGGAGCTGCTCTGGAAAAGGGTGTCGTGTTAGGAAAGGAAAGGAAAAAAAGAATCTTGTGATGAAACTTTCTCCTTCCTTCCTATCATGAAGAAATTTGGTTAGAGTGTCCATGTAAATAAAAAAAAAAAGTAAACCAAATTCCATTACGAACTAGTAATAAATGACTTAGAAATTATATTCTTTTCATCATTTGTTTTTCAGACAAAAGGCAAAATAATGACATGAAGTGGTTAGAAGACTGCTTACAAATATTCAGTCTCGCCCCATCCTCACCCCCTTTTTTTGGGGGGGGTGGGGGATATATTGGTCTTATCTTGAATGAAAGAAGTCATTAAATGAAGTATCTTCTGGATAGATAGTTTGTTTTTTAAAAATATTTTCATTAGTTATATATCACAAAACAGATACTGTCTCTGTATTATTTTCCTTATGTTTTATTAAATCATTTGTGTAGGAGCATTCACTTTTTATTAGTTTAGAAATACTTTTTTATTCCATGTTCATCATGTTCATATTAGGATGTGACATAAAGATAACTGAAAGGTACCCCAGCATGTTTAAAAACAAACAAACAAAAAGCTCTGTATTTGATTACATGTCTCATTTGGATTTGAAAGCTGACCCAGCATAAATAGTTGCTGTCAGACGGGAAATCTTTGGTGGTTTTGGTATAAAAACCTGGGGCAGTCAGAAATATCAGAACACTTGAGATTTAAATTGTACTGTTAATGTTTACAAGTACTTGGGGTTTAGATAGACAAGCTCTAGTTCAGGTGTTCTAGATAATTATGTTCAAATGTAATAGAACATAGTCTTAGAATAAATGACTTTTTTTTTTTTTTTTTAAAATGGAAACCATTTTAGAAAGTCTGACCTTATAGCAGACCAGAACTCTGCCAGGGTGAGAAAGAGATAACTGCATTATAATTGCAAAGTCAGAAAAATACAGATCCTTAAATTGAATTTCATCATCTTTCCTCAAAACAAGATTTCTATTAATGCATAGATTTTGTCAAATAAAAAATTCAGTTGATTAGTACTTAACACTGGTTACAAATATAGGTAGCTTTATGAACAATTTGTATATCTTTTTTAATACTTCTGGGGTAAAAAAATATTCAATGGAGATTAACGTAAACAGCATTATTCTGTTAACCTTCTGAGCAGGACGGTCAGTCTTCGAAGTATTACTTAATGAGCCTTAAAAGCAGTTGTTTTTCTTGTACTAGATAGATCTCCAGAAGGTTTTATAGTTCTTACACATGCTGCAGTAAAAAGAAAAATTACAAAATTAATTTTGTAAACATATAATTATTGGAAATAAGTTTGCTGCAGAAAATAAGTTTGCCAGGTGAAAAGGGGTGGTTGGTTTCTATACCTGTTTAGTTGTTTGATATACAGTTGAAGGTTTATATAAATAAGCAGTGTAAGATTAACTGTTCTGTGATTCTTAATTTTTTGTAATTTTCTCTGCATCTTTTTATTCATGAAATCAGCTCTTCAGAATATTTTCTCAACTGAAAGGTAAGCATGTTAAGCACTAAGTTACCTACCTCAAGTGCTAAGAAAAAATTAATAGAGTGCTCTTCAGTGTAGATACAACGTTGCTTTTCTGTGCTGATACAGAACACAGCTAACAGCAGAAATTAGCTCCATTCCTGAGTGGGAACTTTGAATATGCTCATTTTTGAATTACACATATTTTTAGATAGCTTCTAGAGATCCTGAGAAGCCTTTTCCTGAATATTTAAAGATAGCGTTTCCTTTTTCTTTAAAGATGTACATGTTCTTTATACTGTTGTTTGTTTGGTTAATCTGTTACATCTACAAAGCCTAAAATATGAATATGAAAATCTGAATAACATTTGCCCTATAAAGTGATAAAAGAGCTTAATAAAATATGGGAACATTCTAAGGCTCTTTAGCTAGAAGTATAGTATTAAAAAGAAGTAGGCAGAGGGTTTTTTTTAATGTTGTAACATCTGTGGTGTTAGCTTGGGTTACTATAATAATGGTGAGAAAATAGAAATTAAAGTATGACTTCCGGAATTCTTGCAGCTGTAAGAGAGTCAAACTCTGTTTTCTCTGTGAAAAGAAAATAAAATACTCACTATAAATGCTTAAATGAGCTTGACTTTTTGTATAAGGAAACTTGTGCAAGACTAAAATAAACCTTACAGCTAAGTTCTTTTTAGAATGGAGGAAGGAATTAATTAAAGGATTTGAATTTGTAAGTGATTTTCGAGGTCTTCGAAGTGGTGAATGCTCTCCCCAGTTTCAGTGGTCTTAAGGTTTCATCCTCAGTCCTTGTAATAGTGCCTATGCTGTAATAGGACAAATAAATCTGTATTTATAATGATTAGGTTTATTTTGTATTTCTAGTATAATAAAAATCCTATTGCTTGCATACTTATTACTAATAGCAGATGTGATGTGTTAGACTACAGATAAATATTTTCTTGTTCTTTCCTGACTTCTAAGTTGAAAATTGGACAGTAGGCAAAAAAATCTAAAAGGTTTATCAGCATAAAGGAATGTTCCTGTGCATGCATTTCTGGTATGCATGGAAATTCTCACATATCACTGATAAGACTGTGTAGGTATTTTTAATGTTTATGCATTCCTGAAGATGGGTTAATCTTTTTTTTTGAGCTGATAATTAGAATGTGTAATACATTCTTGTATAAAAATATAAAATTAACTCAGTTGAATGATATAAACTAGTAGTTGGAATACTAGTAGTTTCAAATTTGTTATATAATTTTTTGATGTGATACAATTTGCAAAAGGTAATCTGTAAAGCTTTTTTTCCAGGTGATGTAAATGAAGATTATTCTTTCAAATTTAAATTTTTAGATTAACAGAAATTGCATCATTGATAGTGGAAGAGGATTAAAACATTAGAGGTTAAAATCTGTCATGTCTGGTTAATCAACAGACTCATTTATTGAACCACGAACATATTTTTATTTTCCATGACAGAATTGCTCATTAAAATGAACATTGCACATAAATAGTCATGTCACTTATATTGAAACTGTAAAACATTTGTTCAGTATGTAGGGTTTTGTTGATAATTGTAGTTTTCAGTCAAATATCATGTTACAATATGATTCCAAAAGAAGCAGTGCTCCAAAATGTCTTCTATCCTGTGAACATTCCCAATTGTTCACAAAAAAAGCTGTAAACTGAGGTAGCTTTCATTAGTGCTAGACAGTAAATTAAGTTTTCAATTAGTATATTTTGAAATTTTAATTACCCTGGTTTTATGCCCAAGATTAATGGGTATATACAAATGGCATTGGAACAGAGTGTATTTAATTTGGCAGTAAACAAGCTAATAATTAAAGATCATATCCCCTAGTTTGCCAAGGGTAATTAAGACAATTCAGATAATACCAACTTCTTGGAAAAAAAACCAAAAAACCTACAGAACAAAAAACCCAAAATGCACAGAAGCCAAACTCCAGAAAATACCTTATTCTACACCGCTCAGTATCTCTTTGACCGTTAATCAAGTAGACCTGAATAAACTGGTTTGGTAAAACTGCTCACTTAATACATTATGAAAAATAGATTTAAAGAATGCAATGAAAAAGGGATCCTGGATATAGGGTTTGGATTTTTTTGATCTTCTCACAGTCTTTACTATCACTTTTCATGATACAAAACATTCCAGGGCAGTTCTGGAAACATAACTCATAACTCATCTGCCTCAGAAAGCATAGGTGTTTGGTAGTTGAGACTTCTGAGCTACCAAGCTCTGCTTTCCTTACCTGGGCAGTTGACCTCTTTCCTCATGGGTGTTTCTGTTTTCATCTCTGCAGATCAGCTGTCATTGTTCAGGGTGTCCCAGGTCAGTTTTGGATGCTGTTTCAAAATACGTCTTTCACTTAATTGCTGGACAAACTGAAGAGGTGAAGTGGCCTTTGATTTGGGTGTTCTGTGTGCTTCTCCTTTTTTCTTTCAAGAGAGGGTGGAGTTTCAGAGAATTCAAAAATAATATGGGTGAGAAGGTTGTTTGGGAAGTTGTTGGACATATGTATGGAGAGGGTTTTAGAAGAGTGTGAGGCTCTTGGGGAAGTAGGTGGAGCAAGGCACTTTGAGGGATAGACACTTGTGTAGGAGGAGACTTAGGGGACTGGTGAAGAGAATAACGAGGAAGAGAAAAATAACTTTGAGTTTGAGATATTAGGGAATGTGGGGAAGAGGGAGAATAACATTTCTTTGAGTGTTTTAATAATTTCTAACTTGAAGTCTATTTTGGCATTCAAAAGACTTTCTTCTGTAGTCTTCCTCTCTACAGATATGCACCCAGACAAGTAATGGTACACTGTCATTCTTTTTCTAACAGATTATTGTCTCAGAGAAGAAAGTGTCTACATACACTGGAACCATGTTCCAATATTTGCAGAGCTATCACCATAGGGGATCTTCGGTTACTCTCATTTACTTTTACTCATTGCTTCGCTGTTGTTGGGATTCCAGGTGCCAAACTATAATCTTCATTCAAGTCAAGACTTTTCCAGAATCATGGCATGTATTAGCATCATTAAATAGAAAAGTTTTCCATCACATAGGACTATTTTTATATTGAACATTTTTTTCTTTTACGGAAGGTGGCAAAATAGCATATTTTTCCAAAGTAAACACTGTAGAACTTCTGACATTCATTCACCATTATTATTGTCAACATTACAGGTAGGAACGGTGATACTGATTAGTTTAAAATAGCTTTTATAATTATTTTGTTAAAAAAATACTTTTTTTTTTTTTCCCCCCATTTCAGATGTTTGTTAGCTTTTAACTTTTAAAAAGAAATAGGGAAATTGTCTCTTTAGGCAAATATTGGATGAAACCGATATGGGTTTGCTTTATTACTGTTGTTGACTTTATATTAACTGAACTACTACAGTGAGTCCATAAGTGTCCATTGTAATTCAGTGCTGCTAGACTGTCATCTGGAGTTGTGTGTTAATCTTCCAGGATATCAGGTACATATAACAAAGAATATACTAAAAGAATGCTTTGGAAATTTGAAGAAATGGAAGGTGTAACTAATATTCTATAGAGAGGGTAAGACTACAAAATCCCACAAAAAAAAAGAAATTGGGGAGAAATTTTCCTTTACGTACAAGATCTTGTGGATCTCTTTGCAATCAGTATTGGCAGAACAAAAAGGATCCAAGTGCAGAACTTGATACATCTTTAGTAATTCAAGTAAAACTACAAATACAAAATGTGTTATTTGTTAAAAGATTAATCAATAGAAATAATTCAGTATAATTTACAATGTGTCCCATTTCAGTGACAATGAACAAATAATTTTCCGTTATCAGCAGATATAGAAGAAATTTGCACATGGGAAGAATTAACTTTTCCTTTACATGTTGTATGATTTTATAACAGTAAAGTGATGGTTTACCTTGAGTACCCCATGGCATAATATGATTCTGCCCAACGTATTAATGGATTTTGCTTCTCTAGCATTTTGAGTTCAACTATCAAATGAATCACACATCATTAGTCAAGTGCTTCCAAATCTATCAGCACAAATGTTTTTAAAATAAACTGGAAAAAAAATTAAGCAAGGAAATGTTCCCTTAAAACTTACTTCAGAAATCATGCTGTAGGTTTTAATTTAATGGAAGAGTCTTGACTACTAAGTCAATCATCATAATTTATAAATGATACTAGCACGAATAATGTTGGAATTGATAATATTTTAATGATGGATCTTGGTACAAATGTATAATTTACTAGAAGTTTTCAGCTTCAGATCTTTGACACAGATTTTTCATTAGTCTATGAGACAGAAGAATACATATTTTAGATAGTTGGGAAAAAGGTGAGAAAATCCTACTGAATACTTTTAAGGATTTGAAATATTTTATAAGATTTCAGTTTTGAAATGTCAATAAATTTAAGAACTGACTAATTTAAATGTTCTTTTCAGCGTTAGTGTCTTAGGTAAAAAGTTTTAAAAGAGTACTTGAATTCAAAATTCTTTGCATGAGGAAAATTACTTTCAAACATGAAACTGTAGAGGAAGCTTTTTAAGGACATGGTATTTCTACAGTTCCTACTTTTCTGTAAATAGTAGAGAAGAACATCTCAGTTCAGACCTTTAGACACGTAGCTCAACATACAAAACCTCTGAAGGAGTAGAACGAACCTGTTCCACTGTAAGTCAAATTTAAAGAAAAATAGGAAATTGTATTTGGGAAGACAAAAGCAGAAATGTAGAATTCACCAAATATATTGGGAAGTAACTTTCTGAATATCTTTAATTCAATTTCTCTCATTTTTCTCTAATGCCGTTGAATTAAAAAAACAGAATATGTATATGCCTTAATTTCAGCAGTTATTTTCGGTGCAAAATACTGACTTCTTTCAGCACAGATTTCATCAGTCATAGAAAGAAAACAAGGTGTTTGATTATTAGCTTTAGGAGTCACAGAGTATCTTAATAGCTTAGAGAAATATTTAACAGAAAAATTTTCAAAACTGGAAATAAAAATTATGTTTTAAATCCACTTTTTTGTACTTAACCTAAAATGGCTTGACCATTAAAAGGCAATGAATTCCTGTTGGTCCACTTCAATTAATTTGTTGGTATTCAGTGATTCAGATCCATTCAGTCTAAAGCTGGCCCTTACCCTATGGCATCTACTTCTAAGACTTCTCTTTTCAAGTAGTGGAAGGAAATGAGAAAGGGAAAGGCAGTGATTAAATTGTTGCTGTACTTCATGGTTGAGTTGTTTGGGATTATTGAAAGTTAGCACCAATGCTAGTTTTCCTGACACTCTGGACACTTATTAATTCAGTTGATTCTTTACATCTTGTGTGTGTGTGTGTGTGTGTGTGTGTGTGTATATATATATATATATATAGTCAGGGAATTTTCAATTCAGATTTTCAAATTTGTGGGAATTTTCAATGAATTTAGCACAGAACGAGCATTACTCACATTAACAGTACTTCATGCTGTTCTACTAGCATGATTCGACCCTGATTTAGAGACATCTCTCCTGCATTGAAAAAGTTACTGTCTTTTCCAAATTTAAAAAAAACACTCTTATTTCTCTGTGTCTTTGGAATCTACGTAGACTTTTCAGAATGGAAGCTTGTTGTTCTTGTTTTATTTTTTTTTTTTATTATTTTTTTATATATATATATATACATACACATACTTATCTTGGCAGTCTCAAGATAGTTTTAAAGATTACTCTGTATTTCTTGAAATTATAGATTCTCAGTTCTTGACAGATACTATTTTGAGGGGGTGCAATATAAATAGTTTTTTGGGAAACTTAGGTAGCCATTATAAGCCTCAAATTCAGAATTAGCTAAACTGCTTTTCTTTAATACAAAAAGTAACATCCTGACATATGAAGATGCAGAAACAGTGATCATACAGTAGGAGATCTTAAACTGGAGAATTGTGGATGTGATCATGTGTGCTATTGGAAAAAATAGTACTAAAATAAAGTATACTTTGTATGAAGTATACTTTTGTGTGTCAAGATTATATTGAAAGATGCAGGTATGACACCTCTTTATGCTATCTTAAAGTGTTCCTCAGAACATGACTTGCATGCAATTCATGACTTGCAATTGATACTTGAATATTCTAATTGGAGAGTGATTCTTTTTAAATTGCTACTCTGATTGTATTCTGACCAATGTGCTGTAACTGCCACAGGGATGAAATGCACTTCACCACTGGCTTTCTGGTTTGTGTAAGTCATGCCTTTGTGGTTCTTGATTGTTGAGGTCTTACCTGCCTAAGCATGGGATCATGTTCTCTCATGCATAGGTGGGACCCTGGGCCAATTTCTGATATGGTAGTTCCGATGGCCTGATTTATCTGCTGTTGCTGAAGTTTTTCTTCTGTCTTGATAAAGATGTTGATATTTAAATGATCAGTCCCTTCAAAGTTTAATGATTTAGGTGAAAAAACAACATGTAAGGCAATACATATCAAAACTAACAGAATACATATGCTTGAGCTATTCCCAATCTCTTCACAATCACAGGGGGTGTGAACGTCTGGGCTTTCTCTGTGTCTACTTGCTTCTTGTCAGAGCACCACAGGGATGATGTGCTGGCCAGCTGCAGGCAGTTTGTTCCTTTTCGTTGGGTCCAGAGTGCTTTTTTTGATGACTTGAGGTTTGTGCTTTGCTAGGTCCTTAGCGTAATCTTTCAGGCATGTGCTTTTACATATCTTTAGCCCTTACTTAGGTGGAAAAAGGAATACCTCCTTCTATCAATAAACAATTTTCTCCTTGTTGCTTAGGTATTCATAAAAGGGATTTATAAATCCAGGACTTTTAGAAGCTTTCCATTGATAGTGATTGAGGGAATGAGACACCTGTTCCATTATTTGAACATTTCAGTTTTTTTAGAAACTTACCCCAAAGACCTAGATTCACATTTCTGTTCTGTTTTTTTCCCATGTAGGAAAGTCTTCTGATCATCTGACACACAGAGTCCTGTTCATGTTTCAGGTTGGACCAAGTTTCTAGCCTGAACTGGCCCTATAACTCAGAGTACACATTTCACTTATTTGCTCTCAGTTTGTAAGCTATATGTTTTTTAAGAAGGGAGAAATAAAGTAAAAATGCTTGGAAGAATTGCTTCCTTCCTGCAAAGAGCAATTAAACATGAGGATGAAGAGGCGCCTCCTAAATGCAGGGTGGGCAGGCAGAAGGAAAGAGAGAAGAAGGGGAGGAAGAGTAGCAGAAAGGATCTGGAGTGTGCAGTGTGCTTGCAGATACTTGAGACTGCCAACGTGAACAGAGAGTAAAAAGACAGCTAGACCTTTGCAACATGGGAAGAAGCAGCTTCTCAGGAACACAGGAAGGCCCTGGGGTAGGTTTTGTTACAACTGAGGAAGTCACTGAATCAACTAAAACTGACACTCCAGTTGGTGGCATATTCTCTGTAAAAACTTAACCATCCTAGTTTATATTCTAATAAAACCTGGCTTCTCTGAATTTTGATCTTTTGGGATAACTCAGTAAAGGAGAATGTCTAGGCACTTTCCCCCTCAAAGTTCTGGTCAACTTTTAGTCCCAGTATGGGTTCTATCCAAAAAAAAAGAGAAACCCAAGAAAAACCCTAAAACCCAAACCCACTTGAATAGAATTTATCTGCCTGTCTAGAACTCTTGAAATATCTTAGACAAGTTGTTAACTTTAATGAAATTCTAATGTGCTTGAAATTCTTCACTATTTATCAAATCATCATACCTTGTGCAATAACATTAAAATAGAAGGGAACGTTAATAGGCATTTACTTCACTGGGAAATCTAATGAAGTAGTAGTTCACTAGGCAGTGTGTCAATTAGCGGACACATAATTTAAAGATCTGCATACCAAACAGCAGCTTCAGGATATGAGATCAGCTGTGCTGTTCTTATGCTTGCAGGGTCATGTAGCTTGGCTGTTGTGAGTTCAGCTACTGACTGAATATACTTCAAGCCTGAGTGGTATGTCCAGAGTAATTGTTTTAAATTAATCTTATATTTTGTTGACTGTATTTTGCTATTTAGTTAGGCAGCCATCCTGCCGAGTAGCCTTTCCACATGGATATTTTAGCAATCTCCTTAATCAGTTTGATGTGAAAATGCCTCAGGATCTTAGGCTTAGAAAATCTGCTTACTGTTTTGTTCTTTTTTGATACCTTTCACAATGAGCTTTTTCTATTCTAAAACTAAATCTGCAAAACTGACTTCAGCATTTTTTTTTTCCTTTGGCATGGCAGCAACTTGAAGGTTGTGGTGTCACATTTTATCTTTAATATATAAGCTCTTACAAGACTTCTCTGATCAGATTTAGTACAGAAGACCTTCCAAATGAACACGTGGATCTTGCAGGATAGTTTCTGAACAGCATTTGTCAGACTTGTCATGAGGATAAAGCTTTGACTCCTTCCCCTGCCCTCTGTGTGTGCTACTGAGAAGAAAAAAAAAAAAAAAAAAAAAAGAAGAAAAAGACACATTCACTGATCTAAAAGTCTCTAGCCTAAAACCTACCAGCCCCAACCCCACAACACCACCTCCTGCCCAAAGGAAGTTATCAGCAGAATAAACAAGCCATGGGTAAAGACATCCAGGAAAGAAACAGGAAACAGAGTAGCTGTTCATACTTTTCATTGGTTTTCATCTAAGTCTTGTAAGTCTATGGTAGTGCAACCTATATGCAAAAGATCTTATGTGACTCTTGAAACTTTGCTGTTACAAATCAACTAATTTCTCCTACAATAATGGCTTTTAAGAGTTTATCAAAAAATCTGGAAAAGACACTGTGCCATATGGATCCAGTTCAAGAGAATTCTTCTATTTCCCAATGGGAAGTGCTGTGGCAGAAATAAAATAACACAAACCATGTATCAGATGGGGCTTTTTGTGAGAAGCAGACTGACGTGAGAAGAAACAGGGAAATAGAAGTTTGCTTGGTCAAAATAGTCACTGAGATTGCTGTGGAAGAAAGAAAAGGGATAGTTCTTACAGTAACTATAAGAGAGAGTGCAGATAATTTTGGTGGTAGTGTCAAACAAAGTTGAAACAATGATATTTGCAGAAGAAAATACTAGGTTTTAAATGCTACTTAAATTTGCATGGAAAGGAAGAGAAGGAAATAAAAAAGGAATCCTCGCTTCCTGGTTTTAAGTGGTGATTTTCAGCTGTGACAGGCAGTGGGGAGTCAGAAGCTCTTTCCTGAGTAGAAGATTTCTTAATTCTCTTCCTCTAGTAGCTTTAGTTTATTTTTCTCGACGTTCTTATTTTGTGCTTGGTTTTTTTTGGATGGAGATTTTATTTCAGCCTATGCTCTTCTTTAGTGGAGTGTTCATTCCTTTTGATTCAAGATAGGTTTAATTTGTAAATCTTTCTGCTGTTCCTGATATGTTTGCATCTCTGCACTAGTGCAATTTATATGTTGCGACAAATTTGTTTTGAAAAATTCATGGGAGGTGCAAGAGTTACTGCCAACAACCAATCATGTACAATCTGTGGTGGTTCTCAGTGAAGACTTGGTTTGATTGATATTTAAATTCCACTCATTAAGATCTTAAATTGAACAACATTTAAAAAACAATTATTCTGGCCTTTCATTTGGAACCAAATTTTAACAACAGGAGTGTGGAGGGGTGGGGGTAGGGAGGAAAGAGGGATCATTTTAGGGCATACATCAGATAAGTCAGTAAGTTAGACAACAGAAAGTTACAGCAGTGCTTTAAATTGGAGAATGAGGAATGGAAGGTAAAGTGAAAGGCATGAAGACAAAACTGCCTTTTTTACTAGCTGGCTTACCAAAATCTACAGTCAGTAGAAAAATTAATTTAACAGAAAGGCAGGAGGGTTATTTCTTTCTTTTTTTTTTTTTTTCTTCCTTTTTTGTCTTATTTAAACTGTGGGTGGACCCAGTTAGTCATGTGTTTACAAGACTTTATACATAGCTGAAATGTTCGTATGTGAAACCATTTGGAAGTAGGGACCTCAATATTTGAGTTACAGACAGCTTCCCCATTATTGGGAAAAAAATCAAAACTTTGGTCTGTCGAAGCTACTTATCTATACAAAACATTTATATAGCTTGTTTTTTATAATTATTGTGGCCTTGCATCATAATGATTTAATAGGTGTGAACCATATAAAATGTTTGAAAAACAAACATAAATAGAAAAACAGATAGCATGTCTGGGCCTACCATGCTAAGGAAATGGTCAACAAAGGAAATGGGTTTGATGTTGGTTTGATACCTTTTTACATACAGCAGTCAAAAAGAGGGCTGGCAGCAGAATGACAAGAGCAAACAGTAACAGTTTGATGTCTGAAGATTTTTATAGATTAATAATAAATAGGTATACATAAATAATTACAGTTTCTGACAGTTTTAATGACAAGTCATCCAAGGGAAAAAAAAAAAAAGAAAAATGTCAAGTTTGAGATGACAGAGGGAAAGATGTGGTTGGGAACAGAGACAGGCAGCTTGTCTAAATATGTGTAATACTAAATACAGGTGATTATATTATTTTAAATTAAAAATAAGCTATGATTCAGTTATTTTTAAATTGTTAGGCCTTCTCAGCTGCAAATTTCACCAGGTGCTAGGAGCAATTGTAACAACAAGCACATTGCCTGTTACTTAAAATAGCATTCCTAGGCATCAGTGGATATCTTTCCTGTAAAGTAAAGCTGTTTAGTGTGGCAAGAAGCAAATTCCTCTTTTCTTTTTTTTCCCCGTGTAATTTAAAATAGATTTTAAACGGTGTAATTCAGAAGCAATAGCAAAATTTTAAAAGGTTGCCTTTTTGAAATTAATATATGGACGAATTAGGCAACTGCTGTATATGCTATGGATATTTTTCTTGTGAGTTACGTCTAAAGCTGAATGAAGAAATACACCCTTTGGCTTGTAAACCATATTTTAAAACATGATCTTGTTTCCTTTTATTGCACCTCATCGATCTCACTCATCTCAATGTAGCTTAAAGTGGAAATCAATAGGCAAAAATAGAAACCTGTATTTTTATTTTTTTTAAAAGCAACATGTCAACACTAAATATGTATAGAACACTTTAAATATGTAAAAAACCCTTTGTTTTTCCCTTGTTGGCCTGTACAAGTGGGATAAATTGGTCATTGCTCAACAGCTGGGTCAGGAGAAGCCTCAGAAGTCTGACAGTAAATGCTTATGCTGCTGACAGTAAAGTTATGCTGCTATGCAGGTCCAGTTGTGTGTGCTGTCCTGGAGCCAGAAAAGACTGGTGTTGGAGCAGTGGTGGTGCTTGTAACTGAATCTACTCCTCATGACATGCAGTATAATGCAGGCCCAACATAGAATAGTCTGCAGGGTGTTTCAGACTTTACTGGGGCCAATGTGAGTCCAACAAACAAGAAGGAAGACATTATTGGTCTCTGGAAGATTATTGTACCACCTAACTTTCTCTATCTCTTTTTTTCACATGGTAGTAGAAGAGTTGTCTCCCAAATTTATTATTAAAGTGAATATGTCTTTCTTTTAGGCTCTTGGCACTGAAAAGATAGAGAGGGCTCGTTAGGTTTATATTAAAATAAATAAAGAATACCTTATAAATATTTACAAACTTCAAAAAAGTAGCTTAAGTAAAGATGGGTCAGTTCATTATTGCAGCATGATGCGATATCTCAGGATCTCATTATTTTAAGATGCTAGTCTCAGTTTTGATTGGCAGTAAGTATAAAGGTCTCATATACCATTTGCAAGCTATTTATTGGTTGTGACTTTTAGTAACAGCTAGACAAAGCTCAGCTCACATAAGCTTATTTAGTTGTCATACATGTCGGGCCTCCAGTTAGCACAGGTTTTGCTAAAGAGGTGTGTTGTTTTATAGATGTGTCAAAAAATAAACTCATTAAGATGATACTTAACCAACACCCATAAATTTTAGCGCGTTGTATTTTCATGTCGTGATTTGAAATGCCATATGGTAAATGCTAAACTTTGGAAGAAAACCTGGGCTTTATTTTAATTGTTGTGATTTAAATGCTGTTAACTTTTAAAAAGCAGAAACTGATAAATTTGTGTGTGCATTTTGGTGTGATGCTGATGTTGTTGTGATTATCACTAGACTGAGAAAGTTTGTTCAGTGATACATAAGATCTTAGAATACTAATGTAAAGTTTCAGGTATCAGATCTAGTACTTTTTCAAGAGCGCCTCTGTGGTATTGTGTGTGCGTGTTCATCTGTGTCTGAATATATATGACCTGGTTTATACTCTTAAATCATACAGTATGTTTCCAAATGTATTTGACAAAAATATGAGAGCTTTGATCCAATACTTTAATTTTATCATACACTTGATCTTTTGATAATTGTAATTACTTTCTAGTATACTCATATCCATATTGTGTATAGATGGAAGAAGCACATTGTGTTTGGAAAAGAATAACAGCACAAAACCAGCCCTGTATCTCTGAAGAAGATTATGCAAAATGTAAGGAGCTAATTACAAAATTGTATTTCCAAATAATTCTGATTGTTTTTAAGTAATTGCTGGAGGGAGTATTTTTGTTTAGAAGGTGAGTGAAGTGTAGCTCAAATAGAAAACTTTCAACTTTCAGTTGATTTCAACTGGAGTTATGTTATAGAGTTGCTCTTTTATATCTGTGGTGTTTTGTTCTACCACCTTGTAAAAACTAGTTGAATTGTTCAGAGAATGCATTAGCCAAATAATGAGTTTACATTTATTACTCTGTCATTACTCAGTCACTAGCTTCTTGTTTCCTAAGAGGGTCGCCAAAATGAAACTAGTTTGTCATGGTCCACAGCAGTCTCTGGCTGTTCGTACCCAATCATACGTACCTCATCCCTGCTTGAGGAGGTTTCCTGTTTCTCAGAGCAGTGGTCAATCATCCTTACTGATGCTATATTTCATGGGATTTTGAATATTATATGAAGTATGACAGTTCTTCCATTGTATATCTTTGCTGGTGTTTTACTAGTTTTTTTGCATGGGTGAAAGAGTTAATATATTTATAATGGCAAATATCTGTTACTTACTCAGAAAAAAAATCAAGTATTTGACCGAAAATACTCAGTAGTTAATGAAAAAACTACAACCTTGCTACTTGTTACCATAAAAATTAGTATCACAAGCAAATGAAATCAATAGTTAGGTTATGCTTGACCCAAGATGAGATGCTAAGATATGTCATCCATTGTGGAAGACCATCAGTGTGTGGAAAGTTGTGTGAAGAATATCACTGTTCAGCCTTTTGTGAAGGATGTATGTTATCTAGGATAACCAAAATGATGTTAATTTATCTTTAAATCATTAAAGTTTTCATTAAGGTTAATTGCACTGGAAGTTTGAAGAGTCTGTACAAAGATAATTAGAAAAGAAATAAACCTCTTAATTTTTTGCAGTCTTATAAAGAGTCTCATTTCAATTAGTTAAGTGATTTCTTAAATACTTAATTGACTAGAAAGTTTTCAGGAATTAACCTCTAGTATTAAAATGCAATTGTCACATGATTTGTCATATATAGACAGCTGAATTCTGGCTCTAGGTATATAACCCAACCTTAATTCTAGATTTTCTATGATTGAAACCCACACAACACAGAATATTTTCTCTTTAAACTTTCATGTAGATTGCCTCATCTGTTGAGTAGGTAATTTTTCTGTCTTTTGCACTGAACAAAGTGCAAAGTACCCCAGTGCTTTCATGACTACTTTAACTGCCATTTTGCTTTACGCAATGTTTAAGTTTACAGATTGCTACCTGTAAAAAAAAAAAAACAAAACCTGTCTAGTTTTGACCTAAGTTACAGCAGAGGGGGAGAGCTACATGCCTTGCTGTGACTTGTATATGTATTGGTTTTGCAGCATAGCTTATACTTTTCTGCTATAGTTTTGCTAATAGTAGGATTCCTTGTCTTATCTGGCCTGGATATTGAGCATTATTGTAAGACAGTGTAGCTAGAAGATGGTTAGAAGCAACAAAACCTGAAAATCCTAACCTTTAAGATTATGGGATTTTTTTTTTTTTTTTAAATTAAAACTTAAAATGTTAGTCTTTAACACTGTGTGTATATTTAATTTTAGAGAAAAATAGTTATGTAAAACTCAAAAGAACTATCTGTGTCCTAAGAATTAAATATATACATCTTCACTGTTCCTTTGAAATGCTCAATAATTACTAATACTGACCTTTGTAAAAAGATTTTCATTTTCTTTTAAGAAAATAGACATATTTGGCTTAAGCTACTTCATGTGTCCTTTCATTTGAAAGCTAATTGCATATCTTTGGAAGTGGGATTTGTCATGATGTCAAAAATCAGATTAACTGTAGAATTCCAGCTGAATGCCACTATAATTGGGAATGAAGCTATTTACTTCCTAGGTATGTATTCCTAAGCAGAGCATGCTATTTAGTGTGCATGTGTCTTCCTTCAGTGAAATCAAGCTAATTGTAGTATTTACTTAATAATTTATGTGAGGCACACAGTGCTAGATAGCCAAAATACAAAGCAATAAAAAAATCATTGTCATCAAGAGAGAGAGTTTAGAAATGCCAGAAGAGTGTGAAATCTCTGAGGATAACTCAAAAAGTAGGGTGGTGAGTAAAGAAAGAAAGAAAGAGGACTGAGGGGGTGTGTACAGTGAGATGAGTGTACGAGGGGGGTGGGAAAACTGGAAAATGGAACAATGTAAAAAGAACAAAGGCAGGAAAAAAGGAAACATTAGAAGAAAAAGAGTCCATTTTCAGCATTTTTTGCCTTACCTGTATGTTAGTAGTGCTGCATTACTATAGAGCAGTATGTTTGCTGCTTTTAAACAGAACAACTCTATGCATAATAATCATCTTTGAGTTAGCCGTTGCTGCTCTTGTCACTTTTGGATAGTTTTCAGAGAAGTCATGAAATGTACCTCTCCTGTCTCAAAAGTAACACTGACACACTTTTGTATTATCAAAAAAGTATTTTATTGTTGGTAAAGTTACATATTTTTCACTTTGCCAAAGAAGGTAAAAAGTAAAATTGGTGATTTGCGCCCCCCACCCCCCAAAACAAAAACCCAAACAAAAAAAAGCCACACTAAGGCACACAGCCAACTTAAAAACTTAGGTTAAAAAGACTGAAGTTTACCCAGCACTGTGGGACTCCCATTTCTGATCGAGCCTTTGGAATTACAAAGCTTTAATACAGTACTTCAATTAGTAATTATGTGGACAATTCTTTATTTCTCAGGAATTTTAATGTATAGTTATCCCATACTATACCAATGCAATTACTGTGCCAGTATGCCAGTAGCATAGTAAATTTGATTGATAATCTTTAAATTCTAGGTGTATTTCTAACTGGCTACACTTACTTCTGTTCAGATTTCCTATATAGTCCCATATACATTCAAAAGTAACAACCTGGTGTAGAATTAATATTTTTTTAATGAGATTTAGTTCAATTTTTCAACTGAAGTATGATTTCATTTAGTCAGGAACAATCATGAAAAAGCAATTGTTTTGGCTATCAATATTTTACAAGATAGTGTCAAGGTCACTTTAAGCATGTAAACCATTTTACTCGCTATTTTGGACTAATGAGTACAATTTGCTGTCACATTAATAGTCTGACACTGGAAATCACAAAAGCATAACGTTGGAAAATGCCGTTGCTTAGAAGATATTTTTACTGCAATGCTGATATTTGAAGCACTTGCTCAAAGAAGTTGCAGTTTTGTGTGTCTCTAAATTACAAAATTACACTTATGTATAGTAGCTGTTTTTAAAAAAAGTGGTTCTTATTTAAAACAATAAAAAAAAAGTAGCTCCTGTTAATAATATTGCAGCAACAAAAACAATGTAGCATAAATTAGAACCTCCCGTGGTTGCATGCGCCTTGATGGTACATGGTTTTGTCGTTTGCCCTTATGGAAACTGGATGTAGAGAGATACACTTCATGGTTTGGTTTCGTAGCAGAAATTGATGTATTTCATTAAACTACACAATAATGGTAAATATTTTAAATGCTATTGGTATTGATTTTCAATTGCTTGCTTAGGAAGGAGCTTTGTCTCACTAGAGAGTATTTTATACTGCTGCCATGAGTTTTATGTTTTCTAAAGTAAGCCTTATTCTTGCTAGCATAGTTTCAAAGTATTACTACTTTGGAATGTAAACTGAGGAAGATTGCAATTATACTGGTATTGGCCACATTTGAAGGACTTCTTACATATAGTATTAAAGAAGTTATAAAAATTAAATAGATGGTTTATGGGTGCAGAGTTGGTGACCTGATACATCAGCAAAGTTCCACAGCCAGCAGCCACTGGCAGAAATTAATCCTTTCTCAGTATGAATAGGGCCAAGTTTTGTGCTTAAATGGATTTCCTGTTAAAGAAAGATGTTAAGGTCTTTCTTTCTAGAAGTATTTTATTTGCATAATGATTCTCTCTTGGACCTTCAGCCATACATTTCTTCTGCAGTCTTTTCTTAAAAGGTGGGACAGGGAGGACCTGATCTCAGTCTAGACTTTGCAGTCATGTACTTGGGTCCTAGAACATGAGATGTATCAGCTCGAACCTCATTTTGGTAAAGATTGGCTATTATCCTGCAGGAGCATTTAAAATTCTGTTATGAAAAATGTCATGTACTCTTTAGGTTGTTACAACGCTGTTACATACTCTCTTAGAAAAGTGTAAAGCCTGTTCAAATAAGCAGCTGCACTCTAGAAAAACATGAAAAGTGCTTCATCTGAACCTTGGATAAATTATAAGAGCCTGCAATGACACCTAGGAGATGCTGCAATATAAAATTTTATTTAGGTTATCCACAGTAAGCCTGTCTAACCTTCTAGGCATTGTAATATTTTAAAGTTTTTGCTGAAGGACATCTGTAAAAGAGCTGAGTTTTTATATTTGTACAATGAAGAGTGACAGGGCTGTAACAGAAGCTGTTTTAATAGTCTTCTGCACACACAGAAGTGACCACAGTTCTTGGAGATTATGCAAAGCGCCTAGGTGTCCTGCTTAGTCAGTCTGGATGGCTTTACACCTCACTGTCACTTAAGCAGTCTGGATCTAACCCTCAGGGTACTAATGTGAAGTTTGCGAGATGCATCAGTGGCCGTCCATGCACAGAAATATAGCAGTGCTCACTAGTATCACCCTTGAGACAATAGCTGGGATGCTTTGGGGGTTTTGTGAGTTATGTTTCTGAAGAACTGTATTTTAGATTGCTTATGGCTATGACTGTACACATCGGCTGCGTAATGAAAGGTACAGAAAAATCTTAACAGAATATGATGACTACTAGCAGTGTTCAAGAGCCTGAGTAATTCAAAGGACTTTCTATACCAACATTAAAAAACCAAAGTAAATAACATGTCAAAAACATTATTTACATGGACATTTTTGCCATTTTAAAGCTGCTATGGAAAAATCATGTTGCTTGTAAACTTTCTTCACTCATGTAGAGGACTAGCAAGTAGTTAGGTTTTTTCTTTTATGCTCAGTTTCTAGCAGCTTCCATTTTATTACATCGTTTGTAGTTTAATTTGTAGGCAAAATCTCCCAAATTTGAAAAGGCATGCCCTTTCTTAAAGCTAATGCAATTTTTATTTAATACATTACAGGAAAATATTAGCTTCCTTGGTAAAGGTACCATTTCATTTGCTTTTATTTGTTTTTTTTCCTATGTATTTTAAACAAATGAGAACTGAGCTTTTTGTTTGTTTGTTTTAACAAATGTGGTTTATGCATTTACACTGATGAAGAAACCTTTTATTCTGATATTCATCATTGTTTTCCATTTACACTACTCAATAATAAATGCTGAATTCATTAAACCTCTAGAAGAATGTACCATTGTTGATACTTATTTGGCATTACCTAAAGCATAGTATGTTCACTATTCTGTTACAGAGGGAATAAAATAAAAATATATAACTACACCAGTTCAGAAAAGTTGTCTAATTTTATTAGGTAAAACTTTGAATCTCCCACCAGGCTTCATGGGAAACTGTGAAAGTGATTCTGGTAGTCACAAAAGTTAATTAGTTTTGTAACTGTGTTCGGTTAAAATGTTGCTTTAGGCAGTGTATTCTGAACACAGAATCTTTATCCGTTTTGGTTTTAGAAGATTTTGAGACTCCTTTTGTGGTAGCAGAACAGCATTGTATTAGCGCTACAGATGAACAAACTGGTTGGATTTTACATAAATGCAACTTCTACCTTAAGTGTTGTTTTATGATCTACCTCGCTATTTGAAATATTTCCAGGTCCTTCCTTTTAACTTGGATTTAAAGAGAAAATATTTTATTTCAATAATTTCATAAGCATATTGTGTACATTACAAATTAATACTGTCGTCTTCCTCCCCACACAAAGAGTCCTTATGCATTTTCTTTTTCCTAGGTGAGTAACTGAAGGTTAACAGAATTCCTGATTGTCAAGTATGCTTAATGCTTTTCTATAGTATGCTGTGGGTAAGTAAGAAAAATATTATACATTCTTTTTTTTTTTTTTTAATGAGCACATAAGAAAAAATGAGTAATTGGTAATAATTTCTGGAATGGTGTTTTAATCAGCATCATAATTGGCTACTATATTAACACTACGCAAAAACCTGCAATGGATTTGAGAAGTTATTTTATATGGAGAAGCTTGCATGGTAGGCATTACTCAGTTTCACAGAATTTTCTGACGGATCTGTCCTTTTGTCATTTAAATTATATGTTTAGGGTGGAGTTGAAAACTTTGAGAAGTTTGTAGATGTGAAAATGTTTTTGTTTCTAAAGGAACAAGTGTACATGAAAGTAGACTAAAATTCACAGTTGTACAAATTAATTTAGGACATTATTCCACAGATTCAGAAAACTGTGTTGTGCTTGTGGCTACTACATTTATGACTAAACATGTTGTATTTTGAATTTTGCTCATGGTCAACATTAGACTTGGGGGTTACGTTGGTTCTGCAGAAGTTGTTAGGAAATTTTTTGTTTCTGGTATAATACTCCCTAGTTGTGATTTACTCCTTAGTTGTCATTTCCATCTTTCATGTTTGTTGTAACTAGAAAAAAAAAGGTTTTTTTTTCTGAAAGACTTTTAAACAGAGTGGTTAACTTATACTGGTTTTACTTTTTATCAACAACTGGGTGTATGATCAGAAAAAACAGAAGTAAAGGCTTGTGTTGTAATCCTGGCTCTACTGGAATGCATTGTACAACATTACCAGCAACTCCAGTGACCACAGTTGCTTCCATTGGAAATGTTTTTCATCAGTCAGAAATTAAAATTAATGAAAACACAGCTGTACATAAATACATTAAAGCTCTTCAAACCTGTAAACATCTCAGTTCTGACTTCACATAAATTGATATTTATTTAAATTCTAGATAAAATATTTAGTTTGTGAGGTTAATGTTTAAAGCCTGCAGTGTTAACTTAGTGATTCTTTTTTCTGGAAGTAACAGTGTAGTGTGAACATGGATGCCTGGATTGTCAAATGCCTGCTTGGTTTAAGTATTTTTAGAAAGAAGGAAGTGTTTAAAATATGCCTTAGATGTTGTTCTCTTAGATTCTCTTGGAAGCCTGATATGTGCTCTGCCAGTAACGCTTTTCTGCTTTATATGGTAAAACTAAAAAGCATGGGTTTATTCAATGATACTTGTACAGTAATATTGTTACAACATGAAAATAGCATACTTCTAGGAGACGAGAATTTTGAAAAGTTATTTTAAACCTGGAAAACTTAAAAAAAGTTCATTCAAAGAATGCTGAATAGTACCATATGACGCACAGTATATGCAGAGAATATGTGAGTACAGAAACACTTAATAATCATGCGTTCAAAGCTTCAAGGCAGAAAATTTATATTAAAAATGTAGTGAATGAGGCTGATTCAGGATGCCTGGCAGTCATTTTGTTATGGCTTCCTTACTTTGCCTCTACCATTGTTCATCAAAACCCTGACTGTTACTCTGCAATTAAGCTATTATGCTTTTTCTTTAAATGTTAAAAAAAAAAACCTCTATGAAAGATGGAGGGAAGGTTACATAGATATTTTGTGTATTCAGATATGTCTGGTTTTATATTCTTAGGTAGCAAGTTAACTTTTCAATAACTAATAAAACACACTTGAAGTTCAGATGTCTTGTGAAAACAATAAGCAGTTTTTTCTCTCATTTGAAAACCTTCTTTTTAAAAAAACTTGTCCTATTAAATCTCAGACTATTTACTTCAATTGAAATACAGAGAATAAAGTGATAAGCCTCATGGAAGTGAATGGAAATCTTGCTTTCCAGAGTCAGTAATTCACTCCATATGAAATTATTCAGTGTTGTATTATTTTCATTCAGTGATTCCTTAGATAATAGCTACAATGTATAGAATACTGATTAAACCAAACTTGATTCAAATGTGAATGTAGTTTGCAGACTTCAGAGGTATTTCATATTAATTTCCAACTACCTGGATATGTAAATCTACCAAATGAAGTAACTGAACTTTAGTTTATTGTCTGTTCTCTGTATCAGTTCTGTTGCTGGGAACTATTCACAGTTGCATGTATCTTTACATATAAATAAGCTTAAAGCAGATTCACAAGAGGAAATATTGAGGTCGTGCATTTAAATACTAGGCTGGATTCTATCTAGAAGCTTAGATTTGAAAAAGGTAGTCCAGGAAAAAGAAAATTAATGTGGAATGCAACAACAGTTTCTTCCTATATCAGTAATTTCTAACATAAAAACAGTATTTCAAAAAATCTCAAATTTTTATGGCAGCATTAATTAGCTATTGGAGAAGCCTCTGACAGTGTAAGTCACCAATATTTTGGGACTATTCTTATATCTCTTGAATGTAGAATAGATTGTATTCTTCTTATATGTTCTATAGACATAACCTGAATTGCATTTAATGAATCTCAAAAGAAAAGCAAAAGGGAGGGAAATTTTAACTTAGATGTGTTAATAAATAGTATTGGTAACAAATCGGTTTGAAAATACCAATGCTGGTTTTGCTGCTACCTGATTAATTAACTCTACAAAACGTCGAGGGATACAGTCTGTTCCCTAAATACAGAATTCTGTACATAAGACGAGCTATATTTTAAAATTATAGCTGCCTTAAAAAGTTTCTGCAGGAATGATGTCTTCTGGCATCTTGATTAATTACAACAGCTTTGTTTACATGCTAAAAGTATTCTTCATATCTTTGAGTAGGGCTGTGCTATGAACTACAGCAGTAATGGAAAACACTTGCTTTTGTAAATATTTGAAACATTTTATTGCTTTTTTTTTTTTTTTTTTTTTTTTTTTTTTTTAAGAAAAAGTTGTAACTTCCATTTCTATAGCCAGGTTGGTATTTTCTTTTTGATTCTCATAAAACTTGACATGAACTCTTAGTTTATAGTTGAAACTGATTAGATCTTCAGTTCTATAAGAACAAATCAGAGCATATCCATTCTTCCACCCTACTGTTCATCCTCTGCCTCTTCCCTAAGCCCTCTGAGATTGTCTTATGGTGTTAATTGAACCATAAACTGCCTGAATCTAAAAATGACTGCTGAAAATAGGAGCATCTTCCAAAATCTTTTCATGAACAGGTCTCAAATTCAGCTGACGCAAAAGCAGGCATTACACTTCCTATCAAAAACCAGAGGCATTGCATTCATGCTGTCTCTCCTGCAGCTATGAAATCAAGGTACAACCAAACTACACAATTTATGAAGTACCTCAACAATTCCAGCAGTCAGGACCATGTCTAATGGAAAAGGTCTGTTTATAATACAGCTTGATAAAGGTTTTTCCCTCACATGCAGGTAACTTTAATACTTCATTATTTGTCCCAGTTTGAGATGAAATTTGAATTTAGTAGGCTTTTGAGCACTATGAGTGTGCCTTGGTTTATTCCGGTTGAAGGTGGAATAAACTGAAGAAGTAAGTAGTCTAGTGTTTTGATAACTTGTTACTTATTATTTTCCTCTTGGAGCTTTTTTATGGGGCTTCTCGTGTTTTTTTTTGTGGGGCAGGGGGTGTTCTTTTTTCTTTCCAGACAAACATGCATTACTCATTTAAAACAAAGACTATTTTTTACACTTTTATTCGTAGGGCAAATAAATCCTTTAGAATGTCTGCATTGTACTTCAAAGTGAGACAGTAAAATAGGAGGTCTAACATTTTAGACTTGATAGATTTAAGTTTCTTTGATACGGAAGTACTACTTGTGGAGCATTTTTGAGATATCAGCAATTGCAAATCAAACGATTTATTCAATAATATCTGTAAATCTTGTGAAACTAAGATCAATTTGAAGCTTATCTATACACTTTGTAGGGGACAGTTCTTGGCACCAGATTTGGAAATAACTTTAGTATTCTTAAACAAAAGCTGTTCTTTTGTCGTTTCTTTAAATGCTTTTTTTTTAGTAATATCTACATATTCAGAAGAAGGTCTGTGTAGTGTGCTTAAAATCACAGATTTTGTTCCTTCCAATTGCTGGTTTGTGTATCAAACGTGGTTTTCTTCTTTGAATTCTTTTTTATTACCTTGATAAATTTTCTGTATATGCTAGATAGAATCTAGCATCAATGGTAATTCACAGTGTGGATTAACACACCTCAAATTTCAGGTGGGTTTGTAGTGTTCCATTGAAAGGTGATAAGTTAGCCTTTAGAAGGCAAGTTAAGTGGCACGGAGACTGCATTTAAATAAGGCATACTACCTGTTTGTGTGTATGTGAAAATGATTCTCTTTGGAGTTTCCTGTACGTGGTATCTGCTATTAAGTGGATCACTTGAGGGCAGCCCAAGGAGAAATGGAAAACGTATGAGCAGAACAGCTAAGTATGGCAGATTGGTGTGAACAAAACATTAAGAAGAATAATTTAGTCAAGCTGAATATCTGAAGTGGAGGCAATAGCAACTGAAAATGCATATGCATCAGCTGACAGACAAGGCTCAAGCCTGGAAAGCTGGGATGTCTATAACGGCAGCATTAAGAATGGGAGCAAGCAAGGCTAGAAGAGTATCAGCATCTGGGTTAGGAACAGGAATGGGCTCTGGGGCTGGATGGGGCAGGGCTGAGGATAAAAGTACAGATGAGGGGTGAAGGGAGAAACTTAAGCCAAGCGGTGAGCTGCCCCATGTAAAACGGGGATTGAGGCAGCTTCGCATACTTGGGGGGTTGGGAATGCGAGCTGGCATGCTCCGGAGTGGTCTTTGCCCTCCACTACCCTGGAAGGTTGATTCTGGCCAGCGGCATGGGATGTGCTGCAGCTTGTTGGCCAAGTGAGCCAGGCAGGGGCAAAGACCATGCAGAGTTCAAGTTTAAAGAGAAAAATATACAGCGTGGGGTTTATGATAGCTCTGCTGAAGGAATTCATGTTTATTGCTAGTAGCTTTGCACATAGGTGTATGACACTAAATATTTTTCCATATCAAAGCTACCATGTAATGACAGCCTGCATTAAGCAGAATAATTACGAAGAGAAACTTTGCAAAGATTTGTCATGTCTACAGCGTATTTCTATACAGTGAATGGAAGCTGTTGCTAGGGGCATGATGTACGTTGTCTATGATCTGCAATTTAATTGAACATCTTGTTATGTTTTTGTTTTATTACTTATAGCACAGAAAATATGCTATGTGACTTCCAATATAAATAAAATGTATTATCCTTCATTCAGCTTGCAAAATATGGTGCTGCGCAGGAATAAGGTGATAATAAGGAGAAGGCAGGGAGGGAACATTAGCTCACTGAGAATGGTATTCACTGGGAGGTAAAACAGTGCTTGATATAAAGGCTCTTGATTTGATGTTAAAGGAATAAAATAAGTAAAAATATTTGGGTGTTTGTTGTTGTTTTTGGTTTTTTGGGTTTTTTTTTTACTTCAGAAGATACACATCTTCCAGAAGACAGAAGGTAACCTTCTGCCTGGGTTAGCTCAGGAAAGGCAGCTGAGCAATTGAACTGCCACAGAATGTCTTGAATTGAAGTTGCTTCTTCTTGCAGGTAAACTGTAGTCCAGTTTGTACTACGGATAGAATCAGGATAGAATGAAAACTACTAATTTATGAAGTTGCCAGTTTGGACAGCCTCTCTGGCTACCTGGATGCTCTTTTCCATGATGCTCACACATTTGTTCAGTGGAGACAAGTACAAAGCAAAATCAGCTGATTTACAGAACTGTGCTAACTAGGTGCCCATTTCAGTGATGGTGACTTTTGTGAGTGATCTATTATTTCTCCCCACATTCCTCACTCCAGGCTCTTTCTATTCTGCTACATTACAGCTTTCATCTAGGGAAGCCCGTTTTCTTCATTCTCAACTGCCTCCTATGCCTTACTTTATATGGATTATTTGAGGGGGAGGGGGATTTGTGTGTGTGTTTGGTTTTTTGTTTTGTTTTTTTTTTCTTTTTTTTTTTTTTCCGTTTTTTGGTTTTTTAGGAAAGAAGTGCAAATTAACATCTTCTGCAAGAAATGAGAGAAGACTTACCTGGTTATTTCTGTCCAGGAATTTCTGTGCAGTCTATCTCTCTTTTTTTTTTTTTTTTTTTTTTTTATTGTATAAATAGTTAAAAATGTGTGAGGCCACACAGAAAGATGGATTGGATAAATAATTTAGTAGTTTCCTTATTTACACTGTGTGTGGAAGCTTTGAGACAAATATAGTTTTAGGAAGTGCCAAGTGCTTCAACAGGAAACAAAGAGACTTTCTGGAGAATAGTCAGTAGTAGCAGGCAACTTGTGTGTATATGGAGACCTGAGATTCAAGTGCTGCTTCTATGTCAAACAGAAGAGGAGCCAAAACATGGTTCTTCTAAATGCAAGGTGAGGATCATAAGCACTGTGCTCTTAATGTTGGTGTGGTGTAGTGTTCTCAGTGCTTTTGGCCAGAGATTGGCCAAATCTAGTTTGGATTAGAGAAATATTTTCTGAACTGTTACGTTTTCCAAAATAACATTAACAGCAGTAAAAATTACTAGACTTTGATAAATAGTACTTTTTGTTCTCAAAGTTTTTTTTTTTTTTCTGGAAAATTCATGAATGATTCCACTCTTGCATTTCAACAACTCTAGTAAAATTTTATGTGGAGGTTTATCTTCTTATCCTACTATGCTATAGATACAGTATGTCCAGTATTGTATATCTCTTAGCTTTTAAATTTTAACATTAGAACAGTTCTTAAATATTTTTTATTATAAAAATATTTTAGACTTTTCCATAATATTTGTAGTTACCTACATTGGATTTATTTTTTTGCAGGCTTGTAACCATGAGCTAAAAATGGAAAACTGTAAGCAACTCAATTTTGTTGGGTCGGTGTCACCCAGGTCCCTGATTTCTTACATATAATCTCTTCTAACAGGTAGTTAGTTAGTGTCTTATCCTAAGTACCTAGTTAAAGTCTGTCTAGTAAGCACGTCTGTAAAACCACAGTCAATGAGATGTGCTTTAATTTATCGTCAAATCAATGACATAATTGTGTTATGTAAGTTACTGTTTAGGTCTATATAGCTTCCAGGAAAGGAGAAAAATGAAAATCATTATCCAATATCAAGAAAACTGAGAGACCTACACTTTTTATTTATATGTAGCAAACCTGGTTAAGGTTCAGATTTTTTCTCTGATATAGCTTTGCTTAGGTTTTGTGGTGTGTTTTTTTCTTGGTTTGGTTTTTTTTTTGTTGGTTTTGTTTTTTTGTTGTTGTTGTTTTTAATTTTATTTTATTTTGCCACGTGGTTTTACTGACATTTTTTTCCCTACTAAATAAGCTGGATGAATGGGATTGTTTTACTTACTGCTATTTTAGGGAAGTAATAACAGGTTTCAGACGTGAATGTGGTCTCTAATATAGTCCATTAAACAGAATGAAAACCAATGCCCTTTTTGATGATATTGTGTATGCTCTAATAATAAAATATTACCCTCTGTGAATATATTCAGGAAAATTGTTTTGAACTCAGTCTGGTTGAATAAAAGCACTGAGATACAGTCAGATGCATTTACTGAACTGGATTCAGCATAAGGAACTTACGAGTTTTTTATGGGAGATACATGCAAAAAGCTAAGTGACCCTGTGTAAATCTAGTTTGGTTTTATTTTGTATGATTATACTTTGAATACTTAGAACTCTTACTGGTAGGAGGAGGTACTTTTCTAAGTGAATTAGTATTACCCCTCCTTGTAAGGTAAATTACGCTAGTTATAGACTATTTCATTGGTCTTTATTAGACATTTACTGTTTCTTTTTTGTCCTTAGAATGAAATGACTGCACTTGATGCAGTGTTATAAATTTATATAATGCAATTATACTTACTTGTCATATGCTGTAGCTTCTTAATACAGGGCCCATAATCTATCAAGAGGAACCCTTAATGTGAAAATTAATTTGACTGAACATATTTTCTGCTTTTGCTGTCTTTTCTCTACAAATTCTGACATGTTCTTTTCTAACTTTCTGATTTGCTTCTTCCCACTTCATCTTTTAGGCTTTGTAACAATTCTCCTTCTACTATTTATTCCTCATTGTTCTCACTGCAAATTTTAATTTTCCTTTCTCCTTTTCTATACATGTTAGCTTTATTTTCTTGACTGCTTTGTAGCTTCACTGGACAGTAGGAAGAAGTAATTGAGACTTTGATCCTACAGTAAGCAATCCTCTCATTCTTAGTGACTCCCTGTACAGAATAAAGCTGCATAGTGTTACACTTATTTTATGGATTAAGTAGTGCTAAAATGTTAACCATGTTAATGCTAAATAATTAATAAGTTTAAAAGTGATCTTAACTTGCTTGGTCCAATGGCAACAGCAATTGTACTTTTTTTTTAATTTATTTAAGCTGCAATAAAAATATTAGGACACTTGACAAGTCAAAGTGTAATTTGAAAAGTTTCTCCTATTACTTTTGGATGTAGAGGTGATCATTTTCTGGTTTGGTCATTCTTTAATATAAGAAAATTCTTGCTTGAAGGTCTTTCGGGTGGAAAAAGTTAGTCAAAATGAGCTAAAACCTCTTATTACTACTGCTTCTGATGAATAATTTTATTTCCTTGAAGGTAAAATAAGACAAATTCATTAAAAAGTAGAAAAGTAAAACTAGAAAATGCACCTTTTATTTATGCACTGACCTATTTGCAGATGTTATGCTAGAGTAGCAAAAGCTTAGCACATGGATTTTACTACCCACTAAACGCCAAGGCACACACTTGCCAAGATCAATCCGTTTTAGGGTACAGACTAATTATTTCTATAGAAGTAAATGTACTTGTTTAAAATGGTTGCCACCTTACTAGTGATTACCACCTTTGCAGTTGAATTAATGGGTTGTCTCAATGTTGTTGTTCAAATCACAGTATGGCTCCTAGCAAATCCAAATAACTTTGTGCTGAAATGACCAGATTCAGTAATGAGCATCTGGTGCAGTAAGTTTTCAATCATTCCAGCTAGCTGTGCCAGAATTCATCTTTCTATGCCCTTAGTCATCGATTTTGCCGGGCTTTTTGCTCATTGACTCACGACAGTGTTGCAATAGAAAGTCTTGACTAGGTAAATCAAAATCCTTTTTAGAAACGTAGTCAAGGAATGAAAAGATGAAAAAAAAGGAAGAAATAAATCAAGGAAAATCTGAGAAAGGGCAAAAATGCTGGTGTCAAACTTCAGATCATTTTCAGAAAGCAGCAGAAATCAATAGAAGCTTCAAGTGCTTTGAAAACCTCTGTATTCTTCTTTATGGTTTGTTTGATCTGGACTTAGGACAGAAGTGCCAAAGACAAAACAATTGTTCCTCAAATCCCAAAAGCTGACTGAATGGCAAGAAGGGTCATACTTCTTCCTAATTTTAGTTCTGTTTTCATCAATGCTAGTGTAATTTTTTCTGTTTATATCTAGTATAAAATGCCAAATTAACAGTGTGCAAAACAGCCCACTCTTTCATCCCTTGATTCACTACTTGGGCGACTTTTTTTGTACACTTGGATCATGGATCTCTGCTAGTACAATGTTTTTGTTACCATTGTTATTTCATCATCTTGAACTCAGTGGGTTTCAATAGAATAATTCAGTCTATCATTATTTTTTCTGTTTGTTACGGAGAATTTTGAGTAATACCAAAATGAATAGTACAAGCTAATAGTAGCTGTGCCAGATTTCTGGCTCTGTAAAGTGATGTTCTCTACCAGCTTTGACAACACAAAATCATGCTGTGCATTCATTTCATGTGACATCCCAGAGAGAAATGATACCTTCCTTTTGCCTTCCTTTTCTTTTAAATTAAGATTTATTCTGCAAATAAATAAGTCAAAGGAGGCCGATGCTTTCCATGCCATAGTGCACTCTTTAAGAAGATTATTCTCTTATGCTGCAGTAATCTGTTTTGGATTAGACATTTGGTAAATACTCCCTAAAGCAACACGCAGTAGTTGGTAATGTCAAGAGGTTTTTCAGCTGTGTTTTGGGGTTTTTTTTTGGTGTTTGTTTGGTTTTTTTTTTAATATTGGCATGTTTTTATAATAAAAGTGGACTAGTTTTAAGACATTGAATATTCTTTGTATGATCAAGACATGATTAATTCCTAAATTTTGTATAAATGTTTCCTATACATTTGCATGCTTCTATATTCTGTTCTGAATGTGTAACTACCAGCTCTCACTGGAAAATCTCAAACAGCTTTCTGGTACCTTTTTACTTAGCAATTCCACTAGATTTGGAAATGTTAGGGAAACTGATATTCTTAATTCAGGTAATTGTCAAATTTAGCCTGTCCATCGCTGATAGAAAGACCTTCAGGTGTGGTTTTTTGCTTTTGATTTTAGTTTTAAACACATGTACATGGTACATACATACACATAATGAATTATATGAAGCGTATTTTTTGAAGGATGCTTTTTTAGTCTCTTTCACTCCTCATTTGGCATTCTAAACTTATGCTAGCAGCTACCAAAACAGCTTTTCTATTGTTTGTTTGGATTTTTCTTTTTGTTTTAAATAAAGGAGAAAGGGAGGGAAGTTGGATGGTTTTGCAAACGCTGTACTGAAAAGATTGAAGAAAAACCCCAACAGTTCTTTCTTTTGTGACTTAAACATTGCAAAATTCAGCAGTTGTACTTCCACTCCATTGCATTAAAGAATTACTGTCCATTGCATGAATGGACTTCTCAGTTTCTTAAAAAGCTGAGAATACAATTACCCACTGGCTTCCTTCCGTAAATCACTTCCGTGCACTACACCCAGGGAGGTTGCTTAGCAAACAATGACTACTGCAGTTGCTTGCAGACCTCTTCCTTTAACATCCAGGTGCAAACAAACATGCAGTTTGACACATCCATCTGTAATTAAAATTTTATATACGAATATATGGCAGACACCTCTTAGTGACTTTAGAATACATTTAGTTTTGAATGAATTGGTGTTATTACATTCTAAAAGATCTTGCATTATTTGCACTGCCTACAAACAGACTTGCATGCTGTTGGCTGAAAATATACTTCGACACTTTTTCCCTAATAATCTGAAAGAAAGTTACTCCAAAGGCAAGAGATCCCTCTGATTTATAGATTCAAGATGCCTGGGGGGTCCTTTAATATCAAGGTCATTATACCTCAGTGGCCTATGGTTCAGTCTATCAAAAGAAAAAGGATATTAAGACAGCCTGAGGTCTGCTGACTGTTTCCTGTATAGGCTTTGTTATAGTATTTGGGAGATAAAATCATTCGGAAAAATGCCTTATAAAGTGTCAGAGACACAACAAAAGGATTCATTTGAAAATTAGTTTGGCCCCAAGACTGATGCTTGCCCTCCCAAGATGGGAAAATAAACCAAATTAATACTTTTCTTCTGGAGTAGTTTATTAAAGAATAACAAAGCTTGGGTATGTAGGGAAATCAATTTTTAAGTGAGTAACTTCTTAAGACGTATTTACCTCTGATGGCTACTAAATGGTAGTTTTAAGCTCCTAAGATGTACTATATTGTAAATAATTGTTCATAAAGAAGAGGTTATAAGACTATAAGTGAAACTCAATAAAGTGGCTGAGAGCATTCTTTCTGAAGAATAATTGATGTTTTTATTGAATAATGAAAATGATCTCTCTGCACAGATAATATGCAGGACTCTTTAACTACTCTTTCTCTGCTTCTTTGAGACCCATGTATTGCTGGTCTCTTTTAGCAGTCCATATTTTCATCAATATGAAGAAGGATAACGGAAAACTTCCAATCACCATGTGTGTATAGGAGGTGGCTGGTGTTTGAGACTTACAAAGCTTTTATGAGCAGTAGAAATTCTGGCAGAGGGGTAGTGCCTGCAGGAATTAAGGGCTCCTTCAGAATGGGTTGATAGCTTGCAACACAGAGAGCAGTAGTCTTGAGTTGTAGGGGAAGGTAACTTGGAGACTAGCACCACTGACTGACTCTCTTGCTTAGCTAATGCATTTCTGCATCTGTAGCAGGTGAAGTTTTATTCGAAAAAGCCCCTGGAATACTTCTGATTCTTGAATCATCTAACATTGGCTTCACTCTGGTAGCGCCTTGGGAAATCTAATTGCTAGCAGCTTCTTAGAGGTCAATATTATAGATTGCTTTTTACAGAAAGATCAAGGAAAAGATCAAGCTGTACTTCTTATTTGAAGATGGGAGGAAGGAAGGACACGTAGGAAAGGGCAGGGAGCTCAATAAGAGAATGTGATCTGCACACTGGAGCACTGAAACAACTTTTCATCGTAACCTGGTATTTGATGATGGTGTTCCAGAAGTAAAGCCCAAGGATGAAAACAAAATGGAATAATTAAACACTGGCTACCTCTAGGAGCACAAGCTCTGTTAAACAAACAATTTCTGATGGAGGAAAAAAAGTATTATTGTAAAACTTTGTCATGTCCTGTTATACAAACAATTTTATTTTTGTTTATTTTCTAAGTCCAGCCTATATTTTGAAGCTCAGTTATATATATATATATTTATATATTTTAATTAATAACAATTTAGATCCTGTTAGTTTTTGAGGAAGTACCTCTACCAAGTAAGTTCTGTTTGATATGAAAAATATAAGACATACATAGATGTACTGAACACTTTTATTGAAAACAACGATGACAGCAAAAATGAACTAATGTTTCATCTATTTCTTTATAAAACTATGAGAAATACCTTATTCTGCAAATCAGACTTTGAGTATGTGTCTTATTTTCTTGTATTTCTTCTTTAATCTCTTCTGAGTTTTTCAGTCCAGTTATTGTGTGAGTGCTTTAAGTAACTCATATGAGTTGAATACTTAGATTATCGAGTGCACCCTCAGCAAGTTTGCAGATGACACCAAGTTGGGAGGAGGGTTGATCTGCTCGAGGGTAGGAAGGCTCTACAGAGGGATCTGGACAGGCTGGATCGATGGGACAAGGCCAATTGTATGAGGTTCAACAAGGCCAAGTGCTGGGTCCTGCACTTGGGTCACGGCAACCCCATGCAACGCTACAGGCTTAGGGAAGAGTGGCTGGAAAGCTGCCCAGCAGAAAAGGACCTGGGGGTGCTGGTTGACAGCCGGCTGAATGTGAGCCAGCAGTGTGCCCAGGTGGCCAAGAAGGCCAACGGCATCCTGGCCTGTATCAGAAATAGTGTGGCCAGCAGGAGCAAGGAGGTGATTGTTCCCCTGTACTCGGCACTGGTGAGGCTGCACCTCGAGTACTGTGTTCAGTTTTGGGCCCCTCACTACAGGAAAGACATTATGGTGCTGGAGCATGTCCAGAGAAGGGCAACAAAGCTGGTGAGGGGCCTGGAGCACAAGTCTTATGAGGAGCGGCTGAGGGAACTGGGGTTGTTTAGCCTGGAGAAAAGGAGGCTGAGGGGAAACCTTGTCACTCTCTACAACTGCCTGCAAGGAGGTTGTAGTGAGGTGGGTGCTGGTCTCTTCTGTCAGGTGGCTGGAGATAGAACGAGAGGAAGTGGCCTCAAGTTGTGGCAGGGAAGGTTTAGATTGGATATTAGGAAAAATTTCTTTGATGAGAGGGTTGTCAGACATTGGACCAGGCTGCCCAGGGAAGTGGTTGAGTCACCATCCCTGGAGGTATTCAAGTAACGTGTAGACAAGGCACTCCAGAACATGGTTTAGTGGGCATGGTTGATGGTTGGGCTCAATGATCTTGAAGGTCTTTTCCAGCCTAAGTGATTCTATGATTCTATGAATATTAGGCAGTATTGGTAAGTAGATAAAGTGAGCATGTAGCATAGGTAAAATAAGGTCACATGATAGTGTTCTGTGGACATACTTCGTTCATGAGTGCCTTCACTTCCCGTTATCTGAGGCTGTATTAAAGGTAAACAAAGTAGCAAACTGAAGGTATGAGAGAAACCAGTGGTTTTGCAGAATCTGTTGGCTGGTTAGCAGATTAAGTATTTCAATTTATATAATCAAAATTCCAGAATAATCTTTTCATTAAAAAAATATTTGATACCGAACGCCTAAGTTGAGTTCTTCAACATGACCAGGCAAGCTTTGAGTTGGATTTCTGTAGAAAATGTCTGCTGAATACTATAAAAATTGAGTTTCTAAACTCTATTGTCTGTCTGAAAACTAGTACTTGTATAGAATGGTTTGATAGAACATAGAGGAAGAGGCTTGTGCTATTTTATTTTATTTTTTTTTAACTTTTATAATGAGATAATGGAAGTTGATATAAATCTAGTTCACTTTTAGGGGTATAATTTAATATAAAGTGGTCTGTTTTGTTGACCATTTAATAAAACACTGGTCAACACAGCAATAACACTGTAGTATCATAATTCTAAAAGTATATTTTATTATCACCTAGTAATTTTGATTATCACTGCAGTTTTGAGATAACTGCAGTGCTAATCTTGGACCTAAATTGCCACTGTGTGGCAGCATCTAGTCTTTTACACCTTGTTCCTTTTTTTCACAGTCCAACCTGGCATAATTACTGTAGCAGCTTCACATTTGCAAAAATGAGACGGGGAGTGAGAGGTTGGAGATGGATACCATGCTCTCACATCATTGCCTGCCTGTGGCTGTTGTTGCAGTCTCTTTTCCCCAGTGCCCTGTCCCACTAAAGTTGTGTGTTTATAGGACTGGTGACTTCTGTGGTGGAAAGAGGGAAAGGAGGGGAGGTGGGTTGGAATAGGGGATGTGGTGAAGAAGGAGAGATGAGTGGTAGGAAAGTCTCCCAGCTCTACTTTTCAGTACAGTGTTTGGTCAAGCCCTCACCTTCATCCTTCCTTTTCTACTGCCCAGTGAGACCTGAAGGGCGGTTAGAGCCACATCCCATGCTCCCCCAGAACTTCACCAGAAGATTTCTTAATATCAAGATGTACAATTCAAATTTGTGAGCTATTATGAATAAAAAATATTGTAAAGAAGTGTGTTTTTTCAGTTTGCAGAAACTTCGATTTGAGAAACTGTCGTGGTTTAAGCCCGGCTGGCAACTAAGTCCCACACAGCTGCTTGCTCATTTCCCCCCGCAGTGGGATGGGGTAGAGAACTGGAAGAGTAAAAATTAGAGAACTTGTGGGTTAAGATAAAGACACTTTAATAGGTAAAGCAAAAACCACGCACACAAGCAAAGCAAACCAAGGAATTCATTCACAAGCTCCCATCAGCAGGCAGGTGTTCAGCCATCTCTAGGAAAGCACGGCTCCGTCACGTGTAATGGTTACTTGGGAAGACAAAACATCATCTCTCCAAACATTGCCCTCTGCCTTCTACTTCCCCCAGCTTTATATGCTGAGCATGATGTCATATGCTATGGAATATCCCTTTGGTCAGTTGGGGTCAGCTGTCCCAGCTCTGTCCCCTCCCAACTTCTTGTGCAGCCCCAGCCTCCTCGCTGGTGGGGTGGGGTGAGAGGCAGAAAAGGCCTTGGCTCTGTGTAAGCACTGCTCAGCAATTATGAAAACATCCCTGTATTATCAACACTGTTTTCACCACAAATCCAGAACATAGCCCCTTGCCAGCTACTATAAAGGAAATTAACTTTATCCCAGCCAAAATCAGCACAGAAACTTAAGTCCTCAAGGGACTCATAATAAGCAAGTGTGTAAAAGGTGGTGGGTTTAAAAGGATTGGCAGGACATGTAACTGGATAATACCGCAGCTCATCAGCACTCTACAATGAACTTTGTCTCCATTAAAGCCTGAAAGCCAGAAATGTAATGGGGCAGTAAGGAGAAAACAAGAGTGAAACAAGACCATCATTGGTATCTTGGGTCCCTGCAGAAACAGGATCCTTGTTAGGTAAATCAGAGATCATCTTGGGAAGGACCAAACACCACACTGCAGGGGAGGACCAGTTCTGCCAGAACCACCTGGGTGAAGGCAGAGAACTCTTTTTTGTTTGTTTGTTTGTTTGTTTTAAATATTGTTGTCAGTTGGAGTGCTTTCCTGGATGTTTGGTACATGTTGCTCATTAGCAGTGTGTTATCTTACTGTCTAAGTTTTGATAAAATCCTGTTTAACTGAATGAACATTTTTCCATTTGCCATTTTGTTCTAATTATCTTTGAGCAATGCATCTTAAATAACGCTTCTCTGTAAGACAAATATTTTGCAGGTACAATGATCGGTCAAAAAGCACTAGGATATTATACTATAAGTTTTGTCACAGGTACCGTACATACTGACTTAACTACATTAGCATTTATTGTGCTGTAATGATGTCTTTTCCTGCTTGTCAAAATAACCTTTTGTATTTTATGTGTATATGTTTTGACTGGCACTGGATATTTACTCTAATGTGCATTTTAATAAAGTATAGAACAATGAAAAGAAAAGGATGATGATATTTATGAGGAAAGACAAGAAGTTTTCACTAGACTTTATAATTTTTCATTTTTCTTTTATCTTAGAAAAAGATAGAAAAGCTGTATACTGTTCTAGAGTGGAGGCAGTAGAGTGTAGAGCCACATGCCCCTGTCAAATTGATAGAGTGAACATGTTGAGGGAGATAATGGAAGCTTTCTATTCAGTGAGGAGTGGAATAAAGAAACCATTTCTAGTCATTCTTCAGCATTGATTGCCTTTGTGCTTTAGGCTTAGATCAGAACTTGCGCATAATAAAGAGAAAGTTTGAACAAATATGTAGATCCACTTTGGAAAATGTAGTTAGATGAAGCTTATCCTTTGGTGCAGAGAAATCATGAAAATATATAACATTGAAATTAACGGTAGGTGGTAACTACAGTGGTGATATACAGAGGAATAAACTGCAGGCAGTAGCTCTGATAAAAAGTAAAACATTTAGCGTGTAATGGAATAAATGGTCCCGTACAAAACATATGGTTCCAAGTTTCTTGTTTGACGTTATTGCAAGGAAACAAAGGGAATAAAATGAACCTACATTTCAGTTGTAGTAGTTCATACTGTTCTTTCTTTGGGACACATCGGGATTCACTTACATTTTCTTCACACCTGGCTGTATCAGTCAGAAAACACTTATGTATTCTACGTGTGTTAGTACCTTGCCTCTGCAATCTTCATTGCAACGATTAGTATATTAAATTAATCATTTAGGAATTTTATTATGCAACCTTCTGAAGTTTTAACGTACTGTAATTTTAAAGTAGTGTCATTATGGTTGCCTGCTGGGAATTTTAAGTTTAATTTTCATGATGCTTTGGTATTCATTATTTATAGTTTAGAATTGTCCAGAAGACTGGATTTTGCAAGACTTTATACAAGAACGTAGGAACACAGAGACTTAGAGTTGCAATAACTGAAAGCTAATGACATAAAAGAAAACAATCAGAAGAGCTGCTGTTGTAACATGTACAAGAATTTGCTGTTCCTGCATCAAAAACTGCAATAAAAATAATATAAATGTTGAACGTTTTTCCATCTGCTTCCATTATTTCAAAAATAGTTGCTATTAATTGACAGTGTTTTTATTAGCCTGGGGTCAGGATTGTTCATTGTAATAAAACCAGTGGTGATTGCTGTAGCTGAGAATAAATTAGAATTTCTGTGAGTCACAGGTTTCAGATATTCATCAGCTTTCGACATTTTTACTGTAGAAGAATGAACATGTGAGTTGGCATATAAGTAGTACAGAAAGCCACCTCAGTATTATGAAAAACAAAAAACCCACCCCAAACCTCCCCCCCCCCCCCAAACCACCACTTTGTTTACCTTGTTTTTCTAAGGGGTAGAGGGCAGAAGCAAGATTAGAAGAAAAGATTGCAGGTAGTGGGAAGAGAGACATTTTTATACCTAAAACTGGATTTAAACTGAGAAGGCTGTAAACCATAAAAGAAAAAATCTATACATCGGAAATTTTCATCAGTTTTATTACTTTTAGGGTGAAATATCCATTGAAGTAATTCAGATTTTTTAGTTTATTCTGGACTATCTTTTAGTGGAAACAGTTCAACTGTTTTTTATGGTCTGTCTTTTCCTTTTCTCTTATTGTTACCCTCTTACGGGTGAAAAGATTTTAAAAAATTGTAGAAGATACCAAAATTTTCTATAATTCAGTTTGTTAGTATGTCCACTAGTAAATCTATTTGTATGCTGTTCGTTTCAGTCTGATATTGGAAGAAGTAAGCTGTAGAAGTGGATGGCCAGAGGAGTTTCATTACTCTGTTCTCTGCTTTAGCCAACTACTTAATAGGAGAATATAGGTTATTTGGGTCAATCTGATTTTGGCAGCATGCTTCAAACTATTGTTTCTCATCTAAAGATAAAATTGTGAGTATCCATTTGCCTAATTTTAGGTACAGTTGTTTTTAATCCTGGCTTTAAGTCAGAAAGATTTGGGCTCTGTCTCATTTGTGTACTGGTCTTTTCTGTTTAACTGTCAATATTTGTCCTTCAGCTTTGGAACATTTGTTTTCATGTTTTTGTGTTTTGACTTCTAGGGTTCCTTCTCTTAATTTGAATTGAAAATTATAATGTTTCTGATAAGATTTAGGCCAAAGCAAACAAGCAGTATTTACAGTATAGACTGTAAATGCAAATGTCAGAAGGAAGGAATTTTCTATTAAAATCTCTCATTTTTTACAGAACTAGTTGTATTATATTATGGTAAAAAAACCTGTTTCATAACATTCTTTTCATTTTCTCAGAACTGAAGACAATATTTAAAGGTTGTTCTTTATACCTAAATAGAGTCAGAATTTAAAACCCCAGTTGTTTCTTTCTGTATCTTTAGGGGCTCAAAGAAAATAGAATCATTATAGTGATAGTTAAGATGAAACTGAATACGTAGATGATATGTTCTCAGGAGCTACGCTGGGATTTAGCATGAGTTAATACATGCTTCATATCACAGTGGCTAACCTGACTGGGTTGTAATTCACATTGATAAGTATAAACAGTTTACTATTACATTCTTTTTGTGTGAATTGAATTCGTGTATGTCCCTACACATTTGTTTAAATTTTTCAGATCTCTTAAATCATTGTGTAGATACAACCATCATGTATAAAAAAAATTATTCACTATATGGTTCCATTAATTAGTATTTTGTTGTATGCTGGCATATCTGTGTATATATGTTTGTGGATGTGTGTGGAATTAAATTATTAGCTTAAATCTAATTAGTTACTGTATCTAACTTCTACTTCAGAAGAAATTATTGAAAGTGCAAAACAAGCACTGGAAGCAGAAGCCTTTTTAGCGTTGTAACGAATCATGGTTATGAGACAAAATATTTGTTGAAGATGTGATATGAATGCTAAACAAGTGGCAATATAGTAATGGTAGCTAGTGCATTAGCCAGGAGTATCCACTATCTTTGATACATTTTTTTTTTTTTTTTAAATACCTTCTTACATTTCTCTTTTTTTTTTTTATTTTTTTTTTTACTGTTGTTTTAGTAAGATGTCCCTTCTACAGTAACGGCTAGTCTGCAGGAGATTTGTAAGGTTTATCTTTATATAAGCCTAATTTGTGGAAAAGGTATTCATTGCTTATTCAAACAAATATAGTAACAAATACTAGATAGTTCATATTTCAGGTGTTTTTATTGAATAGCTTCCCTGAAATGTTTCATAAAGTTTCTATCAATGTTGTCAGTTAGTATTGTTGAAGTAGTAAGATATATTGAAGAGTAAAGCATTGCAGAAAAATAACACTGGATGAGATACTTGGCCTAATGTTGATCAACTTGAAATACAAAGAATCAACTTACTGAAATTTTTCAGTGTGCAAGCAACAACCGAGGTGACTTGCCCTTTCTAATAGCCATTCAAGAATTACTTTAGTTGCAAACAGTAAGAGAAACAGCTATTTACTTCTCTGTTCTTACTCCATATTTTCTTTTGTTAATTTTAAACAGTAGATAAATCTGGAGAATATTAGAATTGAAAGCTCTTATTAAATATCTGAACAGAATTGAAATAAAAACAGTCCATTAATTCATTTTGTGATATTGTGCTACTATATTTGTTAACAAGTTCGTCTTATTTTCAAGGTCAATCACAAAATTGCAGCCCTGTAACATTGTTCAGATAAGGCATTCACATAATGAAATGAGTTTCATATTGTGAAGAAGTAAAATGACAAAGGTTATGCAAAATCATAAAAATTCCAAATATTTAAATAGAGATAGCTATTCATAACAAATACTGAATCTCCTTTCCAGAAGGTTTGTCCCTTCTTTGGTTTCTTGTAAATTGCTTAATTACCTGACCGGGGGGAGAAGGGGAGAAGTAAGACTAACTTTGTTCTTGTAGTAATATTAGCCTTTTCATCATTTTAACGACTCACTGGCGGACATAACGTGTTGTGCTAGAGTCTGAGTATAATAAGTCTGTTATTTGTAATGACCAGAGTCACAAGTATCACAACCTTAAAGTAAGCCTGGATTGGAAAACTAAATGAAATATCCTTTGCATAGGTAAGAAGAAAAAAAAGAAGTTTTGAAGTACAGAAAAAAGAAGACAAACATAAAATTTTCCATTTTTCTTGGTTTTTCCTGGAGGAGGGGAGTACTGAGTTCATTTTTGATTGATGTGTTTTGGTTTTTTTTTTCTCTAGAGGTTAGCAAAGGGCCATTAGCAGTTACAGAATCTATTGTTAAAATCTATTGTTCAGAGGGTTAGCAACTTGATACCAATAGTGTTTCTCACTGCTAAAACATCTCCTCTTCCTTGATTTGAGGGAAGGTCCCTCTGACAATCATTTCACTTCAAGATTTGTGAACTTTTATTGGTTTTAAGGCAGGAATTGGGTGAAAAATGTATTTGTTGCCTTAGCAGATGACCTCCACTAACCAACATCTTGGTTTTTTTCTTTGTGATAACTTGGCTTATTTTAATGTTTTTTAACTATGAGGTGTTTTTTTATTAGACTATTTTCTTCTACTAGACTATCTTCTTTTATTAGACTTCTATTAAACTACTGTTATCTTTATTAGACTATCTGATCCTTAGCCCAAATGTTTCACTCTTGCTAAGGAAGCTAGGGACATGGCATGGGAAACATTTTCAGCAGGCTGAAGAGATCTGTCTCTGTGCTTATCTGTTGGACTCTCCTGGGGCAATAGATCAAAAGAAAGCTGTTTATGTGAGCTTAGGGTTTGGAGAGAGCTATCTGCCTGTTAGCTAGTAATAAACAGCAGGTATAATAATTTCCTGACAAATGATGAGAAGATGGTAAGAGGAAGTTACTGAAGTTCAACTCTCTGATGTTCAGCAGAGTATGTTGTCAGGTTTTGTGCTATTTATGACTTGCACAAGTCACAAATGCTCCTTGCCACCATGTCTTGGTGTGTATTGAACTTCTCTTTCTGGGGGAGCATCTTGTCAGCATGGTCCACATACTTGTTATTTGGAGATTAGACTAGCAGAATACTCTCTTCATAGGTCTTTAACTGTTCTTTTTTTTTATCAGTTTACATAAAAACTGATTGCCTAAAAAATTGCTGCTCTACTTATCATGTATTTCTGGACCTCATATCGGCAGAGATGGCTGAGCTACAGCCCTCTTAAAATAACTAGAAAGATGCTGATAGCAGGATGCAGTTGTGAGGGACATCTGACTTAGAGTTTTTTTCCTGTCATTACTCTGCCAGCATCCAAATTGGTTAAACTGCCAGAACAGTACAAAAATCACTCTTTCCCTTCTCTTCCCCCCCCATTTTCTCCTGCCATAACCATCTAGCTATGAAAGTATTAATTCCTTCATCAAAATACCCAATTGGAAGAATATCTCCTATGTTTCTTGAAATAAAATCAGAAATTACCTTTTAAAACTGGTTTTGATTTCAGTTTTAATTAAGAATAATGAGGGGAAAAATAGTTTTGTGAACATGTGTTATGTATACACACATCTATATGCAAACACACACAGGTTTTATGTAAACCTATTAAGCACAGCATATTGTGTATAGTTGATAATTTATGACAGTAAGTGGCATGATTAATAACAATTAAATGCCAATAAATTCTTAATTGCACCTTATGTTCTATATAGTTGTGCAATCATTTCCTTTTGTATTTACCTAAGAGTTAACTATCAGAAGAACTTCTAGTATCTACCATGAACCTGTGTATTTTGTGGGTGATTTTAAGGGGGGTGTTTATTTTTTGGGTGGAATGGCTCTTGCTTTCAGTTTTAGTTCTGAAAGAAGATTTATTCGTTCTGTTTTCATTAGAGAATAGTTTATTTTTTTTTCCCTCACCCCCATTATTTTGCTTAATGATAGTTAAAGAAGTGATAGCAGAAGTTTACCGGCTTTAAATTGATATTTAAATATAGCTACCTTGGAGTTCTGTCAAGGACAGCTGGAAGAGACTCATCAGGTGTCTAATGTATCATTCTGCTATCAAATCCTTCTCTTCTTTGGAGAGAAAGACAGTGGAAAGAGGAGTAAGGAATTTGCTCCCCTTCATATAAACTAAAGAGTATGAGTGAATAACTGTATCAGGGTATACCCTGGGTGGTATATACTAGCTAGCCTCTTGGAAGATAAGGGCTGGGATCATTTCATCTGAGAACAGTCCTCTTTTCCAGAGTTTTGGATTAGGTTTGATCCTCATGGCGACATCGCTCCCTGTTCATACAAGATGGTTACATTCTAACCATGCAATTGTATGCCCATTCCTTGCTCCTGGAATTTTACCTAACAAAATTCATGTAAATATTTTAATAGCATCAATGTAGCTTAATTCATTATGCACTTGTATTTTCCTTTTTAGTACTCTGAGTACCACAAATACTTAATTAGCTAGCTGTAAGTACTCTTTAAATCAAAACTTGTGCCAGTTCTTAGAAATCAGAACATACTTTGAGAAAAGAAAAAAAACAAAACAAAACACCCTTGTAAATATAATCATTATGATCAAGTTATCTTTTTTTTGTTTATCTTTTCTTCACACTTTTGGATCCCACAGGTTACTATTGACTCAGCAAATATTTTTAATCCTTCAGTGTTTAAGAAATGGATTCATGGCTGTCTTTCTGCTGTCATTAGATATATTTGGAGCATTTTCCTCATTACAGAAGTTTAAAGTATTAACTTTAATGTTTAGCAATGTAGTTACATACTTGTAAATAAAAGGATCAATACATAGTGCTAAAACATTAAGGTTTTCTAAGCCAACATTTAACTCTGAAGAGGGTCTGGTGTTTAACTCCTTCAGGTCCCTCAGATAAATCTTCCTGTTTCTTCCTTCTCCCAGACCTTTTTCTTTGTCTTCCTTCTTTTCCCTTCCCACTTTTTTTTTTTTTTTTTTTTAACTGGGACACAGAAACAGGACATTTTATTGGTATGCTTTTGTCATTAAATGGTCTCATAATATGGGGGTTTATTCATTTTTAATCCCATGCATAGGATCCTGATATTTCTGTGCTATACTGCAATTGAACCAATAAAGCAATTTTAGCAGAGTTTGCATGTTTACTTAGAATTCATGCTAAGTCAAGGAAGGTATTTGTTGTTACATTGTACTATATAGGATGACAACATAATCTATTCAAATACTTTTCTGCATTATAGCATTCACTGACGAAGTATAAATAGTTATAGGTTGTCAATGTTACTAAATTATTGATGCATCTAACCTAAGTGATTCACATCAATGTTATATTTCATTATGTACTTCAGTGCAGAGCAACATCTTGTTTTCATTAATGCACATCTACATAGAACCAATAAATGCCTTTTAAAAGTATATTAATGCTGTGGTTTTGAAAGATTCTTGAAGTAATGGCAGAATTTGCTCCATCCTGTCACAAACAGCTTATAAGCAAAACAAAAGAGGTGCTTGACAGAGGTAATAATGACAAGAGGAAATATTTCTCTAAGAGAACTATTTTAAGAGATCTGAAATTGACCCTAGGGGGCAAGTGGGAAAGGAGAGATGAGTTGATGGATGGGGAGAAAGGTATTTCTAGAAACATAGAACAGTGCTCTTAAGGCAAAATAGGTAAAGAAAATGAAACATTTGGGAAATGCATAAGAAAAGCATGGAAAGAAGGTTATTCTAGATGGAAGTCCGGTACGGTCCGTGTGCATAGGTGACAATGGAAAACTCCATTTCAGGGATAAAGAAGAGGTTTGGGAAGCTAGAGAAAGATTCAAAAGTGGATTGCATGATTTGGATGGTGGAATACAAGTTTCATTCAATAATAGCATTTTGAGAAGGTAATAAGTAAGTTTTAGTTAAATTGTTTTACTTAATATATTCAGAAGTCTGTTCCAAGCCTGAATAGCTCACCCAAGAAGAGAACTTAAGGCTTCTTAATTTTCTGTAGGGGCTATCAAAGAAGAAAGTGGTATGATCATCCTTTGATTTCTACAGTTCAAATGACCAAGCTCTCTTTCATATCTGGATTAAAAAGGAACAGCTTTTCACACAGGTTCAGAGCAAGACTGATGCATGACTGACTTTGTGGTGAGATGCATTAACTGTATATTAGTGATGGAATGTAAGTTTAAAAGTAACTCAAATTTATTGCAGCCCATTTCTATTTGCAGAAATTTCAGTCACTAAAGAAGCAGCACCCTTCTGATTATTAAGTGGCGTATTATAAACATATTATAGATCAATAAAAAGTAATGCGCAATATAATTTGTCTAAATGTGTGCTGAATGAATCGTTACCTTTAAGCATATTAAGAAGGCATCTGTCTTTGCCTAAATGTTTGACCTCTATTTTATTTTTGTCTTGAAAATTACAAAGTATTTGTTTTACTATTGTGTAAGCTCTTTACTGTGATTTTGAAGATTTTTTTTTTTTAAGATGTCGGGAGGATTTTTTGCATTAGGAGGCTAAATAAGTAGCATTCTGAAGTATCTTGGAGTTTTACTTGCTAGCTGTTTTACCTATGCTATATTATGTTTTAGGAATTGGCTGCTACTTTTTTTTTTTTTTTACACAAATAGTTTGATTACAAAGGTCTAAATGGTATAGGATTGGAGAGATGAGAGAGAATACCTGTCCTTTCTTACCGAGTTTCAGCAGCTATATTGGACTTCAGGAGATGTAGCATGTCTGTTATGTTAGGCAGCATCCTTAGGAGAAAAGCCAGACTTCTGGAATCCATTGACTTATCGTCCAAGGTTTTCCTTTTAATTTGATAAACCTATTTTTTTTGACTTTTACTTAGAATGAAATTTCACATAAGAACTTTATGACAGTCCCTTTTTTTTTTTTTTTATATTACAGCATGAAAGATTTCAAATTGATTTACAGCAAGAAAATAGATCTAAATGACAGGGTTTTGTTAGGTTTCTTCCTACAATGTTTGAAGAAAAAAACAGTCTCAAAATTATTTTGATTCATTTGCTCTTTGCACTGTTCATAAAGTTATTTTCTGCATGTGCATAGACATGTGTCTGAGCGTATATACATGCATACATATACTTATTATTTTCTACTGCCTAAATAGCTGGCAGGCTATAGAAGAAAGTATTGGGGTTTTTTAACCTCAAATAAAATGTGTCTTCAGAACATATGAAGATGATCTTAGAACTATTGCTTATGTAGTTTATGCATTTAAGCTCTTGACTACAGCATCTTACGTGTAAGGCCCTAGATCATCTTCAGTGATATAAGGTATGTTAAAGGTTTAGGAACTAACTCTCCAAAAGCAGTGCCAGTTAAACATGAAATATCCTGCGGATACATTGTTCATTAGTTATTATTATTATTCTCAGATGTGACCATCTTTTAACTATAGCAACAGTCAACAGTCTGAAAAATGTTTTCTCTTTTTTGTTAAATTGAAGGTAATAATTCATATTACTCAAGTCAATATTTAATTATTAGTCATGCAGTGTTTTCTGGGTTTCTGGACAATGAAATTTCAAGGCAGGTATTGGTGTTGTGCATATATCTTTCCTTTTTGTTTGTTTTTGGTTTGCTTTTGGTTTTGGAAAGACAAAATCTTCTATTAATTCGGATGCTAGTATTAGCAAGATACTAAACTTCAAACCATATGTCTGAATATCTGTGATTTTGCACATGAAATTGGGTCGTTGACTTTACTTACCAGTGACCACCTTATTCTTAAAGAAATTTAGCATTTACTCCTTGAAATAAGATCAGAAATAAAATGTTAGAGTGTCTTAAGTCTTCATCCTCTTATTTGATAAATTTTTATGCCTATTTTTAGTGTGTTTTGATGCAGAGATAAAATGTGAACCAATGCACTTAATATGTATATTGATTATTGTTAAGATATGTAGTGGGTTTTGATAACTCCTGTGAAAATAAATACAAATTTTAAATAGATTTTTTTTTTTAAAAGTAGTGTACCATTAAATCTTAAATACTATTGCAAAGAAATCTGAGGTTGTTTAGAAAAATGAAGCTGGTTTTGCCTCAAATTCTAGTTTACACAATGTAGTCCTCCATTGTTTTTTATTTATCACACTCTTTCAATGAAGTTTATTGTGACACGTTTACTGGGATGTCTTAGTGTTGATTGGTTTCATGCCATACTTGTGAGATGATATATTTTACTGCTCTGAAGATTTTTAGATTGAATGTTATCAAATGTTAGCTTATGTTGAAATATTTCTTCTTTTAATTTCCATTTTTAATGTCTGTGCTTGATACTCTGATGGCTAGGAGTGGTTGTTCATAGGAACGAACATTGCACTTTGGTGTATTTCGAAATGCAGCCCTCTAACTTTGCAATATGACTCTAGTCACCCCTGCTGTGAGCACGGGTTTGGACCAGATGACTTTTGAAGGTCCCTTCCAACTTGATTAGTCTGCAGTTCTAAATTTCTCCATGGTCAGATGGTTGCCAAAATTCTTAGGGAATTTAAGCTTGTAGGCAATCCTGTCAGTAAAAGCAAGGCAAATAGCTTACACTTGCAGGAATGCTTCATCCAGTCCATGGAAGAGCTCGATTACTTTCACTTCTAGATTTTTTTCCAAATTCTATGGAATAACATAATTTAATGCATAAAATGTTTGCACACTGGGAGCTGCAGCCTTCTTTAGATGCCTAGCATTTTGATATACATTCTCTGATTTATTTGTCAAGACATCCCAAATTTTCGGGGCGCTGTTGTTTCACAACTGTGATTTTTGTTTCATTGCTTGTTGTTTGTTGTTTCATTGCTGTGACTGTGTGTGTGACTCTGAGGATAAGCTTGAAAACATGAGGTAATACATATCTTTGTGCATGTATATGTATGTAACACTTTCCTCTTTGCTAATGATTTGTGAAACTTGAAACAAAAGTTTCCTGGTCGAAATTTTCAATTTATTTTATGATGCTTAATTTTGTATCTTTTTTTTTTCTCATTATCTTTACTTTTATTTACATACAGTGGTTAGTATAGCTGCTGTAATATGCTAGGCTATCTCTTAACTGGTACATAAGATTTGAAATTTACAATTTTCTTCATGTACCATTTTAAAATAAAATCTGTTGGAAGATATGATGGTCACTGAAATTTGTTTTTGACAAGTAATACTTATTATAATGAGCCTAGAGGTCATTATGTGTGAGGTACAGTGCCATATAAATGTCTACTATTATTTTTTATTACTGAGTAATTTACAATTCCCTTGTCAGTCAGTGACCCATGTATGAACATTTCTGTATACCAATCAAGGCAGATCTTATCTTTCACAGAAAAAAAATCAAGTCCTCATTGCATTACAATATTCTCTGACAAAAGACATTATTATGAGATAATTGATTGTGCTGGGGAATTACAAATGTTGCAGCACCACCAAGGTCATCTAACCCTCACCAATGTCAGCTACCCTGTGATAAGAGTGCTTTGTTCATAAGTACTGCTATTGCAGAATGGTGTGATAGTAACACAAAGAGGATGTTCAGAATTTGAAAAAGCAATATTTTGAGACAGAAAGGCTACCCAGAAGCAGAACCCATCCTGACAGTGGTAACAGTTTAGTGATACACTGCGGATGATAAAAATGCTGATGGTTAGAATTTAAGTATCCTATACCAAGTTCATGCACTTTGGAATACAATCTTTACTTTTTGAAACAACTTGGATTTATTAAGAGCTGAAGCTTTATAGCAAGGTGTTCTAGATGCAGAATGCATGCTTAAACTTTCTAAATTTCAAATATTGAAATCTAGGGTGTCAATGATTCCAGTAATAATCTGATGGCACTTAAGAGGTCAAAATAATTTTGTATAATTGGCAGGATTTCTGTCATCCCTGAGTAGATAATTTAGTCTAAGTATATTGTAACAGCAATTCAAGCTGTGGGAGAATCATCTCTCTGTTTATGGCAACAGAGAGCCTGATGATTGATTTTTAGTTGTGTCATTAGGATATAGAGATAAAGAGAAAAAGCTGTAACTAGGACAAACCTTGTGTGAAAAAGCGTATGTTGCAGAAAACCAGAGAAGAGGTGCTACAATTCATTTTTTTTCCTCCTTTGAAGAGACGATTCATCTGCGTTCCATATACTTAAACTCCCAAATTAGATTAGATTGAAAAGAATATCCTTTTATGTAGCTAGTACTGTTACTGCAATGAATATGTCTTTAGTGGGCTCCTGATTAATGTAAAAAGACATTAGCATAAAGAAGTTATTTCAGTAAAATTATACTGATAATTGGTACTTTTATTCCATACTTTGTGCAGTAGCTGCTTCACCACTTTTGAAGTTGAGTATTTATACATAATATTTATTAGGGTCCTTATTTATGCACTTAATGCTCCTACATTGATCTTATGTATCTAGCAGTTACTCATTTTCATAGACCGACTTTCAAGTTGAGTTCTGAATGTATGTTTTAGAGCATGTATTTTCGCCTTTAAAGATCTGAAAATGGCTTCTCATGAGTACGTGATCTGCAGAAAGATCTATGGTATTCTTGACTAACTAAGATAATACAACTTTATAGTCGTTAGAAGAAAATGCGTAAGCTTTCTGATGTTCCTTTGTACATTCAGCATTAGGTGTTGTGGATAGGGTGACCTCTTGGCACATCCTGTGGAAGCCTTTCTGATATAGCTGGTATCTCAGTGGGTGTGTGGGAGAGAAGACACACAAGAGGTGAATGGAACGTCCTTAACCTGATGCACCAAATGGTAGCTTGACTGTTGTGCTCATCTAAAACCTGTAGCTAGCAGGTCTCCTTGGGAGTGGCTGAATAGTTGCAGATTCTTTGTTATGTATAACACTTTGGAAAGCTTTTTCTCATTGTGCAAAAAAAATATGAATAAACAGATCAAGCCAAGATACCCAGAAAATTGTCAGACTGTGAAGCAAAGGTGTAAACCACACACCTCTTTGCTCTTTCTCGTGTAAATTATTCAGTTTTGTTTATAAAGACTATTTAAGGAGTTGGGTCTTTTTGCAAGCACTACTAGAACTATCTTTAAAGAAAATCCTTACCCACATGCAACTTGAATTTCTGTTACGAGACATTTGGCAAAAATACTTCTTTTAAGTGGCAAAAAGTGGTCTCAGAGTTAAGACCTTTTCTCTGCTGTGGGATTACTTTCTGACAGTAGTGATGTTTGTAATACACAGCCAGTTACAAATGCTGAATGAGTAGTCACACAAAACCTCCAGATTGCAGCGGTTACAGTTACTAGGGTCTGAGACCATTCATTTTTCGGGTTGTGGTACCATCCATTCTCATTGTATCAGCCTTCATTCCTCCCATTTTTCTAGCTTGTTTGCTGCAGTTTGAAATGATTAATTTTATGAGTACAATATTTTGATTAGTGAAATTTTGGGAACTGGGATTAATAATGTACGTTCTGAGTACTTGGTTCTGGAGCATGACTAGCTCATTGGATTTCTAGTAATATTTTTTAAAACTACTGCTCACTAAAATAGTGTTGCATGTCTACTTACATTAAACAATTTTTAGAGGTTTTACAGACACTTATTTATTTTAACAACTCAAATTCTGTCCTGGAAGGGGATTACACAACTTTACAAATACCAAAACCTGAAGCACAGAAGAGTGAAAAGACTCCAATGTGATTAAGGACAAATACAGGCTATGTTTGAATACCAGACTGTCTTCATGACTGAGAGAATATGGAAAGTGTTATTTTTATTCCTCACAACAAGAACTGTTCACTAGCTGATATTATTTCTAGATAACTACTATATACTGTGCTGCCAGCTTTACTATGACATTTTTATGGCTTACTTTTAAGTCATCATTAGCCGGTCACTACCATAAACAAGATTTCATTTTATCTGAATATTTGGCACTGTGAAGGGTAGCCATGGAGAAATCAAAGTTGTGTGATCATGGAAAGTTTTTTGGTTTGGGTGGGGGGTTTTTTTGATAAGCATATAGGGAGTGAATACCAATTCAAAGACTAATTTACATCAGTCTGGGAATGTGAAAGGGTCACTGTCATGTGCTCGTAGTCACAATGGTTAAAGAAATTACATACAATGATAATCAAATGTCAGATGATAACTCGAGTTTGCAATGAATGTGACTGGAGTTTAGAAATCATTTCACTGACAGCTGTTTAGTGTTTGAAGGACAAATTGACTTTTTTTGTTTCTTGTCTTTAATTTACTTTTTAAATGCTATTTTCCCTCATATATAATTCTTGCATAGTTATAGAGCTGTTCTAATCAAATTGAATTGCCTCTTCTTATTTCTCAAATTTTAATCACAATAGAAAACTGGGGATTTTTCAGTAGCTAATTATAGTAAACCCTCGTAATATTACTTGACGTTTATTATTTTCATACTCTTGTCAGGTTCAGTTCTGTTCTTTTGGCTGTTCATCCTCCACTAAATAATATTAGCGTAGTTGCACCAAAATGGTTAATTTTGTCCAACTTCTTGAATATACGTTCATGTTTACTTTGACATAGTTTAATCGTGGTCTTTATTAGTTTGGGTTGAGGGCTATTATTCATGGAAGTGCTTGAAACTAGTTACTGCAAACACTAAGGGAGCTAAATAAGTCTTCTGAAAGACGACCCAATAAAACATCTGTCATCATATGTAGTGATCCACTGAAATGGAATTTCATCCTGTAATATTTTATGATTATATAGCGCTTTTCATTTCAGAACGTTTCGCACTTTTTATCTGGAGAGTTCAATGAGAATGCAACCATTCTCATTGCCCTCATGCTAGAAAAGCTTTAATGAGAAGAAGGCTTTTCACAGCAACTAACAGAAAGCAATATTGCTTTTGCCTTAGTATTGCTAAACCTTTGGCAAAGATTCAACACTTCTGAGAAGAGCTGGTAAATGTGCTTTATTTTCTGCCAGAAGAGGAAGGGAAAGGGCAGAAAGTTGTCCAACTTGATTGAAGCTGTTTATAAAGGACATCCACATCAAGAAAACTGGGAAGTCTCACACCAGCTGGCAGGTGAGTGAAGTCCATGCCAAGCCATCCAAATGACTGCATGGACCCACCTTTACCGATGCCAAATCAATACGAGTTTTGTGGAATTAAATGTGCATTTACTCTGCAATTCCTAAGGGACAGCAGCTTTTTCCCACCAAACTTACTGGTAAACAGGCAATATTACTAAAATTAGATCAGAAGTGTGAACCAGTCTCACGCTGGACCACCTCACTAAACAGTTTTCTTTAGAAGATTATATTGTGATTATTTTTCATAATTTCTTCCTCTTTTAAACAGTCCTTAGTTTTTTCTTTGGCTCTGCAAGTCTGTTTAAAATACTTGTGACAGTGTCCCTTAAGCAACAATTAAATCTCTGTGCTACTTAGTCCTGTGATTCTCCCCCAAAAGGATGATACTCCCCAAAAGTGCTTTTTCCCCATCTGCCCCAACTTCACTTTTGCCTTTCATAGATTTCTTCCCTTCTGTTTCAGTTTGAAGAGTGGCTATACCAGTGTCTTTTCTCCTTATCATGCTGGTTTTTGATAAATCACTGCGAGCCCTGCAATTTTTTCTTGTATCTACACATTAAGATTTCAACATTGTTACTGAGTTAGACTTGAAATTTCTGAATGACAGAGGTCACAAAGGCTGTTAATCCGCTTCATATCAACATCTGTGCACTTCTGCATTCCTGTACTTTGACTCCCTGATCCACCATGTCTGAATAAAGCTGTCCGTTATGGAGAAAAATACCTCTGAATCCACTTATTTAGACAGTATTTATGCTTTCAAACACATTGAGACTACAAATGAATGTCTTTTCAGTTATTAAATTCTGTTGCTGTCGTACAGCAAGGCTTAAGCCTATATTGTCAATTTACTTGTTCCCTAGTCTTTCTCTGCAAGCTGGAGTAAACCAGATTAGTGTACCCAGCACTCTACTGCATCTACTGATAGGCCACCATCCTTCACTGCTTTGTAGAGAACCAGAGGCTCCCACTGCAAACCTTTCACTTGGCCATTCACTTGCCATGTTTTACTAAGCTCTTGGTAAAAGAAGTTACCTATACAGTATAGCTCATAGCCCGGAGATGATTCTTTTGCCTGCAAAGTGTTTTGGAGCAAGAAAACCCTCTCAAAATAGACTAGTCATAGTTCACTTTTCTTCTTACTGTTATCTTAACCATCCCTTTTTCAGAGACCAGCTGAGACGGAAAGGTTTAAAATGTTTGTAGTATGTGTCATGAGAAGCAGCATTAGAAATGTTTCTTGAAACTTGAAAGAGACTTACAACAGAATATTGTCATTCAGCAATATAAAGCAGAGGATTACATTTCTTACAGGCAGCTTTTCCAGCAGAAGTAGTGTATCTGTTGTTCACATTCTCTGTTATGTTAGTGTGAGAACTATCGACTTTTCTTAGATTTGTCTTTTCCATAAATACAAGTAAGAAAATACTAACAAAAGCATAGTTACATTCATATTCATGTTTACCCTAGCTAGAGGACAGTAATCCATCCCATAAAACGAAGCTCCTTTTTATAAAATGTTTAGTCAGTAATTGATACTGTACTTTAAGAGATTGAAAAACTAACAAATATGGAAAACCAAAACACAGAATACATTAATTTTTTAATATATTTTCAGAGCTTGTCCCCCAAATTATTGTCATTTTGGCAATATATTTAATTTCAGTGAATGTGGGAAAAGGTGTGTAAGAATCATTCAAGCAATAAGTTTTGTATTATATACATTCAAAAATATTAATCTATTTAAGCAAAGATTAGTTTCTCAAATGAAGTTCATGTTATATGGAATTAAAAACCTTCATCCAAAGCAAATTCAGTCAGGCTTTAACCAACCTCTCTATCAGTTGTCTAGTGAGGAGGAGAAGAAAATAAAATAAAATCTGAGATGTAAGCAAAAATAAAATTTAGACCATTTTAGCTGAGAGAGAGATTATGAGAACCTGTTTCCTGAGTTGAAATCTGACATCAGTGAAATAAAAACCCTGCACATGAACTACAGGTACATCCCCAGAACTGTCAGGTCACATAAAACAGATAGTCCTTCCAGATACCTGGTTCTCAGGGAACAGGGAAGTATTTTTCCAACTTTGCAGGACAGAGATCAGCATAGATCTTCCTTCAAAGTAGAGCACAGCAGATAATGAAAACTTACCTATTCAGAAATCCTTAAGACTAGCAGGAAAATGAAGCATTTTCCTTTCTCCTATGCAGGTTTCACTCCAGACAGGTTTAGTTCTTAAGGTCATGAAAAATGGATCTGTTTGCTTTGTCTTCTCTCTATCTGTATATTTCTGCTTATTTAACAAAAAGAATTTGCCAGTCTTTGTGCCTTATTTTGTTACTTCATGTTATCTTCTAAATATATTTTTCTTCCCCCAGAATATTTGTAGTTTACTTAAGGGGATAATTTTGTCTTTTTTCAATGTATTGGAAAATTAAGCATATGAGCAGACATGACTCATTGTAAGCAAAGGCCTTTAATTTACATTCTGAATCAAATTAGATTTCACGTTGAATTGCTTTTGGGTCCTGCTGCACCCAGGGAGTAATGTGGAAGCTTCTAGAAAATTTTAAATATGTAATGTACATATGAAAATAAATTATTTTAATAGTTTTTCATGTGTAATGTAGTCCAGTTGATGACCTCCGTTCTTCAGCCAGTTTGGGTCCCTTTGGTCTATAAAAGGTGTCCTGCACCACTCTGAAAACAACAGGAGTTGCTATTGGGAGATACCCCTCCAGATTAATGCTTGTTTGTGGAAGGCAAAATTTCCACAAATTATTCTTATTCCAACCATCCCTCGCTGCTGCTGGAAAGAAAGTTGTATGCAAAATATTTTGCAACTGTTGGAAGTAATGTTGTAGAACAAGTCTACCTGGAATGAAGTTGTCGTGGTTTAAGCCCAGCCGGCAACAAAGCACCATGAGGCTGCTCACTCACTCCTCCCTCCTGGTGGGATGGGGAGGAGAAAATACGACAAAAAGCTCATGGGTTGAGATAAGATAGGGAGAGATCACTCAACCAATTACTGTCATGGGCAAAACAGACTTGACTTGGGAAATTAATTTATTACCAGTCAAGGCAGAGTAGGGTAATGAGAAATAAACCAAATCTTAAAACACCTTCCACCCACCCCTCTCTTCTTCCCCAGCTCAACTCCGCTCCCGGTTCTCTCCACCTCCTCCCCTGCAGCAGTGCAGGGGGACAGGGAACGGGGGTTGGGGTCAGTGCATCACACCTGGTCTCTGCTGCTCCTTCCTCCTCAGGGGCAGGACTCCTCACACTCTTCCCCTGCTCCACTGTGGCATCCCTCCCACAGGAGCTCCACCAACTTCTCCAACGTGAGTCCTTCCCACAAACTGCTCCAGCATGTGTCCCTTCCACAGGCATGCAGTCCTTCAGTCACAGGCTGCCACAGTGTGGGCTTTCCCATGGAGTCACGTCCATCTTTTGGGGGCATCCACCTGCTCCAGCGTGGGCCCCTCCACAGGCTGCAGGTGGGCATCTGCTCCCCCGCTCCCCTCCATGGGCTGGGGGGGGACAGCCTGCCGTCCCGTCCCACCACGGGCTGCAGGGGCATCCCCTCCTCCGGCGCACCTCCTCCCCTCCTTCCTCACTGACCTCGGTGTCTGCAGAGGGTTTCCTCTCACATTCCGATCCCCCGCTCGCTACCGGTTCCCCTTCTTCAATCTGTTCTCCCAGAGGCGTGACCACCGTCGCTGATGGGCTCGGCCTGGGCCAGAGGCGGGAAGTTGGGGAAGCTTCTGGCAGCTTCTCACGGGAGCCAGTCCTGCAGCCCCTCCCCCGCTACCAAAAAAACCCCGCCACACAAAACCATAACAGAAGTTTATGCATAATTTAAAATTTCTTATATTATTTCAATGATAAAGTCAAAACCAAAATGAAGCAGACTTTGGGTTAGGCTTAGTGAGTCTAAGAAGGAATAGAAATGAATCAGCAAGTAATATCAAGATAATGGTAAAGCTTCCCTTTTTTATGGAAGTTGTCAGAATAACTACAACTTTTCATATTAATTTGAAATGTGGCTGGATTCTGTATAATTTAGACACAGAATTTTAATTCTCATGGCTTCCAAACAGTAGTATGTAGGAGTTTGGTTATCTGTATTGCAATTTGTTGCCATGCAGAGGTTTTAAGAAAAAAAATATAATAAATAGACGTTTTCCTGTGGAACATGAATCAACTGATGGAAGTATTCTTGTGTATGGAAGTTTCACATGAGTCACATGAAGGACTAACATCTTTTTCTCTCATCCTGTAAGTGACATATACTGGAAAAATATTATTGAGGGTTTCAGATATTTTTTTTTTTACTTTTTTTTAGAGAATACCTAAAATTTACCCTGTTGTATGAAACATTTTAAACCTGGAACAAGTGCCCATCTTTGAGGGAAGAAAAAGTATTTTTTCACATATCTTAGTTACTGAATGTTATGATCAACATATTGTCACACGATGAAATTCTCTGAATAATAACTCATAACAGCAAAGCGGTATAATATGTGTTATGTTGACATTCATATGCCTGCATATAATTGACACCTAATTTCCACTCTTTTCCTTTATGCATCTCAGTTCAGGGTTTCACATACTTTAAATCAGGATAAGTCATCCAAAATAGTGTATTACAACCTTTACTAGCTATAATTAATTTCTTATAAATTTCATTTTACTAGAATGATGTTGCTGTAGTGTGGCATTTAGCATTATCTAAAAGATCCGTTTTATTTGGTTTAGAGAAATAGCATATTGTGTATATGAACTTTTTATTCTTTTTTTTTTTTTTTCAGTAGCTTAAGTGTTAAAGCCTGAAAGGATTTAGAAAGCTGCATTGAATGTGTTAAGACTGTTAATGAAGCCTCTGAATCTAAGGACAAAATTAGCTCTCACCCACACTGCGCAAAGTATAGCAACTGTCTGATAGAATTGCATCATGACTTTTACCTAGGGACACTAGTAGTATATTCACTTGAAATGATGAAATTGGGAAGACAGATGTTCCCAAAAGACACTTTAAGGAGCTTGTACCTACAAAAATTGCTCAACAAAAATCCCTGAAATTTGAATATGAGACCTATGTAAAAATGCTTTTGAGTATGAGTGACAGATAATACTTTCTATCATGTAATACTTGCTTTTAAGAGTGTACAAGAATACACTTTTGATACAGAATAACCCAAGAAAGAAAGAGTGAAAGGAACTTTTGAAAGCAAGGACTTTGCACTACTTAATTTCATTAGAGGGTAGGTCTGCATATGAGTTTCTCATTCATCAGAATCAAATGCTGGAGAACAAAAAGGGGGCAGCTACTTGTTTCCTCGATTTCAGTGAGTGGGAAAGATGCCTGTAGCTGTAGTCATGGAGAAGAAGAATCTCCAAGATTAGAATATCCTGTTCTCACCTCTGAGCCCACACAAGTTCCTTCTTTCAGGTGTAGCACAGCCATCAAGCCCAGCAGATCTGTAAAGAACAAGACCAGGAGGATTGCCATTCCCTTGGCATCATGATGTTAATCCCCTGCTCCTGATTTCATGTATTTCTTCCTGATTTTATCTATCCATTTAAATTGCCTGTATTTGCAAAAGATCATGAGGACTGAATAGCACTTGACACTATCCGGTAACGTAGGCTTGTAACAGGCTAACAGAAAGCACTACAGGAGGAAGAGGGAGTAGAGGGAGCAGAGCAGGAAGAATAGAATTGGATTCCCATAGAGCACTGAAATAAAAATATTCTGGATAGGGGTATGTAATGGGAAATGTATATACAAATGTGAATGGATATACCCGATAGTATAAAGCACTAAGTAAAATTGCTAATTACAAGAACAAAAAAATTACAATAACATATGTATTTGAACTGTACATTTTTGCAGTAATTTAAATGGTTTCTCTTTGTTCACTTACCCAGAAATATAGGAAGTGATCTGTAGATAAGATGTTTACCAGCAATACAGCGGTGCTCTTTGTCCAGTAGAAGCTCACAGATAAGCAGAAGTTTATAACCTTTTTTTTCCCCTTTTTTTAACAGAAAACTTAAAAGAATGTGAGTCTTAAGCAGCAGTAACTGAGAAGAACCTTAGAGATTAAAAAAAAAGGATATTTCAATAAGTGGCATTCCTGTTTAAGAATGCTCATGTCTTTTCAGAAAAGTGTCCAGCAAAGGTACCTTACAAAAGTAAATAAGGATTGAGCTTGAAATCCCTAGCCTCCAAGACAAAGTATAACTTCTTCATAGTGGGCTGCTGAGTGTGCTGATGACTAAAAGGAAGCACTTCATAAAAGAAGGGTTTAATTATTTCTCCACAATGTGTGTTGACTCCAATAGCAAAGAACTAAACATTTCCATATTATGTCTACCGATATCTCTCTAACTTCCACAGTACTATGCAGCAGTGAAAAACCCACCGGTTACTTCCTCCTAGTGAGGAAAACATGTTCCTTTTAATAAAAAGGAGATGTATTTCATGTCCGTCATTCCATTATAATTCTTATGGGGAGATTCTTACAGATATCAAGATAACATTTGTCCTTTACTTTATTAAGGTGAATGTTATTAAAACTATATAGCCTATCATTGTAAAATGGAATCTTTAAACCTGACTTTTCTAGCTGTTCTTAGAACCCTTTGTAAAATTAAAATGAAAGAGCTTGGAACTACTGAATGCCATCTATTTGCATTCATCAAAATAGAGAGTGATTTTGCATCATGTGATAATATAAGGACATCAAAGTTTAGGAATTTATTTTGTAAGAATTTTAGAATTAAGAATTCTAGTGCATGTGAGAATATTAAAATTCTTATTCTTACATTCTTGAAGTTGATACATTATGACACCGCGTTACCATCACTATTTTTTAGGTGAAGAGGAATATTTTATAAACATGACAATAAGGTGAAGTAAACAAAAAATCTTTAGAGCTTCATTTTACAGCTGTGGGTTAAGACACAGACACAAAATTGTAGGCCTGTGACCAGCAAGTTGAGGGAGGTGTTTCTCCCCCTCTACTCCCCTCTCGTGAGACCCTACGTGGAGTACTGTGTTCAGCTCTGGGGCCCCCAGCATGAGAAGGACATGGACCTGTTGGAGCAAGTCCAGGGGAGGGCCATGAAGATGATCAGAGGGGCTAGAGCACCTCTCCTGTGAAGACAGGCTGAGAGAGTTGGGTTTGTTCAGCCTGGAGCAGAGGAGGCTCCAGGGACACCTTATAGCAGCCTTGCAGTACCTAAAGGGGGCCTACAAGAAAGCTAGAGAGGGACTTTTTACCAGGGCATGTAGTGATAGGACAAGGGGTAATGGCTTTAAACTGAAAGAGGGTAGATTTAGATTTGATATTAGGAAAACATTATTTACTGCGAGGGTGGCAAGACACTGGAACAGGTTGCCCAGAGAAGCTGTGGATGCCTCATCCCTGGAAGTGTTCAAGGCCAGGTTGGATGGGGCTTTGAGCAACCTGGTCTAGTGGAAGGTGTCCCTGCCCATGGCAGGGGGCTTGGAACTAGGTGATCTTTAAGATCCCTTCCAACCCAAACCATTCTATGATTCTATGAAATATGAGAGGTCAGTTGCCTGGGATACTGAAATCAATTTTAAGTAGGACTCTTCAACAAGGAAAATTGAGAAAAAGCATTTATAATTAAGAAATAAGTTAAAATCCTGTAAAATATTGATAAAAAGCAAGAAATGGAATAACTTGAAAATGCCTTTAAGTATGCATACAGTTTACACAGGAAGATGCATGTATTTAGTCCTTATGTACTGTTTACTCAACAGTTGATATAGTTTATGACTTTTGATATTTACCTTTAGGATTTCTGTGGCAAAGGTTGGATATCATTTATGTTGGAAATAGATTGATTTGGTCTTAACCACATTTCCATAAAAATACAGTATGCTACAACTTAAAACATACACTGAAATCCTACCAACGGACATATAGATTCATTTATAGATAAACCTATTTTTACTTTCTGTATAGAAGCATAAGGCTATATTCCTTACCATTTGTTAGTCATCAGATCAATACTTAGAAAGGCAGCCTCTACTACAGCATTGCCTATTACTTCTGAAATACCATGAGCTATGAAGGAAATCTAAAATACCGAGAAGAAAGCAGATACAGTGTAAAAAATTGCATACAATATCTAAAGATATGATGCAACAACTACATGGGATATAGTTGTCAATGAATTTGGTAAATAAAGCTTACTATTTTAATTGACTCAAAACCCCACAAAATTTAGGGGTGGGGAGTGGGGAAGGAACAAGTGTAGTAATTTTGGATTTTTGCAAAAGGTTGGCTGTTGCCTTGCTAAGCCTTTCTTGCAAAATTAATTCAAATCAGCGTGGATAAAAGCACTGTCGTGGATTAAAAGCTGGCTGAAAGACTACAAACAAAGGGTGTCTTGAGGGTGCCACAGGGATCACTGCTAGAACCAGTCATTTTTAACATCTTTATTAATGATCTGGGAGAGAGTGTTAACAACATGCTAATAAAATTAACATGTGATACTAAATTGTGAGGGGATAGAAATACTTGAAAGTTAAAAAAAAATGATACGAGGCCTACAGAGAGATTAGAAACACTGGCAGAAGTACCACAGTGAGCTTCAGCTTCAAGAAAATGCAGCTCAATTAGATCTTGTAAGGAGAATTTGAAAGATGGATAACGTACTTAAAGAAAGTTGGAAGCAATTACATAGAAAAAAAAGCTGAAAGTAGGAGTGATAATTAACAGCAAACTGAATGCGCGTAAGCCATGTAAGAGAGTGGCAAAGGAGGACGATAGCAACTGGAACAGCCCGGGAGCCCCTAGGGCTGTGGATTAGGCTCTCAAGCAGCTAAGCTGGAAATTTTTAAGTTTGTTAGAGCAGGGACCTGGTAAATGTTGCAGTGGGGAGCAGCCATAAAATGACAGATCAGTTGTTTATGGGTTTTCTTCCTTCTTCCTAATTTCTTTGTATGTAACATGATGTTCTAAAGGCCACATCACTTGAATGTTGCAGCTGTTGAATATGACCATTTAAGCTAATATTGAATAGGGGCATGTTACTAAATTGTTATTCCTGAAGTACCAGTGGCAAATATCTGGCAGAATCTTAAATAATGAATCAAATTACAAATAAATAATAGAAAATACAGTGGTATTGAGTACTTTTGGGAGTGAAACCAATTTAGTGCACATACAGCAGCAAATAAATATCTTCAGATCTCAAAATTTCAATATTTCTGTAAGTGAAATAGGAACACTTTCTGTATCAGAATAATAAATGCTGAGTTATGTCTACATGATATAATTAGTACTAAATTCTAATCACTTCAAACGTTAAAAAACTGCTTTTGGGAATCTCGGTATGCAGTGTACAAAAATACTAGTCTTTTAAATCATATTTAAAACAATATCTCCCCCCCACTTGAACTGTGTTAGTGTAAAGAGGTAACTTTCTTCCTGTTACTGCATGTGTCTAAACTTTGTGTTTAGACTTTGGAAAAGTAACTTAATGTTTTGAAGGCTCAAGTATTATAAGAGAGCATAAATGATTATATTCATAGTTTAACTAATAATTTCTTCCATTTGAGACCTCAATTTTGATTTAACTAAAATTCTACTTAGTTTTCAGCAGGAATAGCTTTATGTTAATGCCAACTGTTTGTCTGAGAAGTAAAAAAACAAAAATGTTTACTAACTTAAAAAAATACAATGCCTTTCTTTTTAAGAAGACTAGATTACAGTTAGAGCATAAAGCTACATGGAAGCCATGAAGTTTACATCTGGTTGTAGGGGTTTCTCCAGCCTGACTAAAAAAAAAATTAAAAAAAAAAAATTAAAAAATAAGTTTGTTTTTTTTTTCCTAGTGGAGAGGTCTAAAGACAGTTCTGGCATACAACAAACCTGAGTCATTAAAGTTATAGTCTTTTGTTCTTTTTGTAAATATACAAAAATATGATCTCTTGTCTGTTTTGCTACTGATGGTGGCAAAATGAATCTTTTGTCCTCTGGATGTAATTTATCATAATTGCTTACACACACATGTTGACAACATGATTTGCTTGATGGAAGTGCCGCTTCTGACATTTTAGTTTTGTTAAAGGGTGTTTTCCACACTGGCTGTTTTCTCTCAGAACTCCACCAAAATATCACTTATTTTGAGGATCCTGGATCCTCCTGATTTCTACCCCTTTTTTATCCACTAGAGTAAATCAACTCATTTATGTGAGGAATCTATCACAAATATTTTAGAAACTACTCATTTATTTCTGTCTGTTTGAAAGAATCTTTCTAACCATTGAAGTTTAAACAGAATTGCAGCAACAAGAATCTGAAAATTAAAGTGTCATTTCTCTCCTAAGAGCTCAGTGTGGTTTTCGAGCTTTATCAGCTGAAGAGAGGCAAGATTTGTTGTGGAAATGTGTGCAACATGGACAGCAGATCTTCTTTGTCAGCTGTTTATTCTTACATATCTGCTTCCAGTTGGCTCACACTATTTGTTCTGGACATAGCCAAGTAGCTCACATTATTGGAAGAGCATTTGCATTGATTTTGAAGCTGTGCGTTCAGTGAGCATGTTTGAAGAGGCAGTGATAGCCTGGGCAACATTTACTGCATTAATTGTTTGTGAAACTAAAGGTGAATTATCTTGGAAAATTGATCTGGCCGAACAGTAACTGTTATTTTATCTTAAAGGAGTTTATGTAGCAATGTTAGGTATGAAATGCAGCCACAAAAGAAAGTATCTCCTATTGTAACTATGTTGCTTAAATGAGAAGGAGCTGAAAGTCTGTCCATCACCTCTGATGGGATCTATACATGTAGCATCCATCAAAGCATTTTGGGGTATGGGGATGTAATTGTAAGGACTTTTTGCACATACGTTTCTGTAAAATAGCTAGCAGAACCTAGAGAAGAAAAAGCTGTGGGAAAAGCCTTTGTGATGACTCATTTATGAGCTACACCTCTTTGAAAAATAATAGAAGTTTCCATCTTCTATAAAATTCTGAAAATTAAATTGACACCAGTTGTGAGTTGTTTTGGTTGCGGTTCCAGTAATCTGTTTAGTATGCTACTGAAAGCTGGGTCTGTCTGAGTGCTCTCTATCAATAACAAATGTTCAGTTGTTTTATTTGCTTAGCAGTTTGCTCCAGCTTTAGTCAGCACATTGAAATCTACATTTTGAGTGCTTTTTTGAAACATTTGTTAAAGAGATTTTTGCCTTCTTTTGATGATTAAGGCAACATTGTACAGTTCCAGACTGGAGTAAAATACACTGGGTTTTATTTGTGATTAAATAAATGCAAATCTGTATATATATTTTTTTTTTTCCATTTAACTTCAAACTGTGGGGCTACTCAGTCTATGGACATAATTATTCCACTACAGTACTGTCATAAGCAAATAAAAAGCTGGACATGATACTAGATTTTGGTCAGAAAATGAAGTTCTGTTTAAGTATTCTTTATGTGCATAGTAGAGAGTTACAATATTTGATGGGGACAAATAAAATATGTATCTTAATTCCTGAAGACTGAAGTATATCTTTGTCTCACCTATAAATATAAACAAATAGAGTTCATTAAGTGAGGTTTGTAAACAACTAAAACTTGCAAGGTCACTTGGCAAGTCTTTTGCAACTTTTTAATCTTTTAAAGGTTTTAAAATATTAACTATCTAATCCTTTGAAAAGCTCAGTGAAAAAAGCAGTAAGTACATTCACACCACTCAACTCCAAGCAGCTAGAGCTAGGCTCCACTCTGGCACCCAGAAACACTTGCCTGACTGGATTTAAGCATGTGCCCTGACTCCCAAGTTGGGCTGAGACATAGGCACACTTCAGTCCTCTTTCTTCTTCTCCCACTTTTGCATGCCGTGGTTTTCACGAGAATCAGCTAGCCTTGTGGATGGCCATGACCGTGGAACATGCTTCAGAGAGCACCCACAGACTGTTCCTGCCCCGAGGTCGCAGTGCAGCTTAATGTTAGCCAGAGCAGATAAGAGAGTGCCAGTGAAATGAAGTGGCATTATTCCTGTTTCAGCGGTGGCATATTTTATCAAAATGTTTAAGCAAACAAGTGATCATTAGAGCGATCTGCTTGTTAGAAGCAGTGATTGCTCTTTCTTGAAGGCTGTGTATTGCATGTACTTATTGACATACTGTAGAAGTATGACCTATTATTAATGAAAAAGAGCTTGGCAGAATCAATAACATAGACATTTGTTTGATTCATTATTGTTGCTCTTTGTTGTTCTCTCAGTTATTTACTGAATTTGGTTGATTAGCCCATTCTCCTCCGTTTCCATTTACAGTGGTAAAATCTTCTGAAGAATTTCTTTAAAGCTTTCACTTTGACGCATAAGGCTAAAACTAGTAATATACACTGCTTAGATGCTCTTCAGAAGACTCCCAGCAGTGATGTAGTAGAGTTGCACAAGACATGTTAAACCATTTTACATTTAATTCACAATGAAGTAAGCTAAACATTAGTGGTTAATTGTCTGGAGAACTGGTGGTAGAAACAGGATGATATCACAGCTAATGTGCCAGATGAAAGGAAACATAGGAAGTACAAGGCTAGCATCTCTAGAAGGGAATATGGATTACCTAGTTAATTGCTAGAAAAGACACCATTTGTTTTCTCTTTGCCCTGCAAAGAGGTGGGGATGTTGTAGTTGTGGGTTGGATTTTTTTTTTATTTTTTTTTTTTAAACATGAGGTAAAATTAACCTTCAAAAAGGGGACAGAAAAAGTATTTTAAAAATTGTTTAAGCTGAAATAGGTGATAGAGTGTACTGCTTTAATCTTTGCTGTAAAGTAATGTAGAGACTTATACTGCAGTTATACAGGTGCCAGAATGGTTTTGTTTTTAGGGAATCTCTATGACTTATCCTTTGTGTGCAAGGTATGTTGTTACTTTTTAAAAAGTCTTTATAGCTTTTTTTGTTTTATAGCATTTACTAGTCATTTCTTATGCTTGAAAGAACTGTGTAGGATAAAACCGCTTCATATTGTATGGTTTAATTGATTATAATCAGCAATTTACCACACATTATTTGAAAGGGACTGAGTAATCTCAGCTAAGAATATTGCTTATAGTGTGAAGGTCCTGCACAAATTGTTTTCTCAATCAAAAAAATGTAATCGGTTTTAAATATCTAAAATTTTGTGAAATTACGTAATGTTGTGCTCACTGTACTATGAGGAAGAAAACAGCTCCTTATTTAAATGAGAGGGATATTTGAATGTTAGTAACACCTGGTGGTGAAGTTTATTATGGAGTAGTTGAGAACTTAGAAGTATAATAGTGGTATTTCAAAATAATAATTAACACACTGACAAAAACCGAAGGCTACATTTTAGAAAGAATCTGAGTTCTACGAATTAAGCTCATGTTATCCACAGGCTGCTCAGGCACTGATTTATGGGCGGGACGACTGGAAATTTTCTTTGATAGTCTCCAGCCTGTAGTTTGTGTTTGCCACCTGCTGGATGCTGCCCTGTGGGGGGCAAGGGGAACTAGGTCTGGCCCACCTTTCCTCCAGGTTCAGGAGGAGGGAGCTGTACTGCTCCCAGAGGTGGGCAAACAGCAGGAGAAAAGCAAAAGGGGAACAAGATGTCTTAAATACTCATAGGCTTGAAATAATGAAATGCATCAGGATTTAACTTGGTGGAGAACGAGGGCAAGCCCTGCATGTTGTTGCTTCATTTGCGCTCTGGATGATGGCTGGGTTCTAACCCTCGGGGGTCAGTACAGGCATAATTTTATAAGCAGTGTAGGGTAAATAAGAATCAAGAGCAGATCATTTTTTCTTCCAGGACCTTGTTTCATTGATTTCTTTGGTCCTATAATGTCACAGCTAAGAGGCATTTCCATAAATTTATGTCTATTTCTCTTGCATCTGTCTTGGAATAAGACAGATACTACTCTATCCAAGTTGAGAAATTATTTGTAGCTCATTTCCACCTCCAGCAGCCTTTGAGAGAAGTATCATATGGCCCTCTCCATCCACCATGTTACTCCTTGCTGCTGCATTTAATAACAACAGATTCACTAGTGCCTTTTTTCTCCTGTAATATTCAGCAGCAAAACAATTAACACTGACTTTTAAATTGTTATAATTTTGCTTTTTCATTAGCACCTGTTGTGACAAATAGGATCAGTTCACACCTCTCAATAGCTATGTCAGCCTGTCTGCAGCCCTCCGAAGGTATCATTGTAAACCTAACCAAACCCTTTGAAAATTATCTTCTCCAGCATGTGGACTAGAGAATTTGGGGTTGGTGAAGCTAAGATTCTGGAGTACAGTTATGAAGGAACCTAAACTACAAAGGATAATTAAGCAGGCATTTTTTTCAGCTGCATAATTGCTTTATATAGCAGGTCATGATTGTGCTGCAGTAATAAATGGTAATGTTGTCCATGCCTTTTAAAACGTTATCTTTGCATTTGCATGCAAGGAAATAACAAATAAGATGTATTCCAATTTGCAGGTAATCCTGTTCATTTAATTCTAGTTTGCATACATCACATTTCAGTTGAATTTATCACTACTACCAAAATCACCTCTTAGAAAACAAAGTCTGAATAATTTTGAATAATCTTGGCAATGATGCGAGCATTGCTTTTATTTGCATTTGGATTTGTTGCCATATCTAACTTTTCCTTTTTTTAAGTATTTATTCAAGAATGTTTTTTATTTCATTTGAAAATGTTTTCTGTTTATTCCAGCCGCTTATGGAATCAATCACCAATTCATAATAAACCCTGTTTTCTTAGAACAGTTGCTTTTAGGATATTCAGAAGCAGTTCACGAGCAATACGTTAAAAGCAAAACCCCTGTAAGGTTCCATGCCACCCATGACCGCATACTTCTCGCTTTAAAAAATTCACTATAATTTGAATCATTTTAATACATATTTTAGGATCTTAATACAGAATACTTGTGTCATATTCCTTTCCTAAAAGAGAAATTGCTCCTTTCATTTTAATAGAGAATTCACTATTTAAAAAATGCTTTTTCAGATCCAATTACTGAACGTTTTATTCAAAGCTTTTGCACTAGTCTCAAAGTTAATAAAGTTTAGAAAGATCTGAATTTAAATGTGAAAGAGAATTTCCTAATACACAAATACTGAGTTTTCACTGAAGAACTCACTACTGGAAAAGTAAAATATGCTGTACTGTCATCTGTAATTAAAAAAAAAAATAAAATCTACCTGTAATGTTGTCTGTAATCATCAAAGGAAATGTTATCTCTACATTTCCCTTGGGAAACTGCATCAGAAGAACTAACAGGGACTTCAGTCCAAGCATGCAAAAACTGTTTCTGCTGAGGGGCAGATTTTGTTTGTTTGTTTGTTTGTTTGTTTTGGGGTTTTTTACATGTACAAGTCAGCACTCTTCTGTCCAAATAGGAATTTCAACTAGTTAGCTAAATTTTTTCTGTTGGGGTTAGAATGACCTTTTCCTTTCCTGTGGCAAGGAGGTTAGAATCAAACCTTTACCAGAATTAAGCAAAGGCTATATATATTGGTCTGGTTAAAAAAATAAATATAAAAAAAAAAATTGAAATGTAAACCTTTCTAAAGAGATAAATGATTGCCTTGTGGTAAATCCAAGTTTGCTTGCTTAAATACTCAGTGTTATGTGGTAACAAATAATTACCATATCTGCAGTTTGATAGCACATAGGCTTATCATGACTTAGATGTAAATATGTCACTGTCTTATCTTTTTCCTGTACCTGTGCTAAGTCTTATCTCTCTCTTAAAAATTAAATTAGACAATATCCCAGTTACTTTTTGGACTTAAAAGAGGTTCTGACCTTTCTTCTTGCCTCCTTAATATCTATTGTTTAAATGTTTTAAGCTTGCATGTTTTCACTGTGTAAGTGAAAATGAAATTTCATATAAAATCATAAGATTCTTAATGAAAGTAATGTGTGTTTGATGTCTCCTGCCCTGCTGTGGTCTCCCTTCAGCTTCTCCCAAGGGTGGGCAGACCTTTTGTAGACGCCCCTCTTAGCAAAGATATGCTCATTTGCGAAACAGACTGTTAATTTGTTTGCTTTGTCACAGTTCTTTTAGGTAAATGTCTCATCTTTAAGAATTTTGTCTTTTCTGTGGGTGAGGGTCAAATCAAATTGCTGCTCTGCAGGTAAAATTGGCAAGTTCATCTACTGCATAAACTTTGTTCAGCTTTAATGCCAGGAATCCAGGACCGTGAAAGAAAACAATCTCCTTTGCCTGTCCTCGTCTTGTGCCTAAATGCTTCTATTCCTATTTCTACCTACTACACTATTTCAGATGCTGAATATAGGGGGCTATCTTCCCTTACACTAAAAAATGACCGATTAATTTTTTTTCAGTTTTTATGGTGACTCTGTCACTGAATAATTGAATCTGAATTATTCATATACCAACTAGTGACATGAAGTGTGTTACAGGTTTTCCTAGTACATATATAAATGTTTTTTCTAGCTGTGTTGTATTCATTTGTGGTGGAGGTGATGAATTCCATTTGCCTCACTGAGAAAGCAAAGCAGAAAGTTAATTCTGTTTTCAATTAGCATGTGAAAACAACAGAATAATAAAATGTAGTAAGGAGACGTAAATCTAAAAACTTGATTCACGACTAGAGAAAATATCTGAGGGAGCAAAATCTCGGGTTCACACAACTAGAGAAAGCATATATCCAATAAGAGGTATGGCATATAATGGGGGAAAATAAAAAGTGAGAGGATCTTGCAAGACTCACTTGATGCTCTTAGTGTTGGGGTTGCAGTATTTCATGCTGGGCACTGGGGCACTGACTGCAGCCCAGCCTGGCTGGGTTCCTTGGCTCTGTGTGGCTGCTGAGCCACATTTGCTGTGGGCAAGGGAAGCTGAAGCAGTGGTTCACAATCCAGGGTTGTGATTATTACAAGTAAGGACTGAAGCCTGAAAGAGAAAAATTCGCTTGTCCAGAAGCAATGCCAGAAATGCTGATCTGGAGACTACTTCTGCAGATAAATGTTATTTCAAAAATCGGAGATCAGCTCCATCGCAGTTGCTCAGAAAGCCTCCTCTTTTTCTCCATAATAAGACCTTATACTGGGGTTTAAAGAATCCTCTGTTTCACAGAGGAAAAAAAATCCAGCTTTGTTGATATTAGTATTTTTGTTGTTTTACATAGTTTTTAGAACAAAGTGAGAGAAAGGGGTAGTTAGGAATGTGCAAGAGCAAAATGGACTTTCTGAACTAACTGAATTGATACTGTAACATATTCTGAATATTGGAAAAAGACAGAATCTTAGTCAGGACCAGTGAAAGTCTGTCAAAGAATCAATTAGCATGCAAATTCTTCAAGGACAAAATGGATCTGGACATAGGGATTCACTGTTTAGACTAAAGAAGAGGACACATTGTTCCAGCTCCTACTATCAGATATCTAGAGACAAATCTGTTTTGAAAGGCCTGTAAGACCAGCCCTAAGAACCAAATGATAATTTTTCTCCAAGCTGTTTCTCCTTCAGATTTCTCACTTGAAATACACTGGAAATTAAGTTGCTCAAGTTGTGCTAGGATCTCTGACAATGATTAAAGAGAAATTCCCAGTGTAAAAACCTCTAGTCAAAAATTAGAGCTTTAAGTGAGATTTTACACTTATATATAAAGAAATGATGTTGTACTTGAGTGGGCAGCAAACTGTTAGCAGAGGTATTTATTTATTAAGCAGAAAGTTGGAAACATTCTAAAATGGAGAAAATTATTGGTTTTATCATCAATGAAATCTAAGATGTAGATGATTGCAAGAATTGTTTTTGAAATTATACTGATGTTACTCTTATGTGAAACTGAAACTTTACAAATTTTTCCATTTTCCTGTCTTTTTTAGCCAAATAGATATTTAACAGAAGTAAGAAACTAAGTAAAGAAAACTCATTCAATACCGTATGGAACGCTGTTTTGACTGTCTCTTCTGCAGCAGCTGAAGTAAAACAAATGAAGTGTTTCTGGTCACACTCAGTTTATCAAGCATAACAAACTTGAAATACAAATAAAATAAAGCTGGCACCAGAACACCAAAAGCTAGGATGGTGCTTGTCTTGAGCTCCATGACATTAATTCTAGTCCAGAAACATTGTCAGTTCACAGGACCTTAAAATAACCTATTCACTTCCATACAGTTTTTTCTTTGACTAGATCAAACTGCCTCAGCTTATTAGTTTCAGCACAGCAAAATGAATAAAAGCCCAGCCAGAATTTGTTTTGGTGTTTAGCTGTGAAATATTTAAATTGTATTCTGCCTTACCTACACCATAAGCACTGCTGGGAGCTGGGGCACCTTGACTGCAAAACTCTTGAGAGGATATCAAAGGTCAGGTAGACTGTCACACCAAATTTCAAGAATATATAATTTAAGAGATACTAATATATGTAACTGTACAGACAACTTATTTGTTTGTCAGTATCTGTATGAGGTGTATCAGATATTTAAAACATCCTAGAAATAGAATGTGATTGACTTGACCTTATTCTACTCTGGTGGTTAAAGTAGGACTTTTTTACGTACCTTGACAGGCAGTGACTGACAGTACATGCAGACTTGTCTAAATATGAGCAGTCTGCCCGTAATACTCAAGGCAAAGTAATTGGCATTTCGCTCTACACATTCTTGTGACTGCTGGGCCCAAAGATTCATCAGCACTAATGCAATTATGTGAATGTCTGGAATCCTTTATGCCCAAAGTGCTTTTAATCTGCAGGCAAATAATGTAAATAATGCAAACATGAACCACTCAAGGAAAGTAAGAAGCCTCACTTCATATTTTCTTCTATTCAGTGATTGTTATGCCTGCATTTATGCTGTTATGTATCCATGTCATACCATACTTTTTTTCCTTTCCTATTTTGAAAGCTATAAATTTGGCAAGGTAACTTTGTGTACAAATTGCAAAACCAGTACAACCCGAACTAATATATTTTCCGTGAGTTGGACTCAGTTTCTTATTTAGCTGTAAGAAATCTACTCAAAATATGCTTTTTTTAATGTGCATTGTGCTCATGTAAGGCTTTGATCAGACAGTACATGAATAAGGAATGTTGTTTTTCTGACTTAAATAGAAATGAGGCCTAAGGCAGCCTGCTGTCAGGATCATAAGTACCAAATAAAATATAAACTAGTTAAACTTTGTAACCTCCAAGGACAGGCATAATTTCATAAATTGAAAGAAATATCATCTTGTGAATTGAGTGATTTGTCTCATATCATGCCATATATGCATTGTTACAGCTTTAAATAAAAGGTTAAACTTTAAAAGTACTTAAGTCTTAGAACATAAAGAAAAAAAATCTTTTTATTTACTTCCTCTCTATTTAACATTTATTCTTAAGTTATCACAATAATGTATTTTACCTTGTATTTTCCTGACCTACTTTAAAAAAAAAAATTCTGGAGTTCTACTTGTGTTTCCTTCTTGGTGACCTAAAGACATAATAAAAGGAAGTTCATTCTTTATTCAGTATTATTTTTCTTTTACGTTCCTTTTTCTTTTATTTCCTATGGCTCGCTACTCTAGCAAACTGTCACAGTGGAACAGAGATAAGTCTTGAAGATGTGATGACCAAAAAGTAAATGAACAATTTAACAATATTTGTTCACATTTTTGGAATAATTCTGACACTGTTACAGTTTTCAGCCTTCATTGGCTTTGTGGAACCATTTATAGTCTCTCTTCTGTGAACACATTGCTTTTGCATTCTTGGCTTTTTTTATGATCATCTGCTGTCATTTTTCTTCCTTTTGTTTGATAGTCCTTATATTTCAGTTTTCTCATTTTCCAATGTATCAGCTGTGTTCTGTGCATCTAAATTTTGGTCATAAATACTAAGATTTTTACACTTTGTGATTGATGTAATTTATTTCTCAACAGTAACAAGAATAGAGCAAGACCCTTGCAACTCCCCCTGCACCCCACCTCTCCCCCTCCACATGTAACCACAGGCAATGGCAGCATTTGTGCCAGGCCATGAACCATTTTAAAAAGGCTTATATATCAGTAGTGGTGCATATGCTGTGGTTTAGAAACTCATGCTCTGTGTCATTGTCATACCCTGCAGAGCTCTATGGGATGGTTTTTGCGGGTCACCGGCATTTACATTTTGCACAATCCTCATGAGCTTGGACCACATAACAGCAAAATCTAAATGAGTCCTTTCATTTTTTCTCAGGGTGCTCCAGATCAATCCTCCCTTTTTTTCTTCTTTTTTGTCATCTTTTTGTTGTTGTTGGTGGTGTTTTTTTCCCAAACACGGTTAACTGGATCCAGGCCTTCAGTGTCTGTGTAGGCATATTGCTTAGTCAAAATGGAATGTCACTGAAATCACTCAAGAGAAATGCTCCCTAGTTTGTGTGGCACTTGTGTGGCTATGCAGTGTCCTGCTAGCTGCAAACATTCTGACCTGCTCTTCGCTGCCTTTTTTGTCTGGCATAGACTCACTTTATCTTGTTTCCTCAGTGTTTTACTTAATGCATTTTGGGTGTAGGGTAGTATTCTAGGTATGTTCATTCATTAAGTTCTTCCTTATTAGAAATATTTCATTCTTAGTGCAAACCTTTCAAGCTAATAAATAAACTGCTACTGGTGTTCTGTCGCAAAACTGGGGATAAGTGTCTACAACTTTTTAATGTCCTAATTTTATCCTGTGCACTGTTTAGATAAATGATTGCACATTATACATATATTATTGAAAAATTTTGGTAAGGATGTGTAATATTTTCTTGTGTTGCATTATCAATGGCATTCCATTGAAGCCATTTCTCAGCCTCCTGTGAAAACATTACACGTAATATTGTAACAGGTAGCAGGTTTAGTATTTTTATAATGACAAAGATGTTAAGAGATTTAATTTGCACAGAAGCTTTGCTTTTTTAACCTAGTAATCCTGTCTTTATAAAATACAAAACCACTTGATACAGGGCTTCATCACTTAAAGGAAAAGAAGATAGCTTAGGTATTGATTCATTTTCCTGTGTGGTTGTCAATAATGCCACAAAATTAATACAAATTAGCTTAACATTTTTAGGTGCAACCACAATTTATTATGTTCTCTGAAACTGCTATCACAGAAATTTTATTTTATTTCATCTTGTATTACATTCATTAAACTCTACTAGCTTTTCTGTGTATAGTGAAAAAAAAAAAGGGTGGTTGCCAAAATGGCGACAGGAACAGGGTTAACTGACCTTTCTGCCCAAGCCTGGGCTTGCCTTACCTCTACTACTACTCTTCTTTGGTGTCCACATAATACACTGACACAACAGCATGATGCAGAAGGTTAGGAGACCAGAACCTCCACAGGTTTTAATCAAATCAGGAAGGGTAATTATTGATAACCCTTCAAACAAGAATTTATACAGATATTCAAACGAATAATTTATCAGCCCTTATTTACTTTTTCAAATTAGGATATGATTTTGAATAGGCAATTCACTTTTGTTTTTGTTTTAATTATTTCCTAGTGTTAACTCTTAATCAAAAGTTATTGTCCATATTTTTAGTCATTTGAATATATTTTATAGAAATGCTAAACAATTATCTCTACAAGTGTATTTAATATACATTCATTGTTCATAGCTTGTATGCACTGTGACTAAAGTTTCACTTTTACAGTACAGAGCAAGTTTTGTTGGAAGCTACAAATAATCATATTCAGCTCTTTATGCATTCCACAGGTATTTTTTTTCCTAGTGTTGGGGGAAGCATTAAGAGAGTTGTCAAATAAACGTTTTCAAAATTTTAAGCACTTAATCTTGCAATCTGATCTTATAGTCACCTCAGTATGTCATTTTCCAAATTGTTTTATGTGATGCATAGCCAAGCTTTTAGTCTTGTAATTTTGTTAGCTTGTTTATGCAAGGGATGTTTGAGAATATGATAATGAACATCAAGAATGCTTGCTGTCTCTTTACATCAACTTTTATCTGTGAGTTATTTTCTGGGAGCAAAACATAAAGAAGAAGAGATTACTTGCAAAGTTTTCATGCCCAGCTTTGCTTTAGGACTATGGGACATGTAAAAATAAAAAATAGCCTGCTATAGGTGTTTGTCTATCTAGTCTTCCTTTCCATTCTGTTTCTTTGGTAAACTGATGTAGAAACCTCAAAGCATTAATGGTGTCTTAAGCAGGACTTAAGGTGAGGAGACAGGGAAACAGTAAGGCAGTGATATTTGACATGCAGTACAGAATATCAACAAAAACCCTATCAACATTGCTAACCATTTCTTCATATTGTATTGAGACCAGGTAAAACTGCAGACATGTTTATAGCTACATTGCAGCTGTTTACAATTGCTATTAAACTCTAAGTTAATTTGTACCTTTTTACACTTCTTTAAATTGATAATACAGTGAAAGCCAAAGCAGAAGCTTTGAACACTTTTTAATATAGTGTAAAATAATAGTCTGGAGATGTATGGCCTATGCTTCCTTTTTGTAAATGTTTGTTTAAGGATGATTTTAGAGGCAGTACTGTTCATTTTTTCATTACTGATCACATCAGGAAAGGAGAGGTGCAATTCCTGGTCACTGTTACTAATGTCCATCTCGTAAGGAAGGTGTTCTGGAGAACAGCCAGCAGCTTTTTTCTTCCTATTCACTAACTTGTAGAGTCAGAAGGATAAAGATGAGAATTAGGCATCAGGCAAGTTTATCTAATCTCAAGCCATAACTTTGCATCTTAGTTTTAACAGTCAGTCCTTAAGAGCAGGGTACATATCAAGCATCCCATGTATTTCATCTGGCTGGAAGAGAAACACTGTATGCAAAACCCAAGAATTTGTTCTTAATCTTGTTAAAGTCTTAAGTCTACTGAAAGAACTATTAGTCTTGTTACAATGATATTACTACTTATAGACCAAATTATGCAACTACTACAGGTCATTCCCAATAATGATACAATTAGAACTGATTAAAGAAACTTTCTGTATGTACCCCCTTTTTCTGGTATTACTCTTACCTTTCTTAAAGCCTCTCGGGGGCTAAGACTGATGGTGGTAATCTTACTTAGCAAAAAAGCAGGGTGGAGTTATTGTGAATGGTCAGCACCTCAAGTTCTTCACCAGAAATTTTTGATGTTGATGGTTTCTTTCTTCTCCTTGGTGGGAAGAGTGTGATGTTGACCTAAGGGTGTTTCTTCCTCCACAGTCAGGGTCTGCTTTGGTTCATTGTTACTGTTTTGCTAACACAGTCTGTTAACTTGATCTTTATTCACTGGTAAAACTGATTTTTTTCCCCAGCTCACAAGGTTGCACTCCCTTAGTGAGTAGTGATTGACTGTTTCTGATTTGTGTTTATAGCCCTGGCAGCTTTGCGATCATCCTGTGCTCCCACTGTCAAGGCCTTTGCTATCATCTGGTGTTTGTACTTTTGGGGGACCTGTGTTTAAATCCCCTGTTTTTCTTCAGGGTGTGGTTTTCTGATAGCCTAAGAAATGTCTCATTACCACAAACTAATCACCCATACATCTTTGTTCTAACACCATTAATGATTCACTTGACAAAAGTAACAATACATTGGAAGACATGCATGCATAAAGTGACATGTAGTCATAGTGGTCTGGTAACCATTTGTGACCCATATCTTCTAGTTACAGCAACTTCACTGGTATGTTATCAAAAGTGCTTTGAAACAAGAGTTATGTAGGCCTTTCCCTCTGCAGCAACACCAAATTAAGCAGCTCTCGCATTTAGCAGTTCTTTTCTTCTGCTCACTTTTTTCAGTATAAATTCCAGCTTAGATCCTTTTCCTCATCTGGTTCATTTTGCAGCCTCAAAAATATTTTTGCCAACATAACTAAGGGGAGAAGGAATGATTAATTGTGGGGGTTGGAAAGAGGGAGAACAGACATTGCTCAAACCATACTGCTGTTAAAGGGAACACACGTGCAACTACACCTTTAAACATCCAGTCTGATCTCCCACATGTCTTCTTTGGTGTTCATCAGAGCGGAGAATGAAGATACAAGGACAGAGAAGGAGGGCACAGGAATGCAGGAAAGCCTCCTGACAGTCACAGGAAGGAAGTAGACACAGCAGGAAGTAGAAGATCTCATGCTAAGACCGAAGGATCCTGAGAAAAGTTACAAGCTCTGGGAGAAGTTGGAGATGTATTGATTCATAGGAAAACTAACCAGAAAGTGAGGAAAGCCATGCAAGAGTAATTTTTTTTTTTTTTTTTTCTTTCGGGGTTGAGGGGATCATTTCTGCCCCACACCCCACCCCCAGGTCTATGTATTTCTATGTGCTACTAGGTAAAGCTGTACCAAGTTCTACATATATCGTGTTCTCTTTCACAGTGAATCGAAAGAACATGTGGAAAAGAAATTCTTGTGTATTATCAGAAATAGGTCAGCACTGGTCTTGGAAGCCTAAAACAGTTTGGCTTTTGGACTGCTTTTCCTGTCAAATATTAATAGGCAGATGCTACAGCCAGGAAACATGCCAAGAGGCTGAGGGATTGAACAGTGGGACAGCTTAATATAGTAATCTTGCACACTGCAAAGCAACTTTAGAGTTGGAGGCAAAGCCTGTGATTCACAGCAATTTCAGCAGCTACATGGATTAAGACCACGCACAGCAAGTATGAGCATTGCACAGTAACAGTTCATGCAGCTTTTAGAGCTAACTGCAAACCTCCAGACAGAAGGTCTAGCACTTTGTGTTAGGAGATATAAGGAGGAAAAAAAAAACCAAACCACCTTGTTTGACTCTGCTCAATACTTTTCTTCCAGCTTGTGCTGGCATAGGCAAACGTGGCTGCAATAGTTGCAACTGAACTGTGTTTTCAACAAGCTCTACCAGTTTTTTATTTGTGACCAAGGGACATTTAAACACTTTTGGATTTTGTTTTTGTTTTGGTTTTTTTTGTTTTTGTTTTTTCAAAAGCAAGAGGATTTTTGGCATTTATCAATATCTCTGTAATCTGAAAGTTTTTCTAAAATCTGCTCCTACATCAAAATTTTAACTATGTGTGTGACATGACTCATTTTTAAGAGCCTGACTTGTGGCCTGAGCTGTGGACAGAACCACTTCTCCCCACTCTCTGTTTTGAACCATACTTACACTAGTTATTATGGGTCACAGTCTGAAGACCTAACATTATAACTTTCTTTGTATGTAGCATGATTATAACTAAGTCAGAAATAAGAATGCTGTGAGTATACTAGAATATTTTTGTGAGAAAAACACACATAAAATGTTTGAGGGATATGTAAGAAAGTTTTTGTGGAACAATTTACTGAAGCTTAAAAAGAAAAGTTTTTAATTTCTTTTTTCAGAAATTTTAGTTAGCTGATGTCAGATGGAACTCAGCAGTATTTTTTTATGCTCACTCAGTATCTTTCAGGCAAAGGTTCTAAAGTGTATCACACATTTGTGGCAGAACCTGTAACTGAAACTCAAATTTCCTGGCACATTTAGGATCTAACTAGTAGCCTTGGTTTCAAGTGGGTGCATGTGAGTACATCGATACACATGTAATAATCTCTATAGAGCAAAACAGAACTGAGCTGAGTATTTACATTTGCACTTGCAGGAGCAGGTTCTAAATTAAGTTTTATTTTTGCAAATATTGTACAACAGCCACTGAGAACAGGAGAAGCAACTGAAAATGATTAACCTGTCATTGTTTTAATTCTGTTACACATGCTGAGGTTAAGCTTAGTTGGAAGAACTTTATTGCTGAAATTTCTAGTCAAAGTTAAATCACTCACTCAACTTCCTGAAACTAGAGGATTGACCTCAAATCCTCAGCCTTAATAACAACCTTGCAATGGGTAAGATTCAGTAGAAAACACTTCTCTCTCTCTAGAAAAGCCTTTCTTTACATTCTTTAATGAAACTGGAAGGATGCAGTTAGCCTTCCATTATCAAATCAAGCTTCACTGAAGTATTAACTTCATGAGTGGTGCCATCAGAATTACAGTCCACTTGTTATTTGACTTTACAGTGTTCGTACTTTTTCTCAAAAATAAAAAATATAGTTACTTGTTTATAAGTTAATGCTGCTTACCTTGATTCAGTTAATGGGAAGTAGCATCCACACTATTAGTTATTAGTTTCTTGTTGAGACTGATAAGCTGCTGTAAAGTTTCTTGTGGTGTCTTAGGATGTTCATCCTGACTAAGCATTGGGCTGTATTTGGTGGAACAAAAGGTCAACCCAGTAAGTCATCCACCTTCAGAAAAATGTGTCAAAATAGATTTCTGCACAGATTTTTGTATTGTTATTTCTCAGCTGAACTGATTCTCAGGGGTCAGATGAGACTTTATTCAACTAGGGCTTTTTCAGACATGATAGCATGCCTCAGGATACTCATTCAGATTGAGATTTGCAGAGCAGACAGTTAGAGTTCATTTAACACTTTGGCAAATTGTTGTTACTTCAACATTGTTCCTTACAGAAAGGCAGAAGTGTAACTTGACTGAGTTGCCAGTGTTTTGTAGTATTTGTTATCTAGATTTTCCCTATCCCTTAACCTTGTTTTGTATTTTTCCAGAATATTCCTGCTATTGCTTATTTTGCCCCAAATTAAAACTTATTCTTAAAAATACTTAGCAATTGATTTTAAATGTATTTATTTTCTCTTAGTTTATCTTCTCCCCCCTGTTACGGATGCATGCACATTCAAATCCAACAGGTGTTAAAGCTCAGATTTATTCTTCAGTAAAAGTTAGTTAGAACTCCAGTAACAGTAGTGAACTACAGGCTCAATGGAGTAAGGGGAATTGGTACTACATAGGCAACTTAAAAATCCTTGAGGTTTAAAAGTGACGACTCAAAATGCACATATCACTCAGCTAAAAGCTGAGGGCTCTCTCCCTCGAGGAGTTACCTCGGGCGGTGCCCTGACCCAAGGGGGAGTCCCCGACCGCAGACCCGCTCCTCTGAGGAGGACTGATTCCCACATGTCCTCCGGTGGGACCCCGTTTATACCCCTGTCGAATCTGACCTGTGGTCATTTAATCCTATTGGCCAGGAGGGTCACCTCGGCGTACCTGGCACATCTCGATTGGCCAGTTCAAATTTCAACCTGCAGCCTCCAGGGTTTAGGGTTTTTTTTCTTCCTTCCCCTTCTCCCTGCCTGGAGAAGTTTCATTTCCTGCTGGTGGGACGGGTTGTAAGTGTACTGCCACACCCCTCTCTATAAAGCTTTTACTGAATCTTTCAGATTTGATGATCTATTGCTGCTGAAAAGCAGAAAGGGATAGCAAAATTTCTCTCCTTTGTTTACTTGTTGTTCTTTGGAGTTACACTGGCAGCTTTTTCATGTCATCCTTTGCAACGTAGTGTAGCATTTGGGATTATCAAAAATCCCTAGCTGTTAGGTACTTGGATTCCACTTAATTACAGTGAGATTTGTATTCCAAATCACTTAGTACAGATTGCCATTTTCCCAGGTGCTAACCCAAAGCAGTCAGCATACCTGAAGAGCATCTACTGGGCAAGGAATTGGACTTTTTCCAGCCAATTACCAAATGCTAATTAGAAGATGAAGTAGGTCAAATGAGAATGAATAACTTGTCTTGCTTGTCTTTGCTCAAATTCTTTGAGTGGGCTCCCAGGCAAGGCTTGGGAGAGATCACAACTTCCATGGGCAGATGTTTTATGTGCCCTGGCTCATTTCACTATGGCTCTTTTACGTGTGTTTCCTATCACTAGGGCTCATCTAATTTTTGTTTGATTGATAATTCTTCCTGAGGTCCCTTAACTCACACCTCCTTTTTATGTAGTACTGGTAATTCTATGGGTCAGAGTATTCGTAAATACCTCCCCAAAATCTAGCAAGACTGGAACTGGCATGGGAAGCCAAATTCAGAGCCAGTATAAAAGATCATATAAATGTATGTGGTAGCAAATTAGGCAAGGAATATGCTTCCACAGTTTGTGGGCCATGGTCATTTTTGGTGAAAGCTTCTCAGTACATCCAGTGAATTATTTTCAACAGTAAAATTTGGAGTGTTTAATACCAAGTTTGATAAAGAATTTGTGATAGTCCTCAAAACATTTTTATGTTTACCTGTGGTCTACTGGTACAAAAAAGTTTGAATTTTGATTATCTGTATTTAAGGACTGAAAGAGTGCAGAAGATGCTGAATTTCTGAAAACAACAGAGATTTTAAAGATGTTGTCTGAAAAGTATGATGAAAAAATTAGAGTATATTTTATAAGCTTTAGTCTAGATTGCAGTTTATGTGTTTTTTATTTTCAGTAGTACTAAGCTGGTTGTTATCTGCTAATTGCTGCTTAAGTACTGTCCATCCAATAAATTACACAATTTCTACAGTGTTTTCCCCCTTTTATTTATGATAACTATTTATGCTCCATGGAGAGGCCAAGACCTCTCCCTCCCAGAAGGAACACACAAACGTAGATTCTTTCTTTCCTCTTTTTCTGTCCTTAAATCCTGATCTTAAGGATTCTTTGGGGGTTTGCGGTTGTTTTGTTTTGTTTTGTTTTTCCATTTTAAATCCAGCATTTCTAACTAATGGAATTTAAACTTGATCAGGTTTATAGTAATATTCAAAAAGGATGGTTTTAAAAGGAAAATGAAACAGCCAAGAACACATTAGATAGGTTTCAAAAATTAGATAATTTGGCTTTGATTTGTTTTGAAGAGAAAGAATGACATCTGCTAACTGCCTGGCATTAGGAGGAAATTTCCCCTTGAGGCTTTCTTATGTCTTCTGAAACACCTTATACTGTCAATGTCACAGATGGAGCATCCTATTAGACTACTTATGCTGTAATTTTTATATTTTATCTATAAAGTACAGCACTAAATGAGTTATGGCAGGAGAAACAAAGCACATCTTGAAATACTATGAGCTCATCAGTGAGTAAGCCTTTAATGCGATTAGAAACATGCATAAATATCTTCCTGAGATAAGGTCTATGGTATGAAGAGTAATGTTAAAATACATATTATTCAAGTCCTTCCAGCATGGACAAGATAAGAATATGTTTTTATTTAGTGCTCAGCATTTTATTCCTTTGCTTATCACTGTTGAAATATCTCTTTATGCTTTTTAATTTGAGCACTTTTTAAAGGTAGTATTTTGGAGCGATTTCAAGTCCATGTAAAGTGGATGGGGAAATGGTTCTTCCTAGAAGTTCTGTCAGAACAAAGTTATAGCTTTTACATCTGGAAGTCTAAACCCAAAGACTGAAGCTTTCTGCTTTTATGATGAAAGGAAAATGAGTCATTATTCTAATTATACACTTAAAATATCAATAGAAGTACCCAGTAAGTAGCAGTAAACATCTCTCTATAAATTTCCTGTTATATTGATTGTATGTCATATAATAGCACATTACCTGATTGCCGTTGATCAGCAAAATGAAATGAGATTATATTTATTACTTTTCACTGTTGGGTCTCATCATAAATTATTATGGTAAATGTGAGAAGCAGAAAAGTAATTGCTGCTGCATTTATGTTAATTATTCATTATTTTTAATATCAAACTTCTTTAAAATATATATATGGAATAACTTAAATCACCAGTTTATTATTGTACACTCAAAATGTTATAATTGTTTGATTATTTTAGGCTTTAAAAACAACAGACATTTTTGTAATTTTAACCTCCTACAGTTCTACAGCTCTCTTATATTACTGTATAGTTCAATTTTTCCTATGGTGGGAGACAAATACTAAGAATGATAGTGTGGCTGCTCTGCATATGTGTAATCATTGACCTTGGTGACACTCTACTTTTGCATTGACAATCCCAGATAGAAGGTCAGTGTGCTAATTTCCTACATGGACAGAGCGTAAACTTACTTTGAGCTTTCTCAACTACTTTATTAGCAGGTTGACTTGCGGAAGAGTCTCTGTTCCCTCGATGGGTCAATTTTTCTGTTTTGCTAAACCTATTTTATGTGCCAGCTCTGTCGTTATAGTCTACTGAGATTCTTATATTACCCTCACCTCTGTCACCTGAATGTCAACAGTCAAATTGCTAGAGTAGCCTCTTTTCCAGGCATTGGACTAATGCAAACTCAAAATATTAAAATATTTTGTTGGCTGTTTGTATTTGGGTCATATTTAAATGTCCTTTGACTGGCAAAAAGAAAATATATAACCAGGCGATAGTGAATTTAACTTGTGATTTCAGTGTTACGCACTCATCTTTGTTTTATGTATCAAAAATCCTTTTGTGTACCATGAATTACCATATTAATAACATCTCTCAGAAATCAGTGGCTAGGTCTGCGCTCTCCTCTGAGTTGGTTCTGAAGCTTCCCCCTCACACTGTGCACTAAAGCTGTTACTTATGTCTTTATTGCAAGTTCTTATGGTTTCTCGGGGCTGTTCCTGTCAGGAGACCATGCACCATTCGTTCTGCCACTGGCTTGCTCTTGTCCTTAGCGTCTTAGACATTGTTGCCAGAATCCAAAGGAACATCGTGCCCAGCTGGGACAGGGCTGTTGCTCAAATACATTTTCATCTAATGTCCCCAAGTAGGGCAATGTTAATGTTCGTCTTTCTAGTATATCTGCAAGCATTGAAGATCTCTTAGTATCGTCTATGAGATGGGCTTGATGCCACCATGGAGAATGCTGTCAGGCCCACAGCGTGTTGCTGTGTGCTTCACAATGTGTTAAGAGAAGGATAAGGAACCTTTCATCTGGCAAGAAGACGGGTATTGTGGAGGACCCTCATCCAGTGACAACCTTGGGCACTGCATTAGTGTGTATGGCTCCCTGCAGGAAAAAATACCATAGTTTCTTAGGTAACAAGATTAGTGTCTCTACCTCACCTCAAGACTTTGAAATCCCCGTTGCAACTTTGAAAACTCCAGTCCCATAAAGGATGTCTCCTTATTTTGCTTCTCCATCCCATTTCTTCCCTGCAGATACCAGAATTCTCCTGTTGTTTAACAGTGAGCAGAAGGTTGATTGTGTTGGCAAAGTCATCTCAAATTTCTCAGGGTTGCTTCATAAATTCCTCAAGTCAAAAAAACATTCAGTCTTCTGTGCTTTGACAAGGTAACTGCAACAGAAATATGGTTTTGCTCCACTGAGGGTGCTAGCTGTCATTTGTCCCACTTCTGCATCGCCCTGCTCTGCTGTTCAGAAAAGGTAGTTTTCAACACGCCATCCATGTGTGTATCTGTGATACTTGGCTGTAGCCTTTATGGGACTCCCTTCATAAAGACTCATGCCAGGATGAAGATGCTGTCTTATAGCTCCCAGTTATAAACCCTATCTCCCTTTCCTGATACTTTCCATTCACTGTCTTTCAGTCTTGGCTCTTGGTCTCTGAAAAGCAGTGTGAAAGCTGGCTGCTTTGTAGCCTTCCCATGATGTACCAGTTGCGGTGATCACAATGACCCCCAGAGTGTTCTTCAAGAGACAGACAATTTAAATTATCAGAAACTTTGTACTTAGTGATGTTCCCAAAGGCACTGCAAAATGATGACCTAGTGTTTTCTACCTGTAGTGTCCAAAGTGCTCTCATTATCTGTATTATAGATTTGTGAAGTCAGTGACTAATAATTAGATATACATATATTTATAGGTAAAAATGGCATTGATAGTAGGTACTTCCACTTATTTTCTGAAACACAATAGGATATTATAACTCCAGGATATATTTAAAGGTACTATACTGTTGCCCATCTATCATTATTGTGTCTGGGTGCCTTTCATGTTAAATTGATAATAATAGCAGCATATATAGTGGATTCTCTTGTAGTTCTTTTGTTTAGGGGGAAATGTTCAGATGCAGGATATTTGATTCATTATAATTTGTTCCTTTACACTTTCAGGAGGAGGTTGCTTTAGTTTTTTAGATTCAAGGGAATGTCAGTTTTCTTCATACCATTTCTATAATGGAAGAAAAGTTTGAGGAAGAAGATAACTTTGCAGTATTTTCACTGAAGTTTGGCAGGGTAGTTTTGCCTGAAGTCCTTCAAAAGCTTGAGGGAAGAGCTAGAGTATGTGATGTTATTATATAAACTAAACAATCCATTTAATGTCCAAAAAGAACGAGAAAGCATCACGTTCTAATCTTCGTATTTGTTGCACAGTGTATTATATTCACCAGGACTGAAGAAAAGCAGGTTTGCTAGAGAAATGATCTTTCATTGTTAGTGTATCGCTTTGATTGCATGGTGAAAATTAAGTGGTCCAGATAAAGATAGATTAGGAAGACTTAGAATTTTTCCGTGTTACAGGAAGTGTATGCTCTAAATACATCAGAAGGCCAGGGAAAAGAAATCAATAAAAAAAAATAAAAAATTCAATAGTCTCAAAGCTTCAGCAGCCAATCCTGCTTTTTTGCTTCAGTCTTAGACTCTCATTCCCGCTGACATTAGCATTTTGCCCTGCAGTACAAGGCTACAAATGAAATGAATGAATGAAATTAAAATCTCGGGGCGGGGGGCGGGGAATGCTGTTTTCCATGCAGTACAGTCTGTTGTAACTTTGTTGCAATGCCTCTCTCTACAAACATCAGTAAGACCTACTTAAGTAAGGTGTGTACATAAATGCTTTGTTACTATGGTTCATACATAGCAAACCTTATCCTTCAGACCCTAGCATTTTGAATTCAACAGGCAATGGTTGAGCTCCATTTATCTAGGCTTCCTGTGTCTGACACAAGAGGAAAGTGTGGTTTCGTTTAAGTGCACTGAGCAGTTGGAAATGTTTGCCAGCTACTCTTCAACTGTGAGATCATTTGAACAAATTATAATCAATGGTTATGGTAAGGATTGCAAATGAGAAAATGCCATTTAACAAAATTCATTAGTCGTTTGCACATTCTTTCCTCTGTGCTTGTGTTTTCTATTTGTTTTTACTTAAAATAGCTGTGACATTCGGTTTTGTGTAATAGTGAAGCATAATTCCTATATTTCACAGTGTAAGTAATATGCTTGTACCTTTCTGACAAACTAAACAAACAAATAAACTATCACTTATGTTGAATTAGCACTTACCCCAGTGGCAGCCAAAGGTAAGTGTAGTTTTATGTCAACTCTATGAAATCCCTCTCTGCGTGAACAGCAGTACACAATGGGCTGTAATGGGAATTTCTTACAAATCCCTCCCTGCAGGGATTTACATTGTCAGTAGTCTCCCACATATAATATGCCATAATTGAAAGGCAGCCTGAGTCAGGTTTTTTTCCTCCTAATTATACAATAATATTGTTTTATATGTCATGTAAAGTATTTTCATGTTTTGTGAATATATATACTTCTAGCAAATCAGAACATGAAGATAACTTTTTTCATCTTTTTCTTTTCTTCAAGGCTAAGTATATTTTGTTTCTTCTTAATTGCTGGCTTTCATACCAGTACGTTGTTTCCTGTAGTTTAGTGGGATTCTAGCATAGTCAGAGACAGGTACAACATCATGGGGACCCATGTTAAAACTGTCCTGCAGGAACATGAGGTAGGCAGATGCTCCACAGCTCTAGGCAAACCCTGAGGTGCCATATGTGGCTTTGCAATTTGGCTTCAGCTGAGTAAATCTTTTCACAACAAGTTAGGAGAGGTGATGTAGACATGATTGCCATTTAAGTGCAAGTCTAATGTAGAGCAACTGTAAGAAGTCGGGTAGGAGAAGAGACACAGAAGACCTGAGCAGAGGGTCAGGTCCTAATATAAAAATTATTAAGAACAAAATGCCAGATCTTGCATTTTCCTGTCGCTGGTCAATAAAGGTTATAGATAACTGTAAAGGAAAGAAACTTCTCAGATGTCTGAGTTGTCTTTTCCTTCCTTTCTGGGCTACTCACCATCTTAAGAGTTCAGTCAAGAGTTTCATCTGATGAGGCAGTTTACAAGCTTTCTGCTGGATAACCCAATGTGATCCTCTGACACAGCTTTAATTATATGACATATAAGCTGAAGGATGGTAGATGAATATTAGAAAGGTAATACTGATTTTGTAGTTAACTTTGCCGAAACAGCCACTATCATAATATACCTAATTTTAGTATCTGCTCCTAAAAAAACCAAACCAAAACCCTTAACAAATTGGAAAGGTGGCAGAAAAGAGTTACAGGATATTTGAGGAATGGAATTTAATTCGACTGTGCAGGCTAAAGAAACTCGATACACACAGTTTATCAAGCGAGGGGACATAACATCCGTTTTATACCAATTGTGTTATGTATCCTGTGATGCTGTCCATATAGACTGCAGTTGTCTCCTGGCTCTAAGATTTTCTGAATTTTTACTTTACTCAAAAAGACCTCGTGGCAGAAAGGAGAGTTTGTATATAAACACCTAGGAGTGTTTCTTGACTTTAAGGATGAGCTTTGCCCTGTGGATGGAAATTGCCTATTGAAGACTGAATGAAGGTGCTTCTAACTGTATTGGTGAGATTGCTTTGGAGTAAGAAACATGCTTATAATTTCTGCTTTGCAGACAACATGTCAGACAGCATTCTAAATATGCAGTATAAGTCGTATAAAAATGATCTACTTGGGGTGACTGATGTAGATATATATAATCCAACAATTAGAAAAATCAGATGTTTTTTCTTTCCAGGACAAATAGTGCTTACAAATGTATTGCACATTTTCTGGTTTTTTGACAATTAGTAGATTGAAGGAATGAGACTAGCAAGTTTGTAACAGTTTTCTGATAATTTTTTTAAATATTCAAAAACATGAAAGATGAAAGAGTCATGTAATACAGACCAAAAGAAAGCTATATACCTGATATATTTATGACAACACTTGAAATCACCAGAATAATAATTCCAGGGGAAATGGAAGGCTAACAGAGGGCTGGAGGCTGCAATGTTTGCTTTGTCATTCCTCATCTACTTGCCTTGTCTTCTGTAGAACTGTGTTGTTTACACTTAATAGCGAAATTTCATCTTCTGCACGTAAATGGTCATATTTTCTTCAGCAGTGTATAGGCTGATATTACTATTTTGTTGTCTTTGCATATCATATTAATTTTAATGCAACACTCAAGAGAAGGGCAATACAACTGGGTTTTTTAACCCTTGAAAGTTCCATTTTGTTGTGTTTTTAGATGATTCACATTCATACCTTTCAAAAGGTCTTCCATCAGTACGGATACTGCGTATGCTATAATACTCTATATATGCTCCTCCTCCCAACAGGGCATTAGCTGGTCTATAGATTGCATTACTCCCCTGTCAAATATAACCACTGTTCGTTATCTAAGCATCACCCCATGATGAAAATATGAGTGTTGAGCAGTGAAACATGCAGTACATTAATTCCATATTGGGAAAAAGTGTAAATTTGGACTTGGTTGCATATTATTTACAGAAGTAATGTATCTGTTCTAAAATGTATTCTAAAAATAATTGGATTTCCAGACCTTAATTAGACAAACCACCACAAAACAAAAAAGTTTATAGCTCAGATAGAAGCTTAGAAGAGTTACAAGGTGAGCTGGCCTATCTTATGTAATTACCTCAAGATTTGTACTGTAGTGGAGGAAAACCACTTTTTTTCCCCCCCAAAGAAAAAACAAAACAGAAGTTACGGCAGGTTTTTAACAGTATTTTATAATTGAGATAAAAGAAGATTGTGATACATCTTCTACAAAATCTATCTTTCCCGGCAGATCTGTACCTGCAGCACAAGTTTTAATTCACCACAGCATATTTCATATAAAATTGTTTATCATAAGAATTACCGTAAGCGCAACATACAATGAAAATGTCATTCAAAGTTTTCAAACATTGGCGTATTACACATTTTATTTTTAAAATGGTATTAAACACATGCTGTAGGCAGAAACAACTTAAAAAATTCTAAAAGATGCAATCACAGGAAAAAAACCCTGGGTCTTTTACATCCAAATCCTTATTTCTTAATGCCAGGAGCTGCCAAACTATATGTGCAGGAGACCTTCCCCCCCCCCTCCCCCCCCCCCAAGTTGCTTTTTTAGTGCCAGGCTAATGTGGTGGCACGCCAGGCAGTCAGCAAGAAAACAGTGGATAATGGAAAAAACCTTGAAAATACCCATACCGTTGGGATGTGCAGCACAGCCCAGCATGAAAGGCATCATATGGACCCAGCTTATTAGTGCTGGCTCTGTTCCACATCGACAGGACCCAGGCTGACTCCCACTGGCTCAGCCCCCTGTTCCTCAGTGTTTTGGATCCAGAAGGGGCTTATTAACTCAGGTACATTGCCTTGCAGGGCCAGGTTTTGCCTGGGATTAAGCGGAGGCTAATAGGAACCCAGAGCTCCCCAGAGCCAGCTGAAGCATTGCCATAAGCAGCTGCACTGCTGACCTGGCTCAGAAATCTGTACATGGCTCTGCTAAAGCATTCTGCTGGACCAAGGGTGCCTCTGCAAACTGCCAGGTCTAATATCTCAGCATCTGTGGTGCACTTAATCTACAACCTAGATAAACTATACATGGATATTTTGGAGCTGAATATGTTTTTAAAGAACGGCTGTGCAACTAAATTATCTCTGACTCTCGCACCTTCCCCTTTCTCCCTGTTTGCAGCTTGCTGGTTGAAAGGGCAGTGAAGGTTGAGCTGAGAGCAAGCATGTGCTGATTAGCAGGCTAGTTAACTGATTACTTCATAATTTCTCCAGGCCTGTCTCTAGTTGTGTGTGCTGCATGTTGCTTAGTGATGTTTGAGGCATTTTGGAGGCTGTCTAAAATTCCTGTCTGAGCTAGATATTGTCATGAGCTGTCAGCTGAGCTGTCTGCTCCAAAGTGTTTGAAAATCAATAAAATAAAAGTGTATTCATGTGGAATTTGCTAAGTCTGTACCCGGTAAGAATTATTCACATGTCTTTCTGATACATTTTAGTAAATTAATTACTTCAGTAAATCTGTGATTTAGAAATTAGCTTATCTTAGTTAAATTAATAATCAAGCTTGTCATTTTGGTAAACTGGTCAACTGTCAACTCAAGTTTTAAAATCAGACTGAAGGAGAGTGTCAACAGAGAGAAGAGCAAATAAGAATGTTACATTACTTTCTTCAGTAATGAAGAGATGGGGAAACTGGATGTCTTCTATTCCTTTAACGACTTGGACTCTTCCTGTCATAAGGCATAATAATATAATAACATTATATATTATTATAGGCATATAGTAATAATTACTACTAATAAGATATGTTGGAGAAGAATAAAAATGCTTATAATTATCTTTAAAAAAATCATTTTCTTTTAAAAGCACCATGAAACTCAGCTGGAACTTATTAGTTAATAAGTACAAACAACTGTTTGTTCTCTCTCTGCCACTAGTCTTCCAGATATGGTTTTCCTCTTGCCATAGGGAACATTAACTTCAAGAGGAATTTGCTCATCTTTCTCTATGCTTTCTGTGCTTTTGAGGGTTCCATGAGAGACTGAACATGGAGTTGATCACAGCAGTTAACACTTATATTGGTTGTTTGTATTGTCTTGCTGAATCCTCTGGTGGCCTACTCTTTCAGGTTTAGACAATTTTTAATTTTTTATAAAATTAAATATTTTATACTAAAGAATGCTTAAAAGTAAATGGAATTAGATATATTTTGTAAATTAATATAAGCATTCTCCTAACTATTTCAGCACACTCTATATTTCTATTTCCTCAAAAGATACTTAAATTTTCAAAAGCATGCCTAAAAAGTATATTGAGGGGAACCAAGACATTATTTTTCTTTGCCAATATGCAGATTTGCTCTATACAAACTATTTTCTGTTTCCAGACATAGACATGGGATTCTTACAGGAGAAATAATCTATTGCAGAGAAAATGACAAAAAAAAAGTCAAGATTTGTGTGTCATGATTTGTTTGGGTTTTTTTAAATTAAATTTTTTTATCACAGACTCCAGTACGCTTCTCATTAGCAGATTTTCAAGCCATTTGTCCTTTTTCTTGTGGATTCTGTAACTTCTAGCTGTCATTATCCATGGTTTTGAAAAGAGCCCTTTGAAAAGGAGGGAGGAAAAAGTAGTTTTATTTTAAAATATGCCTCCTATTCTAGCAGTATTTTTGGTGAGGTTTTTTTTAATATCTTCTCATGTTATACATATAATATAATGTGTGACTGCCCATTGCTGCTTCATTCTCTTCTCCCTTTCTTCCACCTTTTATGATCTAGTCTAATTTTGTGAACATAATTTTCTCTTTCTGCAAAACTAGTTGTGTCAAAATGCTTTCTACCAGTCACTTATCTATAGTGGGGCTCTATTACAATCCAAGGGATTGCTCTTTTAAGAATCTCATTAAAGTCTGAACAAACAATATGAAATGAAAAATCCTTCCCCAAGGCACGAAGACTATAGACAATACTGCATTGCAAAGCTAGTTAGGTGGGATAATATTAAACAGGTGGTAATGAAAATATCAGAAAGATTTAATAGCTAAAAATGTGTAACAATTAAGGTCAAGAAAGCGGCCTGTTTTCTGATTTTAAACATTAAATATAGTTCACAGATGAGAGAACACAAACACATAAAATCTTTCATTGTAAGGCATTGGCTGGGGGGAGTTTCACATGGACTTTTCATAGATCTATTGAAAATCTTACAGTAAAGACAGTACTTTAAAGATCTCCACCAAAAATCTACCAAAAGTTGGTTTTTAATAGCTTGTCATTAAAAAAGCAGTTCAAACAAAAAAGTGTAGCAATATGAACATGCTTTAAAGCTCACATGCTATAAATATTTTCAGTAAATTTACTAGTACTGATTTTACTGCCTGAGACTTGGACATACTGTAAGAAAATCTTGCCAGTCATTAATCTGTGGGTAACTTCCGTTAGTTTTAAAAATATTTGTAATTAAACACATGGAGATCTTGAAATAAACTGGTCTATAATTCAGTATTTTATAAAATTTTATCTGTAGCCAGGTCTTACCTCTTTTTTCTAAATTTGTATTTCTGAACACTTTTCTTAGGGGGGGGCTCAGCAGTTTATTACTGGAGTTCTCTCCTGAGAAGGAAAGAAGTGCTTGAAAGCTCTTGTTCCTGAAAGGGTGATGGGATTAGAGGGATGCTTCAGAGACATTAAAGTCTCTAGTATTCTAGATAAAAGTATTCTCTAAAGGAGACCCTTTGAAAATTGTTGTATTTTCTTGGTACTGAAACTTTTAGTTGTGGGGTTCTTGACAATTCCTATACTCTTCTGGGTGGCCAAATGCTGGTACTGTTTAGAGCAGATTTGCAAGTCGTGTGGTTTTTTTCTGTTTGTATTTTAGATGGAAGGCTGAGCATTTTTCTTTTTGATACAGACCTCATTACAAGTATTCATTGCCTCTATCACCTCCATTTACAATCTGCTCTTGTTTCTGTAGCTGTGTATTTGCCATAAAGACCCCAAGGGAACGTAATCTAATTTAGTAGAAACTGTCCCTGAATTAAAACTTGAAGAAAGAGGTAACTAATGTTAACAAAATCCATAGCTTCTAAATAAAGATAAGCAGTAACTTGCTCTTGTGTGCTTTGGACAGTTAGGAATTTTGGGTATAGTGCTGGTTGTTTTCATATCCCACCAATGTGTAATTTCTGGATTTACTGTAAGACGTTAACAAAGGGTTCAGCAATGGAATTAATTTATCAAAACAGGAAGGTTTAGCTATTTGAGGAGTACACACTGTCAATTAAGACAAATAGTTATTGGCTGGTGGGAAGCTCATGAGCAAGTAATTATAAGAGATGTTCCTTGTTGAACTACCACATGTTATTCATCAGACTTCAAGTGATGTGGATTGGGCTGATAAATTGAGTTGCGTCATTTGTACCTTTCTCCATGAAGGTCACTTGCACTTTTTAATTTTGTTTGGGAGGGGAAGAAAAGCTTTCTTTTAAATTCATTTAAGTCATTAGTAACTGAGCAGAGAAAGTAATATGGAATCAAAGTTCCTACTTAACCCTGGCTAGATGTGATCCCCTTTGTGGTGAGGATGTGCCCAGTCACTCCAGAAGAGGTAGATAACCTTCCATTTTCCTTTCCACAGGCTTTCAAGGGTAATCCAGTTCTTGTGAAATTGACATAATTGACCAGTAAAAATTCTTAGAGTGACTCAAATCACAGAAATATGGGCTATTTTCCCACATACACAAGAGTAGAAGCTGTGGGTACACAGCAAGGCAGGCTGAAGATAACATTGGGAGCGGTGCGTTGGAGTCTAGCTGCCCTTGTGTGGCTGGGAGATGCCATTTGGTCCTGGCTGTGTTTCTCTCCACCTCCTGTAGTCCAGAGCAAGGACTGCAGAATAATCAAGTAGTAGTTACCTATTTCCAGTTACTTACCTACCACATAGTACAAGGCAAACAGTCTAGTGAACGCAATTCCACCAAGACAGAAGCCACAGGTGGGGTACAAAACAGGCAGTGACTTGCTTGAAATCTCTGCAAAAGAGGTTTATTTTTGTCCACCTGCTGCTATTCACAGAGAAAAGGTGCAAGTATAACTTTTGCAGTGTATTGTGGAGATAAAAGTTTTCATACCACACACATCAGTGTAAAAATTCTAACAAAAATTCCACAACCAAATGCATTCAAATTATTTTGTATCTTTTTAGAAAAAAGGAGTGAGAAAAAAAGTTTTTATTTGGAAATATTAAATACATACTGGTCAGAAAAATCACTACAGGTACAAAATTGTAAAATTACTCTTCCCATCCTCTGACACAAATAGTTTTTTCTATTTAGATAAAATTTGCTGGCCATGTAGGGGTTGGATCCCTTTGGAGTAAGAATGTCAGTAAACATCAGTCCCTTAGAAAAGAGAAGATATGATCCCATTACATGCTTTAGCTCTGGAGATGATGTGTATGTTTGGTGTTCATTCTTGTAGGTATAAATTGAAGTAAAAAATGAACTTGTGTGCATTCATATTGTGGAATAATTAGACTGAATGTTAAAAATTAGAGTTTTAAAAAACAGAGGGTAAAAAAATCAAGTGAACGTAAATATATATACATCTGGGCCCTAGTGGGTTAAAAGTAATGTATTCTTGTTTGCAATTGCTTGCGTGTGTTACTAAATTGAAAATAGACACCAGCAGGCACTCTTTTCTGTGACTGTTCCCATATACTATTTCATGTTATGTCTTAACACGACATACAGGAAAAAGAAATGTATAATTGTATGGTCAGGACATGGAGAAGTCTTAGGCCAGACTGGAGGCTTTTTTTCTTTATCAGTGGTTAGAGCTTTGGGGACAATATGGTGAGGAGAAATACAAGCAGAGGCTTCTTGTACATCTTTTGGCTTCAAAGGGCCATAGTGCATACCTACGTTGGATTTTGCTTTAGTGAAGACATAGACATCTGTGTCATCTATACCATGAAGCTGAGCTCAAATTTCCCTGTCTTCCTTTCTCTGCTTACACTGACAGGAGTGATATGAATAGTAAATGTGGGTATGATTCAGGGGATATTCACCCAAATTACTGGAGCTTGTTGATCTTTAACAACCTAACAATAATGTTCGAATTGTTATGGGTTACTAACTACTTCTGTCAATGTTATTTTCCTAAGGGTAAGTTTGTTTGTACCTGGGCTGTTATGATACCAGGTTGAACTGTAGTGTCTTGTTAGCTGTAGATTTTGTTGTGAATGCCTGATTAGGAACACATGAATAAGAACAAATAGAAAATTCCACTTATTCTGTTAAGTAGATAGTTTTTGTCATAAACCTGTTTCAGGAACGTTACTCTGAACTCTGGACCATATACTACTGGTTTATTTGCATGGTATACAAAATGTCTGGATTTTTCTCAACAAGACAGAAATCCTGTAGGCTGTATCAACATGTCACCTTTGATTTGAATGGGTGATTTTAAAAGAGAAAACTTGCAGAATGATCTATCTCTGTAGGCACATTTTTGTGTCTAATAATGCGGTACAGTATCACTATATCTGATTTCCAGTGAGGATGAGATGGGCTTTGTGTTTAGACCAATTTATAAACATATGTATCTTTTCCATCTAAACTGTACTGTTTACTGTGGGAAGTTGGGCTGCATAAATTAAATATACAATGGATCCAACAGCATGCCATACTGAAGCAATTTGTGGCATCTGGTTTCCTTTTGTAATTTTTCTCAAATTTCTGTTCTGATATTGCCTAGATAAACAGGTGTAATTTGGTTGAACTGTAGAAACACCTGAAACTAAAACATACCACACATAGGATAACTGAGAAATGAAGTCGTGGTACCCATGAGTGGGATTTGCAAGGCTACTATGTTAAGTTTTCTTCACAATTTTTCAAGGGCCTTTCCTGTGGTTTAGGAGCCTGGACTGATGTTAGTTACAAAGAAGCCAAAACAGGAGTCTTGTTACAGAATAATCCTTCACACTGATCATCAAGTGTAATTGGCACTCTGACACTATCCTAGGATGCTGAGCCACCCTAGCTCTTTCCCTCTCCCTGTTTTGTTGAGCGTGTTAAAAGATAATCAAAGAGGGTTCGCAAGGTGTCACAGCCATAACTGGTCTCCATTAACTGTAGGTATTTATATCTTTGGAAAGTTTTTATGTATCAGTCTGCTTCTTTTATTTTTTTCCTCCCCCCCCCCCCCCCCCGAATTGTACCATATTGTAAAGTGAATTTGTGTATAGCTTGAGTATTTTGTTTGTTTGGGTTTTTTTTTAATTAAAACCTTAGTCAGACAAATCTCATTAGGCATCTTCCATGTCATTAATTTACAAAGAATATACTGCAAGTATTAAAAAGTAATTTTGGTTAATATATAACATGACTAAAATTATTAATGACTTTTCTGATAGTCATTACTCTTCAAACCTCTGCCTCCTTGTAAATCTACAGCAGCTGAAATGGCCAGAACACTGTCTGCAGATACAATATCTATCAGATATTACTGAGGATGCTGCACAACAATGGCAAAAACATTTGTGAAAAAAGCATCATCTCTGTTTCTGCTCCAGCAAAGCAGGCAAATCTGTACACTGCTTTCAGTGTACTTATTTAGAGGTGTATGAGAGCACAGTGCTTTGCACATGGCTAAATAGGAACACATTTAGTATTTAGGAAAGACAGATGAAACTTGGACTGCAATTTAGTAGAAAATATTCTGATTGAGAAGTATGCAGATGATGGGGAAAATGATCCTATTCTACAATGTTACCTAAATAATTCACTCTGCAAAGCATAAATTCAGTTTGGATTGAAGCTAAAAGATACGTGGTAAACCCAGTTTCTTACAGGCTGCAGTTCATTAGTAAACATGTAAAATATTTAATATCCTGTCCTTTTTATGTAACCCCTTGGATTGTTCCAAATTTTTCAGTGTTACTTCGACTAGACTCTGTATCTTTGTCAAGATGTTTGTAACATCAACACTGACTCCCGTGGTCCAAGTGATGTCTTCTGTCTCCCGTTCGAAGATAAAACATTGTTCTAGTCGCTCACTTGGAACCAGGAGATTGCCTGCTGCAAAAACAGGCTATCAGCATTTATTAGTATGGCATTCTCCACAGGTTTAAGTTGAATGAAACATTTAAAAGGAATGAAGCTGGTTTGGGTGGTTGTTTCCATTTTCCCTAAGAGATGGGAGAATGCTTTTCTCGTTGACTCATATACACACACACGTGTATGTATGTGCACACAGACCGTCTAAGACTTAATATTTACAAATTGAGTTCTGTCTTTAGGTTTTATTATTGGTGGATTTTACTAACTCAGAAATATTAGGTGTAACACTTTGAAGTTGGCCCTGGTTTTGAAATTAACAGCGCATCATTTTTGGACAGGAAACAGAGAATTTATTGCTTTAATTACAGTGTAATGTTCATATTAAATATATTTATATTTTAAAATTCCAGTTTTAAGGAGATTTTAATAGAAGCTGGAGCTGATGAGGCAAAGCAATGCAAAAAGACTGTTCCAGATGGCATATATCCAGAGGGAGACATTTGTGTATTGACAACGGTGGAAATATATAAAAAGAGAAATAAGTAACGAGTACGAGACTAGTGAAGAGAATCCAAGTGAGAATAGTTCAGGACTCAATCTGTTGTTGTAAGGAAAGGAGTAGCAGTATTCTCTACATGCTATAATCTGATCCCAGGGAAAGATACTGAAAATGGTAAATGCTTCAGTCAAGTGATAGAGGAATGCAAGAATGAGTCAGCAGGGCAGTTATAGATGAAATTGCAGAGCAGGAGAATAAAAATTTTTCAAATAGGGGAGGAAAGGGATAAGAAGATGAATTTATAATGAAGGTCAGTCTCAAGGTGATGGTAGAGATATAAAGGTCATTTTTATGGATTAGAAACAGAAAAGACTACATTGTATGAGGCTTTAGTTACTCTCATGGGTAACTTGGTGCACCACTGATCTAACTTGGCATAATGGTGATTCTTCCTTGTGTTGGAGGGTATTTTTCTTCTCCAAGGAAAGCACTCTGTGAAGCAAAATGTTTGCCTTTGACTAACTGTATTTAAAATTAATTGAAAGAAATATGAAAAATACTATTTAATGTTAAAAATCTTTCCCATTCCTTTCTGATGTTGTTTGAAGTGGCAACACCAATTTTATGAATACCTTATAACTAGCTCAGGCAAAAGTTAGAACTAATTATTGTGTCAAGGAAAGTAAGCTCTTTAGTTAAAAGCAAATAGCAGCTGCTACCTTTGATTGTAGAAGGGGAGTTTCTTGCTAAATGCCTAATTATAGTGTGGTGTGTCTGCTCACCTTCAGTGCAACACAACTTTTGTTCAAACTCCTTACTCTTAAGTTTTCTTTGAATTTGTTATTTAATTTTTAGCCCAGTGCTATTTGGATATTTTGGTTTAGGTATTCATTGCTTCCCCATGGGCTTTTTTTCTCTATCCTAGAGCAAGTCTGCAGTGTTATGCCATAGGCATGTTGCACCAAGGGAGGCATTTTTTTACCTCCCCAGACACTAGCCAGCAAAGGCTCCCTGGGAGTGTTCCTGGGAGCATGGAGAGTTTCATAAATTGCAGATTAATTAAAAATTACCCTGCTTGGAAATATAGATGTGCTGCGTTGTACTTTATAACTTCAATCTGCCATCTCCTACCCAACATGGTAGCATTCTCACTCCAACTCTGCTGACCAGAATATTGGCTGCTGCCTGGCTGACCAATTCTCCTTTGCAATTCAAAATAAAGGGTAACATGGAGTTTCTGCACACACCTTCTGGAAGTAACAGAAGGTTACTTACTGTTGTTTTTCTGCAGTGGAAAGTAGGTTCCCTTTGTAACACTTCAGATTTAAAAGAATAAATATACTGAATTAAAGGATGCTGATTATAACTTAAAAAATATGAGAGTTTCTTTTTACTCTGCCAGGAAGAGTAAGAGTTATGCCCCTCATGAAGTTAAAGCAAGTCTGCTTTTGTAATGAAAATTATTATGAGATGGTTGAGACATGGTTCAGTGGCTGTATCATTGCCATCTTATCAGCTTTCTGAAAGTGGTATCCATCTGTCAACTACTGATTCATTTTCCCATATTAAAATCACACATGATGCAAAAAAGACACTGGCGTATACCTAAACAATTATATAGTTTTAAACGTTTCTACTGCTCATTCTTGCAGTCAGAAAATGTTATCTTTGTGTTATCGTAATTTATTGTGTAGTTTATATTATATGGTATATCTGAATATTTTAGCACATTTTCTTCAAGTTAGTTTGATAAATATGAAATACCACAAAATTTAGTTGCTATAGTTTCTGCAGAGAATGAGCCATTTGAAGAACCTTTCTGAGCAGTAAGGCAACATGCTAACTTAATGCATTGGGATTTTGAAGGGGAAATTTTTCAAGGGCACAAAGGGAAGGAACATGCCCAAGTTGGCTGCACCGGGGGTGGGTGGGTTGCAGGGAACGTGCTGCCCCCCTGCCCCTCTGGCTGAGCTGCCTGAGTCCCATCTGGGCAGGGAAGGGGGCTCAGGTCTGCTCGGGAACCCTGGGGCCGCTGCTGGAGCAGACACGGTCAACGGACAGGGAAGAAAAAAGGAGGGTAAGAAACAAAAGCAGTATTGAAAGTCTTGGCGGGGGGCGGGGAATCTGTGTTTTGTGGATAGTTGCTTAAATAGAGCCATTTTCTAGAGGATATCTTCATTTTCAAGGTGTGTGGGACATGGCTTTCAGTTTACACCAATGTAAGCTGAAGGGTCTAAATCATTATACTTCATTGTACAACAAAGATGGAGCTACTATCTGAAAAGAACCTTCTAATACAGGCTTGTAATTTCAATTTTTCACACGTTTTTCACTCTGTATTTCAGTAAAAATCTAATCTATCCAATCATTGCTTTAGGTTAATAGCCTGTAATACAGTATAGTGTCAAAAATGTCAAACTTAATGAAAAAAAAGGGGGAAATCATAAGTGTTCACTGAAACCACTTCTTTGAATACTTTTTTCCACAAGATCTGTGCATTTTCTTTGGTGGGTTTTGTGGAATACATTTTAATCAAATCTGAAGTAAAAAGGGAAATCTGTACTGCCATAAAACTCTTCCATGTCTAATGTATGTATTAAAGCTCTAAATCCATTAAATATATTTTTAAGAAATCATTGACATATAACCTAAAAGAAGAAAAGAGTTTTATGCTATGCATGTCAGATACATCTTACTGTAGCTTGTTGAGACTTACACTTGAGCTTTTTAAAATGAAAAACTGAAAATTTTTGCAATCTGTTGGGCAAGGTGGTGAAATTCTCTACCTTTAAAATAGTTTAAAATTTCTGTTGTTTAAAGGAGAGAATGAATAGATTCTGCAGTATTCATGCTATTTAATTGCAACAAATAGTTTAATTACCTGATTCACTCATGTATGACAACCCCCTGAAATCTCATAGGTAATTTGATAGTACATACAAGATGAAACACCTGCATGTCAATAGTTTGGTCCATTTGCATAAGTCCCTTAAACAGGGAAGCAATGGAAAACCTGCAACAATGATTTAACAACTCTTTATGTGTTCATTGCTGTCCTTCCATATCTTCCACTAGTATTTGTTTTGTTTTTCTCCTTCATGCTACAGCAGTAATGCTGATGATGCAACCCCAGACAGTAATTTCTGTGTAATAGCTTTGGGCATGAACTGCTTGATTTGCACTCCTGAGCAGGTATCACAGGCTTTGCTCCCCAGGCCTGTATGTGTGAGGGGTTGTGAAAATGAGTTTTCTTAAACGTTAGGGGTGTGGGTAATGCACAGAGTAAAAAAGGAACAGAATGAATGAGTAATGCAGCCATAATGGAATTGAAGGCAGGAGTAAGGAACTTTTTGCTCAAAACAACAGATTTATTTGATTCAGTTCTTGGGTGCTTTCTTTTATAAAAGAGAAAAATAAGCAAAAGTGTAAGACAAGAAAAGAAACTGATTTTTCTTAGTCTATTCTACCATATATAAAGCTGTAAAAAAACCTGTACACAATAATAAAGAACAACTTTTTTCCTCTGGACAAAGACTGTCTGGACTCATGACAGCTTTCTCCTTAGTTATTTAGGTAGTAAATGCAGAAGGAAAGATGATTATGTGCCGATATATTAAATATTCTACTTTTGGAGACTCTCAGAAAGGTCAAGACTTACAGCATTGACTGTTTTGGTTTTTCTTCCATTTAGAATGTCACAACTTTTTTTTTTCCCCCTGTAAAGAGATTTTACAACTTTCCTATAAATACTCTCAAATGGATGGTCTTAGCTAATATGATAAATGTCAAATATCTTTGAAAAATTTTTGAAAAGCTCGTGGTACAAAATGAATTTGAGGCTGAGCAATTTAAATCTTTTTGTCCTTGTAATCAAAATTTCAGAGGAAAAATCCAGAATTAAAAATTTAATTTGCTATTGGAATATGTAAAATTGTTTGACCTAGGTGAAAATTAATTTCATCTGCGGAGAAAAGAGCACCTGTAAATGTAGTTAATTTGCTTCTGGATCAGGGTTTGAGAAATAAGGCTAGATAACTAAGAGTATACTAGTAAAATATACTGTATGCTTTTATGCTACTGTACTCTTATATACTAATATATTATAAAATATGCTATATCCCCAAAAGCCCCAAAACAACATTCAACAAAGTTAATTGATTGGGCCTGTTCTTTTCAAATTATTTTGACAAAAAGTTAAGGGCAGTATTCTGAAAAGTTGAAATATCTGAAAATGTTCAGGATATAAATTCTACCCATGTGAGTAGTGGTCTATACGGTTATCAAGAATGCCAGTATCCTCTGTTTTCTGATGGCATTTCCAAATACAGTTTGTTTTTATTTAATAATGCCTGAAAATTAAGTGAAGTAGTCTATTTTTACTTGACTTAGAAGCAATATCCACACTTTGGTCTTGAGCTTTGGTTTATGAGCTTATCTCCACCTCCCACACCCATCATTTCTTCATCCTGAATTGGGAGAGTCCTGTAAAAGTCAATGTAAAGGTTATTCTTAACCATCTGCCCAAAAAGGCTTTCTCTTTTCTGGAAGTTCACACATGTATGCACAGAAACATGCATCACAGGGTCACTGTACTTGCATAACAAGCTAGTTAGGCATATCTGAATGAACAGGACTAACTGCATTCCTCTACAGATATTTACTCATGCTTGAAGTTTGATGTAAACTCGACTCATATCTTTATGAATTAAATTCAGTACCACTGGATCTCCACAGTGGAGAGTTTCTTTTTGTTTAAAAATAATGCTGGCTGCATTTTCTATATAATAAAAAATGTTTTTATTCAATTAAAGGGCAAACTTTTGGGCAGGAGTGATTTGGGCGCGGAGATAGTTGCAACAGTGTTGTTCCATCATGTGGAAGTATCTCACCATCCTAACCAACAGGCATTCACTTGTTAAGTAAGTTAGTTTATGGTCAGGGACGTACCAAATAAATTGCCTGGTTTTCTGTTTTAGTACCTGATTTCTCTTTATCTCTTGCAGAAGAAAAGGAAGGGCATTGCCAGATTTATTTCTACATCTTTCAGTATAGTAAATTGTTAGAGGTATTGCTCAGATACCACTATCTGCAGTGTAACTTACAGTGGTAACAAAATGTTATATTCATTAGAAATAATTAATAAATTCCTAGGTTTTCCTTTAACTTCAGGGAAAGTTAGGGTGACTGGGCATCTATAGAAGACTAGCTTTAAAACATACATATGTCTGTGTACGTACACATGTGAAGTCAGAAGCCTAATCTATGAATAATTTGAAGGCAGTATTTTAACCTATTTTCTACTAACCAGTACATGAGCATTTCTAGATGAAATGCATCTTTTCAGTCAAATCACTACACCAGAGTCTATTATAGAATGTTAAAGAAAAAAAGACTTTGTTACTGTTACCGTGTCCTGCAGCCTGTATTTTAGCTACCCTTATGTCCTGGTTTCAGCTGGGATAGAGTCAATTGTCTTCCTAGAAGCTGGTACGGTGCTATGTTTTGAGTTCAGTATGGGAAGAATGTTGATAACACTGATGTTTTCAGTTGTTGCTCAGTAGTGTTTCGTCTAAAGTCAAGGATTTTTCAGCTTCTCATGCCCAGCCCACGAGAAAGCTGGAGGGGCACAAGAAGTTGGCACAGGACGCAGCCAGGGCAGCTGACCCAAACTGGCCAACAGGGTATTCCATACCATGGGACATCACGTCTAGTATAGGAACTGGGGGGAGTGGGGGCGGGGGGATCTCTGCTCAGGGACTGGCTGGGTGTTGGTCGGCGGGTGGTGAGCAATTGTACTGTGCGTCATTTGTACATTCCAATCCTTTTGTTACTACTGTTGTCATTTTATTAGTGTTACCATCATCATTATTAGTTTCTCCTTTTCTGTTCTATTAAACTGTTCTTATCTCAACCCGTGACTTTTACTTTTTTTCCTGATTATCTCCCCCATCTGGCGGGGGGGGAGGGGGAAGTGGTGAGTGAGCAGCTGTGTGGTGCTTAGTTGCTAGCTGGGGTTAAACCACAAAACCCTAATTCACTGTTCTGGTCTCAACCTCTTTCAATTTCTTTTCTTCCCCCTAGATCTATTTTTTTTTTTTTTTTTTTTAGTAAAATGTGATCTAAAATGAAGAGCCTCTTTCCCATTCAGTACTTTATAGCAGTGATGGGAAAAAAAATGAAAGGGCTGGGGGTGAGGTTGATGCTTTGGTTGAGCCAAAACTTTCAGTTCTTCCTTAACAATAACAAAAAAAAAGTAAAAGAAACAGAAAGAAATCGCTTTAGTAAAAAATGTTATTTGATCCTAAATTAAATTTTTCATTTTATATTTCAAACAATTATCTTCTAAAACATAAATTTAAGAATGTTTCAAAAGGAAATCTTATTTTAAAAAAGATCTACCATTTCCCCCCCTTTTGAAAAAATAATAAAAAAGTTAAAAGCAAAACAAAGAGTAACCTTCTGTTCATTAAGGATAACTTACCAGATTTGCTTGTAATTCTTATCAGCACTATCTTAGTCTCAGGAGAGATACATAGTTATGACTGGATTCCTGCCTGTACAATTCTTGAAGACTGTTGACACTCTTCAATTTATTCATAAACCTCTCTAGTTCTTCACTGAATTTCTTTCTGATAATAGCAATGTATGTGTGATAAAACCATACACAAATCTGTTGTACTGTAGCAAAAAAATTTGTGACAAAGATATAATTAATTCTTTAAATCTTTCACAGCTGTGAACTGTGATATCAGAACAATTAAACTGTGACATCAATAGTGCATCCAACAAAAGAGCTAAACTTTCAGGAAAGGATGATCAGCACATGTACGTTTGTAGATATATTGTCAGTGATTCAATTGAAAAATGAAATATAAGAAACGCATATCCTTACACTAGGATGGCATTTTTGTGCTGTAGCTATTGTATCATCAGGAAGAGCATCTGAAATTAAGTTGACAGGTATACAAGTATTCAAAACCTGAGCTGAGAAACTGATTTTCCTCCTTAACAGAAAATAAACAAACAAACAAAAGGAATCAAGAAAATTGGTATTATGGTTGTGTAAACTACTAAATAAGTTTCCTTTTAAATGTGGAATCAAATGTAGTTTAAGAATGTCTTCAGTCTTATTTCTGAAATCCCTCTTTGAAAGACATAGATGTTTTGTATTGATAATACCATTGAAAAATATTTTTCTGAGTTAATTTCTTGCAGAAGGCTGGGGTTTGTTCTTAGATTTGAGTTACGTTTTTTGGATGAAGAGGAGAAAAGTTTTTTTACTTTCTAAAGTATAAATATTGAAGCAGAATGTAAGCTGTTTTTTGTATGAACTTATATGAAATGGTTTGACTTTATAGATAGTCATGTCTACAAGATGCCATTTATAGCTATTTAGAAGTCACTTTATGAATACTAAAATATTGCACAGAACTGCATAATTTCAAGCACAATGGCTCTTAAGTGCCATGGAGTGTTCTTTTCACTATGCACAATGCATAAAATGTTGAATTATAAAATTATAATGAATACGTTCTAAGTATTAAATATACTCTTTTGGCGTATTAATATTATGCTGTGGATCTGTTCTGGAGGATAGCAGTTATATATTTGAATTTTTAATTTGGTTCAGTGGTGATCACTGAGTGGGAGATTTTTGAGGGAAGTATAAAATACTGCAGTGCCTTTGTTGTGTTCTGCGATGCTGGAGGCTTGGTCAAGGTATTCTTGCACACTAGCAGTTCCTATCAGCCTAGTTATCCTCTTGCAAATGTGTAGGCTTTTAGGACAATGATGGCAGAAGATGCTTTTAAAAATAGGCTGGCTGAGAGGTGTTATATGACAATGCAAGCAATTTTACCACCAATTAAAGCAATAATTAAATACAGTGGTTTTGAAGTTATTTTGTCCTATTGGTGTCAGGGACATTGCTCAGATACTAAATTAAAAAAAAAAACAAAAACATATTCAGGTGCTTTTCACTTTTATGGATAAAATGCTTTGTAACTTGCAGGATTAAGGCCAAAATTCCTTTCTTTTTCTCGGGTCTTCACTTGTCTCGTCTTAAAGAGAAAGTGTTATGAATTTATTATAACTGTGAAGAGACATAAAATTAACCAGTAATTTCTTTCTTCCATTACAACCATTTTATTTATTTCCTTCAACTGTGTTTAGACCTGGAATTTAATTTTTTGAATAAGTAAATAAACCTCATTTTTAAAAACTTGTATTTTTTTAAGTGCTGTGGGTTTTATGCAATATGTTTCAAGCTATTTTGGAAGGTTTTTCTTATTTTTCTTTTACAGAGTGCTTTCAAAAAATACATGTCACATGTCCAAATGCACATAATGCATGAGAAATATTTTATTTTTTTAATGAGAATGGGCTGTGAAATATTTACAGTTAGGGTTTTTATACCAGACATGCACACTGTTTTTTCACTGTTTTTCCACTGTTAGCAAATATATAATGCACTAAATTTTTGGTGTCAGAAATTATAAGAGACATCATTAGATTAGGTAAAAGTGGCAAACTACAAGCTTCGGGAAATCTTTGGTTTGGGACAAAATTAAAATTATGAGGTCTTTTCTTATCTTCCATTAGGTGGGCTTAAGGTTATTTTGTGCAGTTTAGTTTGTCTCAGTTTGGCTTTGGTACAGCCTGTGACAATGGTCTTTTTTATTGGAACTGTATGTTTTAGCATCTCCTTCTGTAAAAATTTAGCACTGGGGAGAATTATGTGCCTTACAGAGAACTGGAACTTGTTCTGGGCAGAATTGTCCAATTATTTCTCCTTACAGCAATCACTCTTCTGGACTTTTACTCCTGTCATCAGTCAGGTGTTTTTAAACAATTAGAGTAGGTATTTACAGCATTAAAATTAGGCAAAGAAATTATATTATAACAACATTAGGAAGCCAGTTGCTTTGAGCAGGGATTGGGGGGGAGGATCTTCGGTGAAGTGAAGAAACAGAGGATTTTTGCCACATTCTCAATTTTATTTTATCAGCTTCCCAGGTGTGGTATGTCATTGCTTCTTAGGTGTTAATATTTATTTATATATTATTTTATAAACGTAAGGACTATATAAAAGTTGCCTGAGAAAAAATATGAGACTTAAGCTGAGACATAGAAAAAGCAAAACTGGACTAGAGCATAAATAAACATTTTAAGTACTCTAACATTTTTCTGCCAGATTTATACATATATAAAAGAAGTATGTGATTCTGTAATGCATCTATGAACACAAATAGACAGGACTTCATTGAATCATTCAGAGGCTGATTTTTTTTTTCTTTATAACAGCACCATATTTTGTATGAATTCTCATTCTCTCTGTGACCAATGCCTACTGTTAACAAGGATTTTGCTGAGATAGAAAACATAAAAGGTGTTAGAAAAATATGTATAAGCTAAGGTTTATAGAGAAGCCTGTCTAAACTCCAGGAGGATTAAGGCTGAAGAAGAAATATAAATCCTAACCAGGTTTCATCCCAACATTTCCTGTCTATGAGACCTTGGTAGGAGTACTAAGAAAAATTTCAAAGATGTTTCAGTCTTACAGCTGCCCTTTAATCTCCTGAAGATGAATCATGAACATTTGTGGCTCTTGCTAAAATTAAAGTATTGGTGCTATTTTGTTCAACCAAGAAATAATTTGGGCACTTTATTCTGTTTTTAGATACTTTAGAAATAACATGTTCTAGCTCCTCTCTTCCTGTTCCTTAGGTCTGCTTATGAAAAAAAATTGCAGAGCAATTTTAAATGGCAAACTCTTAAAACACATTGGGTGAATTTTTCACTCTGTCTTCTCTACTACCTGTTTTCTTTTTTGTTTGTTTATTCTCTTCCTCTTTCATATCCTACAGGTCAAGCTACATTAGAATATCTGCTGTTGACTTGCTAAGAAACATCACTGAGAAAATCCTGAATGCTTGTCGGGTCAGATTAAAGATTGTTTCAGTAGGGCTACAGTAGCCTCAGGTCAGCTCCTCCCGATGAGACATATAGGATAGCTCTTCTGAGTTAGCTACGTACTGTCATTAAACCTGCTGTGCTGACATGGTGTCATGGACAGAATCTAAATGTGGATGTGTGAGAGCCGCCACAGCTGTTTTTTGTCTGAACGTTCACAATTCAGCCAACCCCTGGGTTTCTCCCCTATGCTCATGGAGCGTCTGGGCTACATTTGCAGAGTGCTGCACAGAAGGTGTTAGGCATCAGGCTTAGTAGTCAAATAGTCGCTTGCTCAGGCTCCTGTATGGAACAGCTTCACATTGTAGGTTCTCTTGTTTTAGCTAAAACTTCCTTTCTCCTTACAGAATCAGAGTAATTAACCAGGTACCTGCTTTGAAGTTTCAAGTATCTGTCTTGTGGTTTAGATACTTCAAAAATTCAGAACTAGCAGAGGAAGAAAATACCAAAGAAAAGTGGTATGCTTTCTGTTGTGAGTGTCACATCAGCAGTCATCATCATCACCTGGAAATGTATGGCTTCCAGGTTTTGTGAAAGCATTTTTATGGGGGGTACTGAAGTCAATACTATATGAACTGCAATAAGAGATAACTCTAACAGAAGGATATACTATAATCTATTTAATTACATCAGTAATGCTGTCTGTAAGAGAACTCATCTGAAATGTTGTTTTCGATGTACATTTCCTATGTAAAGGTTATTTCTAAAGTGAAATCTCTTAGTTTTATTCAGGAATAGCCATTTTGTGGAATTAGCAGGGTATACAGAGAGTGCAGTTATTTCAAAGAAGAAAAGAAGGCCCTGTTTAGTAGCTATCCTCATAATATCAAACTCAGTACTTGAACTATTCTAGTTCAAACTACGCCCCCCTCCTAACACTCCCCCCCTCCCCAATCAATAATTTTCTGGGAGGTTTTGTTGGGGTTTTTTGGAGGGGGCAGTGTTTGGTTTTTTTTTTGCGGGGGGGGCCTGGTTTTTAAACTTAAAAATATGTTTTAGAAGTGTTGAATCAGCTTTGCATAGGAAGGAAATTTTAACCCTCAGGAAACTGGGATACACAGTAATCCCCAAGTCTTGATATAATTAAGCCAACTGTCTCTTTCATACTGATGATTAACATTTCTGTTTGCTATGAAATAATTGTGTTACATGTAGCAAATGGAATTTTGCCGCTCACATCTCAAAATGAAGTACAATAGATACCGTAGTGGAAAGCTGCATTTATTTTGCATTCCCAAATTTAACATGAAAAGTATTTATAAAAGTTAAGCAGCAAAATGATTACTGAAGCTGCACATTCAAGTCTTGCCTTTTCTCAGTAGACTGATATCAATGGAAAATCCCATAGATATCCATCAAAATTAAACTTTCAAGGACATAACTCATTATCAGCCAAGAGTGTTTTTAGCCTTTGGATAGTTTACAGTCATTTGGATCTGCAGTATTAATTCTGCATTACCCAACATCATACATATATTATTTAATATATACCAAACAATCAGCTCTCTAAGTGAATTCTTTGTTCTCCCCAGCTTCTCATTTTCTCTGAATACAAAGCACTGCAGAGCAAGTCTTTGAGATAAAGCAAAATAATTATTTGAGAAAACTGGTGCCAGGTAAGGCCAAAAGTGTCTTCGGGCTAACAGTATTGATTAGCATTTTTAAAGTTTGATAGCTAATAATTTAACATTTTTTTTGCCTTAAGGATTTGAGATTTTTTTGTACAAATCCTTTGGTTTAACATGACAGCCACATTATTAATTAACAGAAATTGGAAAGAGCGACTTCAACTAACTGCTAGCTGCATAATTTATTAATTTATATACAGTATAAATACTTCTGGGTGTATGCCAAAGGAATTAATAATCATATGAATAATATCACTGAACTTTCATATCAAGGAGACATGGTAATACTTTATTACAACATTTGAATTAATGTGCAAATTTAACATCCTCATTCTATGCTATGCTTATTACAAGTCAGAGAGAAACTGATAGCATTACAGACCTAGAAGGAGGAGAGTACAACTCTGAAAAAACATACACACAAACAACCTATAAAGGCTGCCTTTCATTTTGTAACTGTACAATATGAGTAGTGGAAGGAAACCTAATATTATTGTCTTTGGTTGGATGCCTGATGATTAAAAAAGCAAAAAGTAAAAAACCTCACCAAACCCAAACCTTCCGTGAATGGCCAATATTTATACCTGTTGAGCTCCTACATCTCTCGTATTTTTCTGTGTACTAGGGAAGGAAATTAATATTTTGCTACACATGCTTAGCTGATAATGATGCTAATAATATTTTTTTGTTATTTAACGGGGGGAAATTAGCATCATTTTTATTATGTTATGCATTCTCTGATACTTGAATCTGTAATACTTGAATATTCTAATGAATTCTGGTTGTTTATTTCTGCTGTCTAGATTTGAATAACTCACTTTTGAAGTACTTTGTCCATCTATTAATTACTTCTCCAAGTAGATTATACATAGATACAGGACATACTGAAGGCAGACATCACCTGGCCTTCTACTCTGTATTTTGTTATGTTAAATCATTATTTTGCTCTCATTTGATGGCACGCAGCAACTTTTTACATTCTGATTTTGCACATTGTGCCTCTAGGCTTTCAAATACAGGCACACCGGAGGCCACACAATACAGTCATGGCTATATATTGTTCATTGAAGAGATGTTTCCTCAGCATCAAGAATAATGGCAACTAATGACCACCAGAACATACCTGGTGAATTGTTAGTGATCAGAAAGAATTCAGTATATGATGTTATGTTGAAAATCTGCTTTTCAAAAGTCATATGCATATTATTTTTCCAGCTGTTATCTAATGGATGGATGGAGTTTGTATCAGTTTCTGTATCGAGTTTCTTAAATTCCCATTGCGAGGCATCTGTATGCAAGCTTTCTTTGCAAAAGACTGAAAAATGCTCCCTATATCCTCCTGCTAGGTGGATTTTCCTTAGTATATGCTCTTTCTTCTGTAGAGTATGACTTTTACCTTTTTTCCTAGTATACCATGATTTTACTCTGCTTTTTATATATTGTGGTGTCTTTGAATAGGCTCAGTACTTTTATTTCAACTATGTTTATTATTGTAGTTTAACTGCACTATTTGCTTAGTGTTAGCAAAGTCCTTGTGTGGAGTGTAATTACAACAGTTTATATGAAGTATGTGGGTCTCTCCAAGAATAGCAAATACAATTGCTTTTGTTACTCGGCTGTCTCTTAATTTCCCTCAGGCTGACATTATTATAACTCATGCAGAGCACCAAAGTTCTAAAATTTTAAAGAAAATTTAATAATATGGAATTGTTAATAAAGAATAAGCTGTGGCTTTTTTATTATTATTATTAATGGAAGATAGTGCCTTTAATGATATCTGCGTCTTAAAGCTATTGATACCTTTACTAGTTGAAGAAAAAAAAAAGTCTTTAAAAGACACAAGAACACTTCTCCTTTAAGGTAAATTTCATTCTTGACACACAGTCAATGAGTCCAAGTTCAATCATGTCATGTTACTGAAAGAGAAGATTAAAACATTTTTATAATACTTAGGCTGTTGTAGAGTTATGTTGTTATAAAGTACACATGGGGATGAAAAAGCTGATCATAGGCATAAGGATTTAACGAATGCAGTTTAAGGTTTTTCTCCCATTCTGTGCTTATGCACAAACCAACAACAACAAAAATCAAACTCCCAAACAAAACAAAAAAACCCAGCCATAACAATTGACGTGAGTCATGCTGAACTAGGTAACTTACAAGACTCAAAATTCAGGAACTCTGACTTCTGCTCACATCTGACAATCTGCTTGTTTTACCTCCCCTCAAGTTCAAAGGTCTGATTAAAAAGCTGATATAAAGCAAAGAGAGAAGTAGAGGCATTAAGATGGCAGCAACCTATTGCAGTCAGCCAAGTCAGGAGCCAGGACAGTGCACAGGGTGATGCTGTTCTGCATTACTCACTCAAACCTAACTCCCTTCAATCATGAGCAGCTATGGAATTAAAAAGACATCTAATAGACCTTTTTGTGAGTTAACCCTCATCTAGTAAGGATGGTGCTTAACATTGTATGGTACTTCAACTCTCAGAACCTTCCTCTTATGGTAGATTTATTTGGCTTATTCCTTCTACTAATCATAGAATCATAGAATACCAAGTTGGAAGGGACCTCAAGGGTCATCTGGTCCAATCTTTCTTGGCAAAAGCACAGTCTAGACAACATGGGCCAGCACCCTGTCTAGCTAAACCTTAAAAATGTCCAATGTTGGGGAATCTACAACTTCCCTGGGGAGATTATTCCAATGGCTGATTGTTCTCATTGTGAGAAATTTTCCTCTTTTGTCCCATCAGAATCTCTCCAGGAGTAACTTGTACCCATTACCCCTTGTCTTTTCCATGTGACTCATTGTAAAAAGGGAGTCTCCATCTTTGCAGCCATCCTCTAAATACTGGAACATGGTGATAAGGTCTCCCCTAAGCCTTCGTTTCTCAAGGCTGAACAAACCCAGTTCTCTCAGCCTTTCCTCATATGGCAGGTTTCCCAGTCCTTTGATCGTCTTTGTGATTATGTTACTATATTTGTGATAACGTTATTTTATTATGATCAAGAAAATGATTTTATTTTTGGTTTAGATCAATGGTTTTGACTGAGTCTTCAGCAATGTGGTATAAACAGTTTCCATTGGTTTATGTTGTCTTAGAATTACTCATTTTGTTCTGACGAATATTTTGAAGCTTTGACTATCAGGTTTATAAGTGAACATTGAAATAAGGTTTATAATTTCTAACTAGGAGGAAACAGGAAGCAAATTATTTTTATTTGCTGTCTACAGTACTACTTCAGTCTTCTTTTAAGACCAAAATATTTAGTCTCATAGTTAAGAGACTATGCTTTTGAAGAACAAACCAGTCAAAATTTCAAACTAAATGCCAAATGTCAAGGAAAAAAAATACTTGGGTAGGGAGCAAAAAATTCTTAAAGTGCTTATAAAAGCAAGTATATTGAATATAAGGAAATGCACTTTAAAAGAAAAACAAAGACAAAACACAAACATATCAAGTGATTCTCTTCTCTACTTAATAGAGAGATTTAATCATAAAATATCTTTCTGAAATTTCTATAACACAAGACAGGTTTTGTATTAACATTTTTAGAAATATTTATTATATTGGGGTTTATCTTTAATTCTTTTTTTCAGTTGCAAAGGACTTGAAATTATAGTCTGAACTTTAACTCTTCTTCCGTAAGTTCTGTGTTAGTTTTAGACAGGTAATCACAGAAGTAATTAGGGATGTTGTCCTGAGGCTCCTTTACTGCAGGTGCAACTGTCTGATTGCTGTTTTGTAATTACTCTATAATTCTAACCACCCATATGCATCAGATAAGTTGTACAGTGTTCTTCAAATAAGTGAAAACCCCTTTCAAGTTCAAATAAGTACTTAATAATTTAGGTTGCTCTGTTATTTAGTCTCAGATCTACTCCTTGCTGTGTTCTTTGGTTTGTGAAACTCAAAGCTAATGGAGAATTTGTCACGCAATTGGTTAAATTATTACAGAAAAATGTTGAATAACAGTGCTGATTAAAACATTGAAACTAGAATTCCTTGAAATATGCAAAAAGCTTTAAATGATTACAGAGGCAATGCCAACTTTAGGATTTTTGTTTTTGAAGTCTTTGAAGTCTGACTTTGCAGAACAGATTGTGAATCCCTGGCCCATTACACACCTGCAGAGATTTTGGTGTTTTATTTCTCTTGGGTGAAACAGCAGAAGCCCAAACCATGTTAATCACTGTCAGAACCAGTTGTATAAAATGCCAAAATGCAATGAACCAGGAATTTTATAATAAATATGACAATACAGTTTGAAGCGTTGTTTTGTTAGGCTTGCAATTTGTTGTAATTTATCACTTATGATAGTACTGGAGGGGAAAAATATCTGAGACCTCCAAGTGATCCTTTCACTTGGAAGAAATCGTCCTGTATTTGTATTCTGTTTTAAAGATGAAGGAAGAAAAAACTGAAGTGCAGCTATGAGATGTGTAATGTGTGTATTTTAAATATTTGAAATTAAAATGCACTAAAATTCTCTGTTAATATCTACTTAATACATGGATTCTACTTGAGATAATATAGAGTTAGTCATACCTTGTTTATAGAAAGGGGCCTATATTCTATTCTCCTTCTAAACAATAGTTTTAGCATATGAGAATATTGGACTTGTATGTTATAGAAATGACACTACTAAAAGCTGAAAAGAGAAGCAGCTCTCAGCTATATAAACAATACTGCCCTGTGTGAATGAATTATTGTATCAAGAGTCACTTCTGAATGTAGTTTTTAAGCAACTTTGTAAAATAACTTTCAGAAGTCTTTTCTGGAAGAAAACCTGTTCAATTTCAGCCACTTGTGACAAGGGAATGACAGTGCTGTTCTAGAACAGAACAGTACTGTTTTCTATTATATTGCCATACATGCAAGTACAGTTCTTATCCTCTAGTCTAGTGAATTCCTAAGCTGCTGTATCACTTATCCAGGGGTGACTGGTTCCTCTGAAATAGTTTAATTGAAAATACAAATACATTATGGCCCATCCTAACAGAATTTACAGATTCAGGTTCTGATCTTTAACCTGCAGATGTTTATGCAGATGATTGACTTAAAGCACAAGAGTAAGCCAGTTTACTCCACTTGAACTACACCTGAAATTAAACACTTAAGTAAAAGTTTGCAAGATTAAATTTCTAATGTACTTCTTCCCATGTCTTTGCTGTTGTTGGTTGGCTACAGATTTCAGAGGTACCTTGTAGGCAGCTGTTGAAGATTTTTGCTTTGTTCCCACAGGAAATTTTCACTGCTTCTGGCATAGTGGAATTGCTGACCACAGAAAAATTGCCTCTGACTGTGTCTCTGTTTGTTGTTCCTCCTGCTGTGACAGCTTCTTCCATTACCTAGCTGTATTACAATCTGGCTGAATACCTCTGATGGCTCTTGACATCATTGTAGTACCTGTATGAGCTAGTCACTGAACCAGGTCATTGGCAATTTAAACAGTAGGGAATGACATAATTTCAAGCATAGTTATAGCTCCTGCTCTCAAATAGGTGATCACTTATATGTTTTCTACAGTAATTTTCAGTTGGGAATACTGAAACAATTAGAATAGGGTAAATGTGTTTTGAGGAAGAATACACATGATCTCCTTGGGGGGGAATCAGAAGAAGAAAAATTACCCAAAACTCAGTCCTGAAAGTATTATCAAGTTGGATGATTGTCTTGATATTTTTTTCCTAAGATGGTCTTCCCAATCAGTAGTTCAACAGCTGATATATTTCTCTGCAAGGCCAATAAAAAGAGATTTTGCAGTTGTTAAAATTAACTGCTATTTGCCACACTGGTCATTTCCACACACTATGTACCAAACACAGCTTTGAAATGGATATGATTTCTTGCATCCTGAGATGACCAAGAAGGATATGGTCCCTTGGAAGGGTCGTGAAATAAATGCCCATATCTATCATAATGCCCAGTGGATCTGTATTAGTAATATAGTAGGATCCATCACTCTTCAAAAACTCAGACAAGTCTTTCATATGGAGCTGTAATATTATTAATGGTACTTAACAGAATTTCTTGCAGGAACTTACCTGAAATCACTGATACTTCATGACCATATGGATAAGAGTTTGCACTGTGAGCATTCCTGCCAAGTCCAAGCTCAGAATTTTAGATCAAAAACCAATGCAGTTTGAAATCAGGAGCACGTTTTTGGCCTCGCTTACTGTATTGGGTATATACAGCTTTTTCAAATATTACTCTGTATTAAGATAATCCATTTGAATTACTGTCTAACAGCCCTATTTTTTAATGCAACACAATGCCAAGAAGTATGTCGCACTCTATTCTTAAGGAATTTTCTCCTCATGAAAAGCTAATGTTCCTGAGTTTCCATTTCCCAAGCTTGTTTTCTTGAGTTTTGAGTTTTGCTAACTTCTAAAATTCCTCGAGGGAGAGAAACAGGTTCTTCTTGAGGAATAATTGGAGTAAGTGCTTAATTTCTGTAGCTCACACCCTAGAGGAACCGGTCTCTCTTCACTGACTAAGGAAAGAGCCAAGAAAGTCCTGCATAAGTAAGCCATTGCTCATGATCTGCCTCTCACTCTCAAATAGAAGCATGTGACTTTCATCCAGTTGCCCCTTTTGGTCTCACCCATTATAATGACTTTTAATAGGTTCCTTCCTTGAGAGACAGGTGCTTTCTAAGCCTATAATTTATGACCAGAAGTATCTGAATTTGCTCAAAACAGGCAAAGTTTTGATTTTAGGAAGCTTTCACATGCACAATCCTTTCCTCTACTTTTTCATACAACAGTGGGACCTACTCTTCTTTCATTCTTCGTTCATGATCAGACTAGTGGAAGTAAATTGCTTCACTTTTGCTTCACTAAAAGTCTTATGTCCTAACAGAATAATGGGGTAGGGCATTCAATTATTACATGACCATATGTTTTGGTATGACAGCTTTTTTATGATTTCTTCTTAAAGCCCGAGAAGATTGTGCTGTGATGTAGATCTCTGCTGAATGGATCTGGATTGAAACAGGTTCTCAAGATAGTGACTTTAATCTGGTTCCCTCTTTGCTTCCTGTTATCTACTTTTATCTCCCATTTTGTCAAAGGTGTGATTTTTTTTTTCCCTTTTCTGTTATATCTGCTGTACCTGTGTGATAAGGTCTCTTATGTTTGTTTATCTTTTGATGAATGAGTTCTAAAAGTCTTTTGCTTGAAAGTCAAACAACAGTCTTGTTTGAAAGTGTCTTGTCTGAAATACCACTTTTGGATCCTGCTGTTCTATTTGAATTTGGCTTTAAATGATCTCAGGAAAGAATTGGGTGTCTGTGTGAATGGCTGACTGGCTTTACTATCTTTTTCTGAACCTTTCACCATTAATATCCATCACTTTAGTGGGGGGGGGGAAGACGTGTGTGATATGTTTATGAAGTATTTATGCAGTCTAGGAAGTACGTGCCTAGAAAGTATATATGTATTACAGAAAGTATAAACCCGTTAGGCTCTATAACCAGTAAAAAGAAAGGGGGAATGGCCTTAAGATAATGGAGTATCTTAGCTAAGACTCCTACTCGAGAATCTCCTCCTACTTTCCAGAGGGGTCTCTCCTGAGTACGGGCTATAGAAGGGGAACAGAGGGTTTCAACTCCCCAGAAGAAATCTATCTTTAAACCGACACACCACTGGGCTGTGGAACTCCTTGCAACAGGAGCTCACGCTCCACCTCCCCGGCCAGGCGGCGCGGGCGAGATGGGCCGGTGGTGCGCCCGGGGCTTCTTGCTCAACACGCCCCGGGATCCCACCTCAGCCGGCGCGCGCCAGCCCTCACCTTCATTGCGCCGCAGGCTTTCGGGACGGCCCTGATGTTGCAACAGGATGTTGTAGATGCCAAAAAGTTTACGTAAGCTAAAAAAGCAACAACTGGGTTAGAGATGAAAAAAATCATTCAGAGCAATTAGATGGAAAGATACCAACTCCAGCACAGAAATCCTTGAATGGAACCTTTCTGCAGGATACCAGAAAACTCTGAGAAAGCTTAATACATGCTTGTCCTGATCACATGCTTGTCCTTAAGCATCTGCTATTTACTAATTATACCTGGCTTTATAACTTGATCTAGTTGTTTCTATGTCCTCGCGTGAAAGAACTGTTACTGACTTTTGTGGATACTTTTTGTGGATACTCCTTGTGTCTTTTGGTCACTGCAGGACAAAATATTTATGCCATATTTTTATTAAAGTAAGGTCAAACTCATTTTTTTTATGTTGATAAAAGTGATATATTAATACTCTCATACTTTTTACATTCCATTATGCTATAGATAATAGTATATTACAACAATTTTTCAGTTACTTAAAACAATTTCCACAAAAGCAAATGTTTCATTTTTTTGTTTTTTAAAGCTCCTAGTAGGATTTGAAGTCTGAAGAGAATTAGATCGAGTTTCACAGTGCATGTGAAGCTCATGCACTGAATATATTTTCAGCTTGTTTTGTAGATGATCCTGGTCTCATAATAATAAACTCCAGCTATTTCTTCTCTTAACACCTCAGAAGACTTCGTGTTGCAAGTTTACAATTTTAATTTCTGATTCACACATAAAATATAGTTTATATCTTCAGGTGTGTATCCCTGAAATCTTCATATCACTAGCAATCTGCAATGTTGCTGGGCCTGGGCTTGCTTAATTTTCAATGATTAGTTTTAGATGTGTGACCAGTTCATACAACTATCAAGGTTGGCTTGTGTTCCCTACTTGCCAATAATAAATCAGTAACAAATAATTCAAAAGTGTAAGTATTCTTTCAAAATAAATTAAGCCTTTAAGTATAAAAAGATAGCTTGTTTACAATACAATATATAAAAATAGAATTGATTTCATTTATTCTGAGTGAAGTAATACATACGAAAGAATCATCCAACTGAAGATCGATTTAAATATATCCCTAAATGTATTTGATCTTAAGAATTCTGACTTTTTAGTATGATATTAAAGTGATTATTAAAATACTTTTTTTCATTTTAACCATGTCTTGAATACTGTTAATGTTCAGGGTTCTCACATGCACTTGAGTCGGGGGTTATATATCTAAAGGTTTTGTTGAGCCGTGACAGAAGGACTGTTGTGCCCTTCACAGGCCACTACCTTCTGATAATCTCATTTTATCTTCAGTGCTTCTGTACAAGAAAGATCGCTTAAATGTGGTGCTATTGAGTGATGCTTTGGCTGTTGTGAAGGAGTATTTGGGCCCAGGTTGGTATCGCAGCAGAAGGGAGGCTAAGGTTCCTGCATAAGGACAGCTGAGATGTGAGGATCTCCAATTGCTTTTTCTGGGGTGATTATTTCACTCAGGCATTCTTCCTACAATCCCAAAAGCCTTTACATACATGACCTCGCTAATATACTTCACAACCACTTTTGGAACCAGCCTGTGCAACTTTTCTACGGTAATAATGGTGGAATGTCTGGTCATCTTACTCTTAACATTATTTTTCTCATTCCTCAAAGAGTGCATGACATTGCAAGCAGTTGTAGGCCAGAGTGCCTTGTGATTGCTGTCAAGTGAAGGGATGGCAGGAACAGCTTGCCAAGGCATAAGCAGCGGCTTAGGGAACTAACAGGAAAAAATGTAGGCATAAAGCCCTTGGACTAATTCAGTGTAAACAATATATTTGGGTTAGGTATAGCATTATACAAGGGAGCATGGAGTTTGGGCTTGCTCACTTCTTGTTCTTCCTGCTAATCTTTCACCAAGCATTTGCATAATAAAAATATTGTTGATGTAGATGAATTGCAAGACCTAAGCATACGTCTACATAGACACTGGAGCACTGGTGGAAGCTCAAGTCTACCTAGTATTATTTTTTTAAAGGAGTATTAGGCAGTGTATGGTAGGGATAATTTTACCTGGTTCTTGGGGAAAAAAATGGAAACAATCACTGTGGCTCTATGATCAAAAAGAAACAGGAAGGTATCCAGGTATGCCCTCAACACTAATTAAAAAAAAAAAAAAAATAATCAAAACTTCGGGGAGAAAAAAAAAAGAAGAGGAAAATGCAAACCAAAACCAAACTTTATCCAATCAGTTTTTGGTAAAGCAAAAGCTGAACAACATACATGGGTTATAAAATAGATGACAACCTTGAACTAAAAGTAGAACAAGGAAAAATCCCTATTCTGTAAATATTAAATGTTGAGTAGATAATATATTAAAGCTCTCAATCAGGGATTTTTTTTTAATGTATTTTCTCCCTTACACCCCCTTGACACACTATAATAATGAACAAGTTATTTAGTTAATGAAGAAAGCATCTTGTATTTAAAGATCTACATATTAATGTGACCTTCCTTTGTTCATAGCTGTTAATATTTATTGCCTTTTCTTGTTGAGATTTTATTTGGTGTTCTGTGACAAACAAGAATATGATTAGTGAAGCTGTAAAGTTCTCATGGTGGCTGCCTGTGTTCCCAAGATAGCAGCATTAGTGTCTGCAGAAGCAGTTAATGCTGTTTATCATTAGTGACAGAGGCTGGGAAGGACCTTCTGTAGCTTTTATCTTTCACCTTGCCAACAGAAGTTGATGAGCTTTGTGATTTAAATGCATAGGTGATATTGTAATATTTATATTCATTTCACATAGATGTGCACAGGTAAACTAATCTTGTTGATTGAGATTAATTAAAACCATGTTACTGTAGGACTGGACAGGCTATGAATGGATATACTTGGAAAAAATAGCTATAAGCACTTTTATTTACTTTTCTTTATGATTAAGCTAATGTTTTCAGAATATCTACAACAGAAGTATAGTTTAGTATTTTATAACTGGTTTTCCATTTCATTTTTTTAGCTGTAATCAAAGTTAATTTTAAGGTTTCTGTAGGAAGTTTTGAGTTTAGAATCTTGAACTCTACATCTCATCTGCAATTTAGAATAAAAGAATTTTAGCAACTTGTTGCAATGGACTCTACTTTTGAAAACACTCAAAACGTCTTGAAAATTATGTGCCTTACTAAGCTTCATCTTCAGAGCTCATTTTGTATGTACATGTTTGTGTACCTTGCATCTCCTTTATTTCCATCTCTCTACAGAACATTTTGACATTCAGCTTGTCCAATTTTAACTGTTTAAATGTGCAGGTCTGGAAAATAGATGATAAATGCTGTTGTCATGCCAAAGGCTCATCATACAATTCTACTTATGGAAAAAGTCTTGTGTCTTACTTCTGAAACTCCATTTTGATGTAAAGTTGGCTGTCTACATTTCATAGAATCTCATTTTTAAAGGAAAACTTGTACTGAAAAAGTAACACTGTGAATAACAAAAATAGTTGTACATTTGTATATATGTTAATGTAGACCTTTTAAAAATCCTTTAGCTCTTTAAAAAAATGCTTATTTTGAGAGCAAAAGTCCAAAAGAAGTAGTCTTTCATGACTGCCGTCCAAAGGAGGTCCAGACTGCTAACTTTCCTATGATCCTTATATATATGCAGGGAAAGTAAGAGATTTTATTGAATATTTTCACTATCGTAATATCAAAAGAGAAAAGGTGATGTATCTGAAACTAACCATAGGATATGTTCTGAGCTGAACTCCTTATCAAAAGCTAAAAGCCAGTGCCACAAAACCTTTCTGAACTTAATGTTATGCAGAGGGAATAGGCCTGTGGCATCAGAATTTAAACAGCAATGTGGGTACGAAGTATATGGGCCTTTTCTATCAGCTCAGAGAGTAAAGTGCCCAGGTATCAGATCCCCTTTGTATAAAGTATGTTTTTCTGATGATAGTTATCCCTTTTTTCAGTCAAAACTGTTTTAAAGTATTGATGGTTTGCAAGTACTTATAGTTTGGTGATTATAATACTCCAGAATACGTTCTGTGTTCTTTTTCCTAATTATTTTAAACCGATTACAGATGTATTATTTAACCACATAAATAATGCATGGTTATCTATAAAATTTTGGTCTAGATGAGCTAGGTCTAGAGCTAGCTGATGGTCAAGGGGCAAAGGAATAGAAGAGATGCATGAGGGTGGAGCGATTTTGTGGTATATGAAGTGGCACCTACATAACAATGAAGATTAATTGTAATGTTTCTTACCTGTTTGCATTATTACAATATTTCTAATAGGGTTTGGGAAAAAAAAAATGTTTCTTAAAATGGAAAAGTTTAGGATTTATTTTGTAACTTGCTTTAATTTTGTATGCCTTTTTAGTTGGATTTGTTCCATTGAGTGATCTCTGATATTTTTTTCATCTGAATTTTGATGAAGAGCGAACTTTAAAGACTGAGTATGACATTTTCTTATAGCAGTTCAGTTTAACTAGGCAAAGTATAACAAAACAGTACTGCGAGAGAGAGGTATGGGATAAAATACACACACAAATACTCTTGCTTACATGATATATTATTACGGCTATTTTTATATTTACTTGTCCTTATGAATGCAAGAGTGCTGCTTCAGTTTTAAAGGGTTAAGAGTTAAACATTTTAACAGCCTGTTTTCTGTTGATTTTCATACAATAGAAATAAGGCTGAGTTATCTTCCATTACTGAGGTATTTTCTTACATCAAATACCAGCTGCAGAAGCAATGTAAATGATATTGACATCTGTAAATGATAATCTACTCTTAGACAATATAATTCTTATGTTATGGAAGAAAAAAAATATTCTCTACTTTCCTCCTTTTGCTGTCAAACATCTTTGAATCTACACATTCTTCCAAGATTTACATTATTTGTAAAACTAGCTTTAACAAGAAGCAAGAGTATATTTGCAGAGGCTTATTTCCTCCAAGAATGCCACTTCCTACACTCCTTTTGCAGTCAGTGGCGAGATGGAAGCTTCTCCATTGATTTATTCAGAACATTTGAGTTATGCCATCACCTGGACATTGTCTGGATTTTTTCTCTTTGAGGAAGAGAGTTCAGGAAACCTGCCACTCTATACAAGACTGTCATAGCAAAGAAAAGGAGAAGTACACTTACTGTCTTAAATATGTTGATAGAGTGTGTAAAGACTGATAAAATACAAGTAAAACATAAAGAGTGCACTTACAGTAATAGTAATCAATCTGTCACTGCAAATGCAATCAGAAAGAATACAAACTCTATATTCAAAGCTTTGAATGTTACCTGGAAGATTATCATTACATGACCATTCTGTTAGGAGAGAGGTAATACAAAGCTCATCTGAACTGGTAGACTAAATTGCAAAGAAGGTCCTAAAGTATTTGCAGATGGGAACCTTTGCTTTGATCTACCTTTGATGCAGGAGGAACAGAATATCAAAGGAAAGCCTATTTTTATTATCTTGTCACTAATATAAAATTGTCTGAATTTTACGTACAGGGCAACCAAATATTACTAATAGAAACTTTTACTATGTGCTATTTACAATCCATTTGGCTCAGTCAGCTTTGCCTATAAAAAATTCCGGTTTGATTTTCATTTTGATACTTTTTATTTGTGAGATATTTTCAGTATTTTTTTGCTGGGCTATCTTCTTCATTTCTTTTAATCTTTCCAGTGGTATTTTATGCTGTCTAATAAACCAAGTACAAATAGATTAAGAAAGTTCTATGGTCCTCTACAGGTAAGATTTTTACACTGAACCTTCTTCTAGACAGAAGGAGAATGGGAAGTCTCGGGAAGCTGCAATTATCCTTTGTTGAGTACCCCCACTTGCAGACATGTACTGACATGGATGTAATACCTACAGCAGAGGTAACTTCTTTCCAAGTGGTAGAAGACCTTTGATCATCCAGGCCAGTTTGTATAGCTTGCATTAAAAAGGGCAGTATTGACTTAGGATGTTTTGTTCTTTGTTGGTATAAAGAGGACTGAGGATTCCTAATGACTAAGAATTAAAAGATTCTTGTGTTTATTTATTGAGCTTTGATGACTGGGAAGTGAATGATTGGAGTTTGCACATTTAGAAGACGGTTGAAGTGACTGAGGATAAACAGATGTAATAAATTTGGTGCATAAGTAATAGAGCTGTTTACTAACTCCACAAAATAGGTTTTCCCTGATGGCTAAATCATGTGTCCGTTTTCCCTAATAAGCGTTGCAAACAGGATGAGATTATCATATTTACCCAGAATATAATGGCTATTATATGTTTTCCCAAAATAAAATCATTTGAGTATAAACAGATCTCTTACTCCATGTGGAATTTAATCACAGACCTCACAGAAGTCCTAGGCTGTCTTTTGCAAGAATGGGCAACCTGAGGCGCTACAATAGGAGGGGAAAGCTGGTTGTCAGGACAGTGCTGAGAACTGATAAAATACCCATCCACAAGAAAAATTAGCATGGTCTTATTGCAATTTCTTGCAAATCTTTTTCATTAAGCAGAAGATAAAAGATTTGAACCCATTTGTCACACTACATTTAGCCACCAAAGATTCCAGGTACTCTACCCTCCAGAGCACAGGCAAATCAAAATGGGCGTTACTCGCAAATCTCAAAAATCTTTCCTCTATTGTAACTTGGAAACACTTGATTCTGTCACTGCTGATGAACTGGATTAATAAGGGTAATTATTTAATAAAACATTTCCATAATCTGTGTTGTATTTCACAATCTTTGTTTCTTTCACTGCTGCAGTATAAGAAACCACATAAATTGCTACTGATGAAACACAGAAGGGGACTTCTAAACTTTGCTCACTCATATGACTGAAGGGTTTATTGAAAAAGTTAGTAATTTGGTTTTCATTTAGAACTCTTAAATCTTTTATATTCCATTGTGGTTAAATGGATTTAAGCTCTTTCATTATATGAACTTTTTTGAATAAATTGTCTCTGCTCTAATCTAACGTATAGACTTTATATGGTAGCTGGGAGATTCTTAGATAACAATTAGTCTACGTAACTTCAAACTTAATGGTAAGAGGGATTCATTAAGATCAATGCTAATACTATGTTAGTTATTCCTGAAACTGAAGCATATGAGGAGAAAACAGTGTTAGATGAAATTTTCATATCAGTTACCACCAGTAATAGATTGATTGTTATTGTATTCTCTGTGCAAGTAACAGTGAACAGCAGAAAAGTGTGGGCTAAAATTATTTAACGTAAATTAATATTTCAGCATGCTGTATTTGTTTATGACTTATTTGTAGAGACCATCTTAAAAAAACAAAAATATAAGCAAATCTTAATTCAACAAGGAGAAGGAAGGGAGTTGAGCCACAGGCTTCTTGATAATACATTTATTTAACTATTTTAAATACAATTAGGATTATAAATAATGGTTCAAAGAGAAACTTCTAAATGATATCAAAAAAACTCTTGGAAGAGAAAGAAATGCTCTTGGGTGTTGTTTACATTTTAATTACATAACAGGCTTCTCTGTCCATAAAGAAACCAAGATGCAGATAATGTGGCTTTGTTTGAAATGATCTCATTTCTTCATCTGGCGAAGACTTTGTCATTAAATCATAGGATGAATGTCATCTTTCCTTTCTTATTCATTTCTGTCTGTTTTGTGAGCACACCTGTCATTTCTTTTCCTTTTTCAACTAGATCTAAGGCCATGCCTGAGACCTTACTGTCTTTCTTTTGAATAAAGATATATGGTGCTTTTAGTGCATTTGCTGCTGTATGAGATGTTATAAATTACAGCCTGCTCTTCCTTAGCTTTATTAAGGAAGCCTGGGAGGAAGCCTGCCACCATCTAACCTAGGAGAGCTTGTACTCACTTCCCTTGTTTGTTTGGCTAGGTCACTGACCCACTGTGGAACAGATGGAAAAGCTATTCCATCCTAATTAGCTAGTATTGATATAAATTATTTCCTACCTAAAAAGCAAAAAGACACTAGTAAATAGAGAGGCAGGGAGAGGTTTATAGAAACCATTTGTGGGACTGGAGTCTAAGAAACTTATTTCTTAGTCAATTTTATCATGATTTGTTTTTTACTCATGTTTTTGTGGGAGCTGACTCAAGCGCTTTTTTATGGAATTGAAGAGGAAGAAGGAAAAGGATCATAAATTTTCAGATACTAATAGTTTTTTCAAACTTTTTAAATACAAATGGGAGTGGGAAATAATGTCTCAGTGAAAAAATACATTGTATATGTGAATGAACAAAATAATTATCAAATTGTTGCCATTTATGGTAGGATATATTCTCTTTAAGTGGAAGTGTTCTTTAGTGTTGAAACAGTGTCTTACATTTTTCTGGTTATTCTCCCCAGGATACTCTTGGAACAGTGCTGAACTTTACTTTTCTGTTAAATATTTTAAACATGCTCCTTTGTGCACAGGATGAGCAGAATGCCAATTAGAAAGAGTTTTTCAGCAGGATTTTTTTTTTTCTCTGTCTCTTTTTGAACCTGTCATTGCCCAAACTAAGTTCCTTTTTGATGTAAATACCTTTTGTTAAAAAATGATTGTATAAAACTGCCAATCAACAATGTCCTGATTCTGATTAAAGAATACAGCTGCTCTGTGGGTTTTATTCCTGCCATCTGTTTGAATGGCAGATATTTGTAACAGTGACCAACTGTAAATACTGATTTTTGTTTATGAAACTTTTGCTTCAAAATCAAGTACTTTTTAATTTGCTAAAAGTTACAATTTAAAAAAAGCTTTGTGGTAGCAATGATTAAATTAAGTAACTCAGGCTATGCTCATATTTCATTTAGATATATCATGTATTTCCCTTTGTCACATTAAGAAGCAAAAACTTTTCAGAACCAAATGAGCCACTTGAGGATAAGAAGCTGCAGAATTGGGTGTAAGATGAAGACTTCTAAATGACTGAAATACTCTGGTGTATATTTAGTATAACTCTTTTTAGGCATGAGACTATTTCTGGAGTGGCTATAATAGATACATAACCAAAGCTGACTCTTCAGTTTGTATTTTGAAAGTGAAACAAATCTTTAGTGACATACAGTTCTTCAGGAGCTGATACCAACACCTTGTTTTGATGTTTTATACAAGTAATGAATTTACTGTAGGATTATAGGACGATATCAGTTGGAGGGGACCTCAAGAAGTCTCCAGTTCAACCTCCTGCTCAAGCAGGGTCAGCTACAGGGTCAGACCAGATTGCTCTGGCTTTTCTCCAGTCAGGGCTTGAAAATCTCCCAGGCTGAAGGTTGCACAACCTCTCTGGGCAACCTGCTTCACTGCCTGACAGTCTTCATGAGGAAAATTTTTTTTCTTACTTCCAGATGGAATTTCTCAATTAAATTTATGCCTGTGAAAACAAAACCAAAAACTTAGGCATCTTTTAAAAATCTCATATTGGGCATATTTCTATTTAATGTAGAAGTGAAGAATGCAGGGATCAGTTCTGGAAAACATGTAGGTTTTTTTGTTTGGTTTTTTTTCAGTTTTTTTTGTTGGGGTGGGGTTTTTTTGGTTGTTTGGTTTTTTTTTCTTTTACCATTTGTGTGTTTATATACAAATGCATTATTGTACTATACTCTTCTATCATTTGGTAAGATTATATAGAAAACTTAGCAGATTCAAATGTATCGACACAGATTTCCATCTGCTTAATGTGATGACACCTTTGAATGGGTTCCATAAGTTTCCTGATGACACAAAAAAGAACTTAAACCACTCAGAAGTGTCTTTCAATAGATCTTATTTTAAATTTTTACAGCTTAGAGCTTTGATGGCTCATTAGAATTCTTGGATGTGGAGTTGCCACAGTAGAAAACTTTGGTATATACTGGACATAGTGCTATGTGGCAGAAACAATTATTTTAAAGACAGTAAATGCATCTTTTCAGTCAAATCACTACACCAGAGTCTATTATAGAATGTTAAAGAAAAAAAGACTTTGTTACTGTTACTGTGTCCTGCAGCCTGTATTTTAGCCACCCTTATGTCCTGGTTTCAGCTGGGATAGAGTTAACTGTCTTCCTAGTAGCTGGTACAGTGCTATGTTTTGAGTTCAGTATGCGAAGAATGTTGATAACACTGATGTTTTCAGTTGTTGCTCAGTAGTATTTCGTCTAAAGTCAAGGATTTTTCAGCTTCTCATGCCCAGCCCGCGAGAAAGCTGGAGGGGCACAAGAAGTTGGCACAGGACACAGCCAGGGCAGCTGACCCAAACTGGCCAACAGGGTATTCCATACCATGGGATGTCACATCTAGTATAGGAACTGGGGGGAGTGGGGGCGGGGGGATCGTTGCTCGGGGACTGGCTGGGTGTTGGTCGGCGGGTGGTGAGCAATTGTACTGTGCATCATTGGTACATTCCAATCCTTTTGTTACTACTGTTGGCATTTTATTAGTGTTATCATTATCATTATTAGTTTCTTCTTTTCTGTTCTATTAGACCATTTTTATCTCAACCCACGGGTTTTGCTTCTTTTCCCAATTTTTTCCCCATCCCACTGGATGGGGGGGAGTGAGTGAGCGGCTGCGTGGTGCTTAGTTGCTGGCTGGGGTTAAACCACAACAGTCATGATCACATTAGATACAGGAAAATATTTCTTCCAGTTGCCTGTGCCAATTTTTACTGTCTTTGCCCGTGTTTTATTGTTTCTCAACACTTTGGTTGTGATTTAATATTTGACGCAGAAAACATCTCTTATAATTTGGGTTTTTTTACTGTCGGGTGCCAGAAGGTTGGAACAAAGACATACTGTTGCTTTTTTTTTTTTCCTACCCTAATAAAGGGTCATGATTTATATTGGTTGAAACCAACGCTATGGTTCTCTGAGATCAGTTCATTCATTTAAAGCCTACACACTATCCTACTTTTCATGGTGATCAATTGTCCATTTTATGTTTCATTTCAGTGTGTATTTTTTCCTCAACTAGATTCAGATTATTTGATCTTGAACAATATTTATGCATCTATAGTACCTCTTGCTCTGTATTTTCTGGAATGCAATCTAAAGGCTAACCAAAGAATTAAAACCAAAAGAAAATTAAGTATAATAGTCCTTCTGAATTCGAATATAACTGTCGAAGGGAGACTCGCATTTAAGAGAGTTCTATTTAGGAGGAAAAAAGTCAAATGCTCCAAAGTGAAAATAAGTATATGCAGGTATTATATATTATCAACAAAAAAGGCTGGTAAACATTCCTCCCCACCCCCCAAGATGTGCAGGATCTGAAATATACTTGCTCTGGTAAAACCTCTAGCCAAATGTAAAAGATGCTTAGGAAAAGAGCAAAGAACTAGGGGGAAAAACAGCCCAATTCGCATCTGTGTATATTCTCAGATTCCTGGGATACTGCAGTTTAGGATCTTCCAGAGCTAGAGGACATATTTTTCTGCTCCACAGTCTTGGAGAAATTTCTCTGCCATGAATTTAAGCTCATTCTCGTACGGAATCTATGTATGTTGTTTTATCATCCAGAGCTGTCTCTGGTAATGACTTGCAGAGTTTGGCTACGCATTGTGTAGAAAAAGGACTAGCTCCCACCCTCTATTATTTAATGATTTCATATAATGATTTCTAGTTTTGTGTTGTGAGCAATTGCTTACTTACTTGTTCAGTAATAAAGATGATATACTCTGCCATATTCAGCATTACAAAAATAAAAATAAAAAAGCTATGTTAAGCATACTAAGCTTTGAAATGAAAAGGCCTTTATCACATGAAGATAAGTGAAAATGAAGTATGTTTGATTATTTTCAAAAAACCAATTTATCTGGTTTAATATTATTATGCATTGTTTTTAGACAAAGGTGATCTCAGCAAAAAACGTGATTAACTCCAAGCTGACAACTGTTATTTATATCAAAATCATACTTGTATTTCAGAGTGATATCATCTCTCATTGTTCCTGGGAGAAGTGCTGCTTCAGCAGGACTAGGCAAATGAGAATGTCCCCAATTTTGCAAATTACTGAACGTCCACTGTAGTGATTGTGCTTTTGTTTTTGCTTGCTCCAACTGTTGAATTAAATAAATTTTGTATTTGGGACAGGATGAGGTCTTGTACCCTGTTAGTTACAGAGTTCCAGGTGACTCGTGGTAATTTCTGAAGCAATAGTGACTCATTTGCCTTTGATCCATAAACTTTGTCTCCCCAACTGCTGCAATCCTCCTAATTTCAGATCTATATCGACCACCCATCTCTCACAATAAAATCAGTTTGCCTTTCCCTGTCCAGCTGTGCCTGGACTATAGGTCCTTATGCACTATGCAAAAAATGTTCAGCAGATCTAATTTTGGTTCAGGACTTACATGCTTCCCTCTGAAGGAATACGTTAGCTGAAAAAACTCTTTGAAAGACACTACCATGTATTAGGAAGAAAATATATTTTTGAGAAAACATATTTTAAAAAAGCAACCTCCAAGGATCAAGGAAACCCAAACCAGTCTGTATAGACACCAACACCTTAGATAACTACCTTCTACATAAAGACTCTAGAGAAATGGAAATCCAGGGCTACAGGGGTAGTTAGATACCTAATATAGCTGGTATTAATACATCACTTATCTCATGAAGTCTTAACTTTTCACAAGCTTTTCTTTAATGTTCTTATAGGTCAGCTTGTCTCCTTTCTCAAAACTCAGAAACATGCCCTTGGAAAGGTAACTCTCCTTCCTCCACAAGGATTTGTGTACTTGAAGCTTTTTTGATCCTTACACTTTCAATCTCACAAAACAGTTACCAATTTAATGTATAGTTTAGGAAAATGATGTCTTTCAAATCTGTGCTTGTCAGTTGTTTTCTGGAAAGAGGTGGCGGTGTCTTCCTGAGCAGATTGCATTCATTTTAAGAATTATAGGCATATGGTAAGCATCCCACGAGCTTTAGCAGCAGAACATATTTACACCAAAAATGTTGGTGCCTTATTGTAGTTGCATAGTTATCGCACAGACTACATTCATAAAACAGTTACATTTCAGTATTCATAATGTTATTACATACAATTTCCATATCCATTGTGTTACTGTATTATATAGCTTACAAGAATCCTGTTCTCAGTATCAGTGGAGATGCTTTTAACATTTCTGATGGAAGTATAAAGGTAAAATAAATGTTTAGAGACTTAGCTTCATGAATATATATAACATGGTCAAAAAACTCAGCAAGAGTAAGAGGAACACAGGGGGTTGGGGTTTTTTGTTTGGTTTTTTTTTTTTTCTTTTTTAATGAGTGGGAAGTTTCTAGGCATCATTTATAAATGCCATTTGGAGAAGGAGACAGTAATGACATCAAACTATACTTAATATATGTATACAGTTACTATAATTTACAATCATATTTCTTAGGGTGGTATTTGTTGCTTAAACATGTCTACTGCAGTTTTGAAAGCAGTAGTACCTGTACTGTAGCTGCTTCTCTGGAAGGGAGAGCGCTTCCTATAGTCCTTTTTCATAGGCAGTAGAGGCCTGTCACAGGCTGGTATGGGTATATCAAAGGGTAGTAAATGCCCATAGTTTAGGCAACTGAATTCCAGCTCTAGTACCACTTCAGAGTGTTTATCAGTAATTAATCTCAAGAACACTACCTGTAAAGATTTTTTTATTTTTTCACGTTGATAGTGACAACACAACAAAATCCTTCCTATCCTAATTCAGTGTAGGAAAATTTAGAATATTTCAGTAAGTTACTCAGTTGTAACAGCTATATCAGCTTACTTGTGTTGTACCAATTTTCATAGAGCAGAAAGAGGTTTTCATGTTTATACAATGACAGTGTCTTGTAGATTACTTGTAAATGCATGGGTTCAATTTTAGAAATGTGTATCAATTTTAAATATCTCATTTGTTCTTTATAGAATAATGCAATAATTTTGTTCTACATTAATTACCTGTGTATTCATCCACAGTTTACAAAGTACCATCCATTAGGATTAAAAACAAAAAGGAAAGTCTAGGTTTTATGAAGAGATGCGTAGACTTCCGTATAGTCAAAATTTTGAGCTACGATATTTAGAATTCTTTTGCAATAGGGACCACCTCTGACTGACTGGGTGATTTAAAGGAATCCGTTCAGAACAGGAATTCAACAGATAGAACAAATTGCAATAATCTAGTGCTGGGGCAAAGAAGAAAACTTGTAGTGTCAAGATTTGCTGTTGAAACAGATGTTAAAAGAAGGAATGGGAAGCTTTGTTTCATGACAACTGCTTAGCACAGAACATAACATTTTTCAAAGCATGTCTTGTATAAACCGTGATCGTTCAGTACTCTTCTAGGCCCTCTAAAAATATGAACAGCTATTGCTAGGTATGCATGTAGAAATGGATCATAAGAATATTGAACCTGAAAAGCAGGTAGGCTGTGTTTCATGATTTCTTGTTTCTATGCCTCCTGTCTCCTTGAAAAGAAAAACAGTGCAGAATTCTTAGATGAGTTGGATCTAACACTGCTATCCATCCTCCATTTTCTCCTGAAGTCTAGTTCATGTGAACTACAGAAGTTCAGAAAGACCCTGCAGTTTCATGAGTTCAGAAATTTGCAAAACCACCGCAGAATGCTTTCTCTTTAACTCACCCACAACTTCTCAACAGTAATGCAAAGATTCTTCAAACCTCAGGACATCAGAATTGAATTACAATTTTGAATCAGACTGTGGTTGCTTTCCCTCCTGCTTCATCACTGTATCACTTCATCAGTGGCTGAGGACAGAAGTTACTAGCATCCTTCTGTAATTAGAGCCGTGTGGTTAAGCAGGGTACTCTGAAACTCAGGTCTCTGTTAGTCTCTAGGGACTGCGTTTACGGGAAGGTTTCGCTGACAGTACTGACTACGTACATTAATATTCTATAACTTTTTCAGAAGATGTGAGACTGAACTTCATTCATTAGTGAGGTGGGCCATAGAGCGAAATAGAAGAAATGAGGCAAAAACTGTCTCAAAGTATTTCTAAACGTGAAAGAATTTGGAAACGGAAAAATAGTATTAAACATAAGTACATACCTCATTATCCTCAGCTATCTGCAATTATGTGAATTAATACACATTCAGTTAAGATGATCATACACATTCAGTAACATTTTATTTAAATTTTCTCTTCTTTGGATTCCCCATCACTGTGACATTTTGTAAGATAGGGAAGTTTAAAATCAAAGTTTGTGTAAGTGTATAAAGCTAGATCCTACAAGAGTATGTGAAGGCATACAGTTCTTCCTATCTGGGGTCCCTTTGCTCTCATTGTGACTCCATGCAACAATAAGAGAAAAAGTCTTCCTTTGTATCAAAAGAAAACATGATAATTAGCATGATTGCCACCACAATTTACTTTGACCCTCTAGCTGATAGGGATGAAGGCTTGTTCTGTTACAAGAGGGAATTTTGAGAGCGAGATGGGATTATTAACCTTCTCACTTCCGCTGACTGTGTGAAGTGTGTCACCCTCCATTGACACAATAGCTTCAACTCCTTTTCCCGTTTGAGATGCATCATCTTCAGCTTTCTCCTCTGCTGTTCAAGGGTCCTTCCACTCTACATGGTGGTCTTGAGTACACCCTGGAAGCTGTGGCATGACAAACTTTTAATCCTGTAAGCTTATCTCCACTCAGTCGCTGTAGTGCTGGAAGGCAGCTGGGAGCCTGAGCTGCCACCAGGCTCTCTGTGTGCTATGCCGGCAGCATTTCTGCCACACTGCTGGCCTTGGCACACACCATGCCTGGGCCTCTTGGAAAGAATTCATTTCTGGGCTTGTTTTTGTTTTCTTCAAGGGTAGAAGTGTAATTCTGTGCAACAATTGCACTCTTTATGGATTTTGCTTTCTCTGCTTTTACAATAGTTTAGCTGAGGACATTTTGAGCTGGTTGTTCTTCATGCTGTGCTAAACCAGGAAGAAGTCAAAGGAAGGTGATGCTTCATTTATGGAATTTGGTTATTTCTGCAAAATATTTGTCATGCTTCTGTTCAGAACTTCCACTTAGCTGACCAGAAATTCTTCTGACATGCCAATTTTAAGGAAATAGCTTTAATATTCTGCTTATAATTGGTAATCTCTTCTGGTCTTTCTTGGAAGTCTATTCCTAACAGCTCATTCAAAGACACCCTTACATTACGCAGGTGGTGCTTTGAAATGAGAGCAGGAAAACATTCAGATATGCTAGTTAGTGTGATAGGAATTCATTTCATTATGTCAGAAATATAAAACTTTGAAAGGAATACGTTACAACAGGCATACTCATGAATTCATAAATTGATGAATTATTGATTATGCCTATCAATGCAGAAAACAAATTAAAGATAAGGTAAAAGATTATTTGAAAAGCTGTGTTCATTCAAAATGCATTAGAATCATGATACAAATACTTATAGAAAAGCTAAAATATTTTTAAAGGCAAGACAATCACGCTGGTTCTGATTCGTCTTTCTGGCAGTTGTTAAGACAGCTGCTATACATGAAAATGCATGTTTCTCATTAAGCGGTACATGGATGTTTGACAGGAGAAGAAGGCTTAATGTTAAAACACAAAATACAAGAATATGTGAGTATAAAATTAATTAAAAGTGAGAAGAAGGTGGTTCTTTCTAAACAGGCATGCATGAGAACAAAATGCGTTTGAAGTATTCAGTCCCCAAAGAATTTGGTTATGGAAAGAGGCAGGCTATGAACATTTGAAAAGTGCACTCTGAAAGTGATTCAACTATTCAACGCAGTGTGATGATGCCCACTCGGGAGTAAAATAATAATAGGAGGGAAACTATACCAGTCCAAAGAAAAATCATAACCTATTCTCATCTGTTATTTGAAATAACTTCCTGAAGTTCCATTATTGAATTTTTTTTAACTAAAAAAAATTAAGTGAACTATTTTGAGTATATCTGACATAACTACATTTTAGTTCTATATGGTAACTAGAAATGTCATTTATAATTAATATATTTGGAAAAAATGCTTCTTTTGAAAATCTTCAAATGCTTTTAAATATGTCCATTTGCCTTCAATGGCTTTCTAAGCAATCTCAAGTAAATTGGTTTGAAAGCTTGTGAAAAAAAAGAGGCTTTATTTATTTTATTCTGTGTTTATTTAATTTAATTCTATTAAAGCAGAAGCTGCTAGAGTATATGACAGTTTTAAGGGTGCGAATATTATAACTCTGTACACATCTGTCTGGCATAGACACACATCAAGTTGCTATGCATAAAATCCGTCTCTTAACTAATTAGCAGTCTCAACATGTCTCTGAAGTATAAATGAATTATTAAATGTTGGCCCAGGACTGATGAGGAGTGACTGAAGAGAAAGAATTACTTCTTTAACCATTATGGGTGAGGAGCAGAAAAAAGGAAGATAGTTCTACATTTAAAAAAAAAAAAAAAAAAAAAGAAAGAAAAAGGAAAAGTATAGATAGGTTTGATTTGCTTGATTTCTGGCTGAACTCTCCAAAAGAAGCATACTACATCTGTTCTTTTGACAGTTCTGTCAAAAGAAGGGTAGGGTTTGACACAGAAATAAATTTGCAGAATTCTGATCTAATCCTGTAGCAATCAAACTCATTTTTGTATGTTTCCTCTTTATAAAATGAACTGGTGGCTTTTTTTGATACAAAAAGTCATAATTTGATCCCTATTACTTTTCCTGCTCATTTTTGGGAGGAAAAAAATTAGAAAAACCCCACAGGTTTGGATTTTGTTGTTTGTGCTGTGCAAGGTTGTCCTCCATATTTTCTGCTTATTTGGTCACAGAAGCATATTTTTCTCAATAAAATACTGAACTCTCTGATATAAAATGGCTATCAGCTTTTTATTAAATATATGAAATGAAGATCCAGACTACGGCAATGAAACAATGTCAGAACAAATTGCAACTTTACACTTTAGGTCTGGTATCTCACCAGAGGTCATTGTTAGGACCCAATTCATCTTAAAATGTGCGCCGTCTTTGAAGTAATACCACCCAATGCCTATGCCTGTACTAGTAACTCTGATCCAAAACTGTAAATCTTTTTGTCACCATATATTTTGTGAAACAATCAATCTCAATCCCTCAAGACGCGCTTTTTGTAAAGAAACTGTTTCACCAACAGTAAAGGGAGTTGTAAATCAATTTCAAATGGGTGTTTGTCTAGGGCAAAGAAAAGAGTTCACTCTATAAAACGTATCCATGCTGAAAAATATATTGCATAATATAAAGATGTGTTAGGAGGCGTAATTTCAGCATTGTTACAATTTCAGGTAAAGACTATATATTTTAAGATAAAGAGTACTGGTATAAGTGGCACTGCATGTTTAATACAGTACCCTTTTTCTTACTAGACTTGCTTGATACTCCATTTGATTTAGTAATTTTATTCATACCCTGTTTAGTCTGCATCCTTGTCCTGTTTCTCAATACTGCTTTTACGTATTACTGGCTTTAAGAGGAAGCACTGGAAGAAGCACAGTTCCTCTAAAGTGATTATTAATTTGTTGTACATCTTAAGAAATTCAGAGCCATGAATTTTTTCAACTCTTTTCTTAAATATGTAGTTAATCTCTAAGAATAAGCCAGAATGTTACAGATATTTGAATGGGAATAATTTAGGAATATTGCTGAGGAAGAAAATACAATTTTATTTTCATAACTGTGAAAATTGTAGCTGATGGAATGAATAGCTAAATGAATCTTATTTTAAATAAGAACAAATTTTAGTTTATTTTAATTTCTGACTAATACCAACTTCTTTGGATGCTGGTTTCTTTGAACATTGTAAGTCCTCTTGCTTTGACATCACCTGGCTTTATGCTGTTAGAAAAAACATAATACATTCAGATGCTTACTTAATTTTCTAATGCTAACATTACCTTGTTTCCTCTCTTCAGTATGTTTGTTCCCTTTTAACTCTGTGTCTCTGTAGAAGCATGGGGTTTATGCATTTTTTTTCCTGCTGTAGAGTTAGGATTCATCTTCACAGTTTTCCTTGTGTGGATAACATCTATAGCCTTTAGAAAGCATTTATTATTAGTGCTGTATTTTCATATAGGGTACTTGGAATGAAATTAAAGCAGTCTTTTGCCCTCAAAATCACTATGTACCCTGTTCCTCTTTTCTGTATTATATGTCAGTCTCTTAAAAAAAAAAAAGAGAGAGAATTAAAAAAAAAATCAAATGAAGCTAAAAAAAACCACTTTCCCACTTTTTAAGGCAAAAACTGAAACAGAAGTCAAGAAATTATCCTGAAATTATTTTCCTCTCACATCTTGTCTGAAGCCAGTGTTTTCTTAGTAAATCAAAAGATATGCTTATATTTATATATTATTAGCTATTTCTATTTAAAATTTCATGTAAACTGTATGTAAACTATGTTGTTCTTGTTGCATTAACTGTGCATCAGCTGAGGATAATAGGAAATCATCCTTCTTGAACTTGAGATTTGCAGAGAATTATCTATTTAATGTGGAGATACTAGAATTTTAGAGGGTTGTTGATATAAATCATAACTTTTTCATCTTGGGTTAATTTTTCCATCTTAATTTGGGGGAGAAAAAAAAGAAAAAAATCCATTCTAAAATACATTTTAACAATTCTTTAAAGGTACGTGAGGCCTCTGAAGAATAATGTAGGAAATGTAAGTCACTTATTTCTGATCAGTTCTGTCATAATCTATGTAAATCAGTAATAGGCATCAAATGCCACTTAAGCAGCTAAACTGTTAGTTAAGAAGAAAATTTTCTTAAATAGAAATGCAGTATAGCTGTCAAAACAATCTTGTTGCTGAATTTAGCTTTGTAAAAGAGAACTTTTTTGATTGGTTAATATTTTTTGGACCTTCTTCCCATTTTCCTTTCTAGAAATTCTAGAAATCTAGGTTAAAAGTAATTTAGTTTAATCTCTTATATTAGTTAAGTTAAAGACTTTCAGTGCAATCTTTTTTCAAGGTCATACATTCTGGCAAACATTTACCTTCCTTTTATATAATTGTGAATGATAATTAAGTGTACTGTCATATCATGGTGGATATTTATTTAAAACATCAAACATTTATCTAAATTTCAGGGTGCCTTTTTTTTTTTAATAATTATATTTGGCTTTCACTTTTTGCTTTCTTATCCTATTAACACAAGTTTGATTACCTGGATGCTATTATTTCCAGCTGGCAGATTATAATTTTCTCTTAATTTGACAGTAAATAGTAAACATTATCAGCTAGAAACCCCTCTGTATTTTCTACTAGCAGTTTAAATGAATTGCTGTTTGAGATTTTTCTACCCTTGAGTAAATAACTGAATACTCTGAGATTCAGGAGCTTTAACTGATATTGATATCCCACCAGCCTGTTTTGTCATCCTCTGACCTAATGTCTGGAAAGAATATATGGCAGCATAACAATGGATTTTTTTCCCCAGTACAACAGCATAGTTGCTTGTATAGTGGAGTAGAGTATTTTGTCAGTCATGGGCAAATTTATACCCAGTTATTGAGTCCAGCAGCACCATATTGAGACTGATACAATTCAGCGTATAGGGTTGTGTTGTCTACATTTTAACAAAATAAAATAGAGTATCTACTTTGGCCCATGGAAATCCTTAATGTACAAGCTGTAAAATCTGTACCAATGACACTGCAGATAAGAAGTGATTCTGTCTATAGATATGTCATTCACATAAACTGCTTATTAGAAGAAAGTAATCAAAATTAGCAAAAAGATGGCATGGGTAGTCCTGTTACCATAGACAGGGCAGGTTTTCACATTTTTCTTCAAAGGAATGGCATTGAATGGTTTATCTTGGTAAGCTGACGTGTAGCATTTGTGGAGGGCTGGGGACAGTGACAAAATCGCCCATGTTCGAGCAGTAGAGAAGAAAGGCATACCATTTTGTATTATTTGGCCCATTCAAAAAATAATTTGGCTTTTGACCATTTTAGTTGTATGGGTTTTATTTTGACCTCAGAAAATAAATTCTCCACCTTGAGAATTTCTTTTTGAAAGACAGAAGGTAAGCTGATGACAGGGAAATATATCTTGCTTTCCCACAACCAAATAAACATTGTCATATTTGGGAGCTTCAGGACAAAATGTAATTTTCCTGTAAATTTTAAGGTCTAAGTAATTTCTCTCTAGGCAGTATAAATTCCAAAGGGCAGAAAACCTTCTTTTTTAATTCTCTTAGTTTCTAACGACCAAGGGATTGTAAAATATAAATACAACTTCTATTTAAATTGTTGAGTTTATGAGTCAGGAACAGCAATAATAATCTATTAACAGACTAGATGATACTTACTGTTACATTAAGGGGGTTTTGGTTGGTTGGTTTCTTTTTAATTACATATTAGGAAGCAAAATTCTGTAAAATCTAAGGTAGAATCTTATTTCTTTATACATTTTCATTTCTGAAAGTGTTCAACTATTTAGGAGAATGAATTACATTATTTTCTGGCTTATGCATGTTTAGCAGTTGGTAACTGTATTCCAGTTCAGCATCTTTGTTAATGGAAGGGATGCATAAATGAGAAAGATAAATACCTGATTTCAAATCTTAAACTGCATTTGCATTGGAATACATTGAATTCAAGTTTGCACTATACTGGAAATTAGAGAAAACATATTTTGTTTGTGAATTAAAAAACCCCAACAAACCAACAACAGCAAAACCCCCTGTGTTAAAAACAAAGACATGATGCACATGGAACACCAAGGATACCAACCCTTCAAGTAGATTTCAGGATTTATGTTTCTATTTTTTGATGTTTCTTCTCCTTTCTTCATGCCTGTTAGGTTTTTATATCATAATGAAGTACATGAGTTTTCTTACTTGCACAGCCATGATCTGCCATGGCTGTGCAAAGAAAGGAGGACAAAGAAAGTAACCAGTAACTGTAGGCTTTGAAAATTAGATTTTAACCCATTCTTTAATCCAGCTCTCAGTTTACTTATAGTTGTTTCTTGTTTAGCAGTCTACTGCACTTCAAAAATTGATTTTAATTTTTATAAACTTTTAAATATCTCTGTTTACATTCAAGAAAAGTTCTTCATCAGACTCCTGATATATTTGACGGAATTTTAAAACAGCCGATTTTGAACTTTTTATGGTATTAAACTGTGCAACATACATATATGACGATATGCCAAGCTAAGAAAGCAAACCTAAAATTTAAGACTATGTTTTTAAAAAAAAAAAAATGTGGAAGGGAAGATGATCATAATGGGACCAAGGAGTTTTGTTTATATTGGGTGTTCTCAAAAATCACTGAAAACTAGACTTTATACATCAAAGTGTTTCTTACTTCAAAAGATACCCTCACAAGTTTCACAAATGCTCTTTGCGACTAACCTGTTCTATGTAACAGCATCAAGAAGTGGTGTCTGACGAAGACTTTTGGTTCACTTCTCTTAGAAGAGAAGAAGTTATTTTATAGAATAATTAAGAAAAGAGGCATCTATGTGTCAGGCTGAGTGTCATCTCACAGTTTCTGCATCGACACAGTCGAGCAGAGCCAGACTTAGGCATTACAAGCACAAGTCATGTGCCTCAAACTGGAAGATGGACACTGAACTGGAAAAAAAACCCACACCTTTTTTTGAAAGAAATATTGAGATGGTGCTGTCAGTCAGCAATACAGCCACACTGAGATCCATGGCTAGCTGCTATCAAAAATGGTGATCTTGCAGGGCTCAGCTTTGCCCTGGTGTCAAACCATGGGCCCCCCTGAGCAGCCACAGGGGCAAGTGCTGCTGCCGCTTGCACATGTAATGCGGCAGTGTGGGTGGCTACTGCCAGTGCTTCCTGCTGCTGGCTTATCCCTTACCCTGTCCCCTTTAGGTGGCTTGCCTCCTTTCTCCGTCTCTTTTAGCTATAAAGCTTTCAACTCTGGATGAGAGGATGGCATATGGCCATTACAAACCTGAACTGTGGAGTGAAGAAGTCGTGTTGTCTGGTATGTCTGCGGCATACGCATTTGAAGCCTACTGCTTAGGGTCTGGGGGCATCTTTAGTCATGGCTCAAAGACTTCCTTCCTGCGTTTGGCTTTCCTCCTGTTTTCTCCTATGATATCATGGCAGAGGAAGCTCTGCCAGACAGCTAACATTTAAAGTGGAGCCTTTTTCGGTAAGCCCCACAATTCTCTTTACTTCTAAAGAGCATATATATTGACACAATTACTTTTAATAAAGTTTCTGTAATACCTATTTAGTCAATTTATTCAATTTACCAGCCCTAACCTCTCTATACAAACAAAATATGAACATTCAACTTTAATGTTTAAAATTTAAATTTTTATTTGCTGGTACTTGTAGATACTAGCTTCATTGGTCTCAAAATACGAATACACCTAAAGCGTATCAGATTTTTAGGAGATACTGTAATTAAGACACAGGTTACTTTAAAAATGGACGAGTTCAACCTTCATTAAAAAGAAAGGGGAAAAGGAAAAAAAAACAACAACCACCAAACCCAAAACGTTTTTAACAGGAAAACAGCAAATGATTAGGAGTAAAAATACCTGATTTTTCTTTGCATCTTTCCTTTCCAGCCACAGCAAAAATGCTAAGGTTCAAATAAAATCTCTTAAAGGCACACATAGGCTGCTTGCTTTCTGCCCCTAGCCCACACAACTGAAGTGCTGCGTTCTCTATGGACCAGCAATCTGCTAACCTAGGTTTACTTTCAGTAGGGAGATAAACCAACCACTCTCCTGGAACAATCTAATCACTTAACTTATTGATCTCTGCATTTGGGTGAGGAGTAAACGAGACCCTTAGCAACTCATGATCATGTGGGAAAGGGAAAAAAACGTGCTTACGGAAATCCTCTTGCTGTGCTTACTAGTTTATCTTTGGCTTTCTTCAGCAGACCCTGCCTCCGTCTGTCAACCACCTCTGAATTGGTGAGGCTGGTCTCAATTTAGATCGTTCAGCTGAACGTATGCTTCACTGAGAATTTATGTATTACACCAGGAAAGAAAGCTACAGTAAAGGAAGATAATCAAGAAAAAGAAAGATATCTGATATAGTAAAAAACCAAGTAACAACAACAACAACAACAAAAAAACCCTGTACATATTTTTAGAATTTATTCTATGATAATTTTATACAACAGCCACACTAAAAATGGTTAGAGTAATTTTGTGGCTCATGGATGTTTCCCATTGGAAATATTGTAGTGAATATGAATAGGTTTATGTGCTATAGCAGTACAACTCCTATCTTCATTGGGATTTTATGATACAGCTGTTAAGCCTCAGACTCCTTGCAAATTTCCCTGTGAAAAGAAGGATTATTTTATGTGGTGTAAGTTATTTAATCCCAGTACAAGCAACACGTTATTTGGTAATTTAGTCTGTGTAGCCCTGCACAGAAGATTAAAAAATGTTTACAGTTGCAATCTTCTGAACCAGCTGTAAAGTTCCTGGAAGCAGAGTAATGACTGGAGAGGTATCACCCCCAAAGCAAAAGAAGTTTTCTGATTAATTGGTTTGTCTCAGTGTAACCATTTTAGTACTGGGGGACAAATCAGCTTGCTTCAAGAAAGTTCTTTTGAACCAGTACTTAATGTATACTACTTTCAGACCATCTGTCTTATAAGCTGGAACTCCAATAGAGCAGGTTTTAAAGGTACTAAGAGGGTTTTTTTTCAGGGATAAAAATCTGTTAAGTTTTGATCTCTTGAGAGCTAATCCTCAGATGCTGTGAAATCTGTTTATTCTTGACTTTGGTGGAGCTATAAGGATGTATATCAGTTCAGGATCTTGTTCTCTTCTCTGTCTGTATTTTGACCAAGTCAAGTGAGAAATAAATCCTCACCAAAGCGGCAAGCAATTCCTTTTTACTCCTCTCTTGATTTGGATAAGATCTGGCACTTCGAAGAATTTATTAGGTTTGCAAGGTCTTTTGGTTCTCCTTTTATGTATGGCAAACAAGGCTTCATTTCACGTCTGATCCTTTTTTTTTTTGCTTTGTTATAAAGAATCTGTGCACGTATTACTAGATTAAATTTAACCTAAGATGAATATTTTCTAGCCAGTGTTGTCTGTTTTTAGACAACTGTTTAAAAACTTAAAAATCCTCCTCCAACCTCCAATTTAGGAAATAGGAAATAGTGTATAAAGAATTGCATCAAGCAGAAAGCCTGCATTGACAACAAATTCTTCCTAATTGCAAGACTCTTAGAAAAAGATTTTCCATACTGCAAAATATATTGGCAATTAAGAATATTGTTGTGGGTCAAAATAAAACAACAAACTAACCTTTACATTTCAGGGAGAAAAATTATAGACAGTATGTTTAAATACAAAATAACCTGCTTTTTAAGAGGAGTAGATGGTAAATGTTTATATAGTCCCCCAGAAAAAGAAAAAATAAATTATGGTTACAGAACTTTCCTTGGCAGCATTTATTTAAACTTCATTCAGTTGCTTAAAGTGAGGTATCTAATGCCATGTAACATGCCCTCATGTAGCCAAGAGGTCTGCACAGGCCTGAGACTGGATTAAAAGCTGGACAGCAGGTAAGATAGCCCCAAGTCTCTTGTGCGGCACAGGGCACCTGTGTTTGGGCAACAGAACCAGTCCCAAAATAACTCAACAATTGTGTCTTGGCTCTCTTTTTTCATTATTATATATTTTCATTATTATTATAATTAATTATTATTATTTTCATTATAAACTTTTAAAAGTTGCAAGTCATCGAATGAGGAGAGCGCCTTTATTTGATTCACTACAATTTAATTCCCAGAATATTAAATAATGTTTTGTGTGCTTTTCATGCGTACTGCTTTTAACGTGTCATTCTAACGTTCACTTCTATGTAGTCTCAGAGTTAATTTAAAAAAGGTTTTGATGTCTTAGCATTACTCAGAAAACAGGGCTATAGACTGAGCTACTTTGATAAAAGAAAACACACAGTGGAAAACAGTACTATCAGGACAGAATGGCATACCAAACAGTATACCAAAATTGAATGAGCAGATAATGTTGCTCCTTGTGATGGAGGTGACTTCATTCACAAAAGTGGGATCAGTCCTAAGATGTGCACTTCTGCTATAAGACAGCAGTTCAAGAATATCTCCATGAAGATACAGCTTTTCAAACAGTCATAATCCACTTTACAAATTTGAGTTTTGCAGGCAATTTTCATGTTACCTAAATGATGTTATTCAATTGTTAATTGACATTGTGAGAACCAAACTGTTGTTTTTGCAAGTGAGAGAGAGGCTGAATAATATTTTCCTATTACCTACTACTTTCGATGTCCTAGAAAACTTTATAAATGTACCTGGCAGTTAAGACATGTGAAAAGTATATATTTACATGAGAAGTGACACATCCTCTGAATTAGCTGTAGTGGAGCAAGAACAATAAACAAAAAGTAGATAGCTGACTGTCAGAGCAGTTTTTCAACCCATGAAAATCAGGCTATGGCAAAGGGAGGTACATGAATTATAGTTGCGTGATGACCTCTAATTGGGTTTGGACAAATACTTTGAAGGCAGTCATATTTTAAATATCAAGCACTATCTGTCTCCTATATGAGAGGTTCTACTATGATCCAGCTATTCTTTTCTCAAAGCTTTGTAATGTGTTACCCCCCCCCCCTTTATAGGTAATATATTACTTACTACTGTGAATCTGTTTTTCAGTTCCACAAAGCACAATTCTTATGAAAGGTTGGGGTTTTTTTTTCCCTAAAACATTTTCTTCTGAGGCATTGTTCTCCTTCTTACAACTGTTACTTGTTTCTCATGTAAAATTAAAATATTATTCAACTTTTCCCTTTATTTTATATTAAAATATTGATGAAATAGCATTCACTGGAAGGCTGATATTTCTTCTTGTAATAATTTTAAGTTTTCATGTTAAATAAGAACTTACCGTGTCCTTCCTTAGTGTTATTATTTTCAGAAGAGAGAAATAAGGCTTAAGTCTGGTTTGAAGCAACGGTGCTCAGTACATGCATTAAGAATTTTCTAATTTGTTTTAAAATAAGCCAAGTAATACTAAATGATTCCTTCTGCTTCCTTGGGTGTAAAGAAATGTGTGTATTTTTGTGTCTGGGTGCAAATGTATGTATCCATGTGATAGACAGCATGTATGTGCATCATTTTGGGTACTATCTTTGTCCTGATATCTTCTGACAGTTCTGTTGATTCTTCATTCATCATGTGCAGTCGAATAACAAGGGAAGTTAATTCAACAGCTAACTATAGAGAATAATTATAAGAGTGAACAGGAAAAAAAAAAAGCAAGCTATATTTTTTTATTCTTTAATTACTGCTTTGTGCCATTTACCATTAATCTAATAAGCATTTTTTTTTCCATTTTAACTTCAAATATATTTTTTTCTGCAGAAAGTGTTTTCAGATTGCCTTATGTGTAGCCATTAATGTCCCCCTGTATTTCTCTCCTTCCTGCCTGAGCAGGAGGATTCCAGGAAAATGTTTCACTGTTAAGTTGTTCCTACAAAAGCCTTCATTCTGCTTAGTACCCAGGTACAGGAGCTTCAATTTTCAAGTATCTCTTGTAGGTATTTTATTTTACTTTGGTTTGGTTTGGTTTTATTTTATATACTGGAATATTTTCCAGATTACTTTAGAATAAATTATCTGATAAATGATCAATTCCACTTATTGAAATGGAAAACAGCTGAGTAGAAATCATAATAGATTCCTCATACAGAATGGAAAAAAGGGGAGAATAAAATATTGTCTCTGACACCTTCAAATACACATTTAGAAAGTTGACATGCAAGTCTGCAGAAGTATAGAAGAGCAGTGGGTTGTCTGAGCATCAGTCCCAGGAAGCCATTGAGAAAGACAACCAACAAAGAATACAAACCCAAGGGAATGCCAGAGACTATCCATCACTTGATGAGTTACATTTCAAAAATGAATACTCTATCCCTGCTTGCCATCCTTAGTCAACTTAGTGTGAATAGCCCATGAGCAAGAGTATGCAAGACTGTATATGTATGTAAAGGCTTGGGAAAATGTGCTTCCCTCCTTTTTTTTTTTTTTTTTTTTTAATTATATGGATTATGCATTCCCCAGAGTAGAGAAGAGAGTACTTCATATTTCTTTAAAATGCCTTCCGTTTTAATGGTGGTAGCACTAACAAAAACTAGTTGCGTTTCTTTCTAGAGAAATAATACAGAAACTTATGCAAACCTTTCTGCCTGATGGCTTTCTTCTCATTTTACTAGTTTTTGGATTGATGAACGGGGCCATTTCTTAACCTTGTATCTTATTTTCATAAACTGTTACTTTACTCTTGCTTCTTACATTATTTTAAAAGAATATATCCTTATCATCAACAACATACATATCGATACTCCCTCTGTCACTTTGGCCTTAGAAGCACCAGTGCCAAGGATGTGTAGTCCCAAACTGAACAAATTTCTTCTAGCTTCAGTTTGCATCATCACCTCAGGTCCCCATAGTATGGAGTTAGAACTGTGGTCCGAAAAATTATTTGGAGAACCCCATAGAGATGAATTCGTAGGAGTTATGCCTGAAGGAGGTCTTCTTGAACTTTATTGCTGTTTACAAAGTAGATTGTGTTCATAACTGAGGGAATCATCACAAGGAGAAATGTTATTTGGGCATGAGGGGCAGAGGCTTTTCTCCCATCTATTCCACCTGTCTTGCGAACGGTGGAAAGATGTGTCTTGTAAAGCCCCTGTTGATTATGGTTTTTCTCCTCTGGACTAAGGTGGTTGTTAGCCTGATAACATTTCTATGATCTGATTTTTAGAATCGATGTCTCCCCTTTACACCACAGACCTTTCTGTCTTTACCTTCACATGCATGTACACCCCCCAACCCCTGCGTCTGACACAAGAAAATCGTCTTGTTGCTGAGGAAATTCAGTTTTCAAAAACTTCAGACTGTGAAGCCAGTAAAGACGGTCTCCTTCCTCAGCCTGCAGGAGGGCCATGACAATGATAGGAAGGGAACCTTGTTCACAGCTCCCTCAGCTGTGACAAGGGAGGGCTCGTTGATGGTTTGACGGGTCTTGAAGTAGCTGATACATTTGACGCAGGTCAGTTCCCAGCTCAGGCTTTGTAGTTCTCCAGAAACAGCCACGGCTTGATGGAAGAGCCTGAAAGAGTTCAGCTCGAGAAGAAATCAACCAGAATGACTTTTCAGCCTAAGGGAAAAAAAAAAAAAGATAAATACTATTGAGAGCACTCCCAGGAATGCTCTCAATTATTTCAGATATATCAGGGAATGGTAACTGTAAGTGAGCTTCCACCTTTCGAAGGCAATTCAAAATGATGCTGCTACTTAAGGAATTTGGAGAATGGATTTATTAGGTAAATTGAAAAGTAAACATAATGCTTTGTGTTAAACAGGGGGGATGCTTTATCAGCTCTTTCAAGACTGATGCAATATACATAAGTTTTACCTGGGTAATTAATACACATAGTTTTTAACCATTATGGAAAAGTGAATTTAAGTGAGTGAATAAAGTTAATTTAAAATTGTGTCTCCAACAAAGCAAATGAATCTGTCTTTGTAGCCTCACCATAGGCTTCAGATTGTTACAATGCTAAACAGAGATTCCAGCTGTGGGAAGCTTTCAGTGAATACATTTTCTATCAATAGTAATCCTGTATGAGCTCCCAGTAAACTGTAATGAGAGTAGATTCAATTACCAATTATTTGGACGAAATTATGACCTTTATCAGTTGTCTGCATACCATTTTTTTTGTTAAAGTGAGCAGACCCGAAGGAAACGGGGTAATTTTGATGCCAGCATTCCAGTAGCGCTGCAGTCTGTCTTGCTGTGCGTAGTAGTGAGCTGGAGAGGTTAACATGAAAAACAAATTATTGTGCTTTTCTGTAGGCTTCATTAATGATGTACTTCACCAGAAAGAGAAAAAGACAACAAATGGGAATGGAACCAGCTTTGCAGGCTGAATTGGTATTCTGCTGTGCACAGTGTGTTTTACTCACTGGCAGCAAGATGACTTGTTTTTTCCAATTTTTGATGGTAAAGGGTCAGGAAACAGTATTAACTAAGGCAAATGATTAGAAAGAATTAAATTGAAAACTTTCCTCTGCCCAGCAGAAGTCAGCTTTGAAACCAACTTAATATTACTTAAGAGTGATTCATCATTTCACTGTTAAGTGATTTCCTCCTCTCCCCCAGCCCCTGATGATAAACCCCAAGTGCCACATACAAAGGATATTATTCGATTCTCAAAGTTCTTGTTTCTTATTAAGGTAGGAAGATATTTCTTAAAGCCGATTTGGGGATGTTTCATGTGTTTATTTCATGTGTGTAATAAGCCTTGCTCTAGCCTTTGTAGGTTTTAAGGAATGGATTTAGATATGCAAGGAATGATGAAATATTTTTTTTCTGAGCTTTACATTGTCCAACAACTCATTTCTCTGAAGAGTATTTTGGGAAGGCAATATTGGCAGTGGATACAGCAAAACAGAAACATTGGCATTCTCATTACTATACCGTTTCTTTTCCATCTTCAGAAAATATACCTGAAAGTACTTGATATCAGAGATAGTTCTAAGTTTCCAGTGTCCCCGATCCTCCTTAATGGTGACCTTTCTGGAAAAACTCTAGGAATTTTCATCATTTAATTTTTTAGTAAATGCTACTTTTTTGTTTGTCTGGTTTTGGTGTAAAATCAAGTGATTTACACTAGCCCTTCCAAACTTTTGCATTCTTGCATAGTGAACAGCAAGATTATTAAGAAGTATTGAATTAATTTCAATGGGACCTGTTGAATAATTTGTACTAAAGGTTTTATTTCAGAAGGTGCTCTTTTCACCTTTACAAATTGCAATATTCTGATTTCTCTGTTTTCTAGGAAGGTATTATTACTGGTTTTCATTTATTTGCCATGTTTCCATTCTTTGAGTCATGGAGGAAAGAAGAGTATTTTTTACCTCCTCTTTGTATTAGGATTTAGTTTTAGCATGTACTGAGGTGGAAAATAATTTCCATATCAACTCTTCTAAGTTTCAGTATTGAAACACCTAATTTTTTTTAAAAAAAATGAGTACTCACTGTACCTGTGTTAATGATTTTATTTACACAAACTGCCCTCATGAACACACGTTTTGCAACAATAAAGCATAAAAGGCAAAAGGTCCAGAAAAAGTACATGTTTAAAAAGTAAAACCTATCAGTCTTACACTTTCAAGAACATAAACATATAAAGAACCATTTGTGCTATCAAATGTCATCTCTTCTGTAACCATGGGAACTAGAAATGTGCAGTATTTCCCTTAATGCATTTGGGGGGGTGGGGGTGTCACTATGGGCAAAGAATATATAATTATAAAGTACATTTGTTGTTATTTTAGACTGAAACATATTGTTAATGTTTTGTTCAGAACAGTCCTCAAAACATCTGCTGCCCTAGTGACTTTGCAAATCAAAATTTCCATTCATGATACCTAAAATCAATTTTTGAAACAGGATTTAAGGGAGACATTTTCTTACCGTGATTAAAAAACAAAATCAAGTTACCCCTTCATAATTGTATACTTGTTTTGAAAAAGTAGTCTGTCCACTTAGTATGGATTATAGGGATACTTTCTATTTAGAAAGCATATTACTGTAAAAACATTTGTGTACTTTCAAAACTTACATCTATTAATTACTGAAGATACTTTTTCCTCATTATGTTTTCTGTATAATTGACCAGAACTTGAACTGAATAGATGGTTTTATCAAAACTCGGTCACGGAAGCCTTTTTACAGTCTGCGTGCTGTACATAACACTTTGTAAAATGATTTATGCATTCTTAGAAAATAAGATAGTAATTTGCCAGCTTCTCTTTTAGTGCTTTTTGGCACAGGTTAGTCTTTAAAAAATGAGAAACTATGAACTGTTTCACTGGCTTGTCTATTTATCAATACGTTGCTCTTAAAAATTCAAACCAACTTCCAGTACACAGCACAACTCTGGTATTGTAGTTATAATATGTAGGAAAATGACTACAAATTTTGTCCTGTATTGATGTTGAAAAGATTAATTCCCCCTTTCCTCCAGATGTCTTTAGCTTTTCTTTCTGGACAGCTAATATATATCGTTCTGCATCTATTTATCCTAAATATGTAATGATTGTTATATTACCTTTCACTTTTTAAAGCCATTTATTTAGTATTTCCTGTTTTGATTATATTTTAATACATTGTAGTAACTGCAAATATTTAAATATCCTCTTGCTTTTTAATCTAATGGTTTAAAGATAGACAAAGTTTTGAATTCAGAAAAATATAAAGTATTCCTCTCAGTTAAGTAGTATCAGTTTATTTGCCTTTAATTTGATACACTCTTGTGTGATTATGGAAACAAAGCAAATTTTCCTTCATAGATATCTTTTATGGTACATGTATGAATGTGTGTGTGATATTGAACATACAACAAATCTCCATATGATTTAACGTTAACTTTGTTTCACTGTCTACTCTCCCTACCTGCTACTCTCCCTTCCTCAGTAAGGTCATTTTATACTTCAAGAATATCGATGAGGGTCTAGTCCTTAAACTCTATATTAAAGCAAAAGTACTTGTTTATATAAGTCATTACACAGAATTAGCTCACAGGATGGTTTTAGGGTCATTAGTATTATTTTATTATTATTCTTGAAATATTTTGATATGCTTAGATAGGAGGACTTGCAAAATTCAAAACCAATGACTTAAGATAATTATTAACAGTTCTGACTTTGTAACTTCTTTGTGGATTTTTCTAAAGATAACATCTCTTTAACTAAATACTAAATTCTAATATAGTAATTGTGGTAGGACAAAAAACCTTTTCAGATCTTCCATCAGGCTTTTTATCTCTTTTATACTTTTTTTAAGATGCAGTTATTTATAGGACTATTTTTATATATTAGGATTGTACAATGAATAAATTTTAAAAATCTTGGGAGTGAATGAAAGGACATTCAACTGAAAATGAGTCAAATTTTGTGGGAGATGAGAGGAAATAGATTTTTGTTTTAAAGACAATAGATCTCTTCTGGAAAAAAAGAAACCACTAGCTTCTACTGTAAGTCTGCACATTGTGTTTTCATTTATGTTTTCTTCCCAGAATGTTGTTAAGGCAGAAGTTTTTGGCTTTTGGGGTTTTTATTGTGATGTTTGTTTGTTTGTTTTAAACTGTATTACAGAATTCTCATTTTTGGAGTTGTTTGAGTATCTTACACTAGTTAGTAGAGATGTTTCTATGTATTAATGTAGAAACATTAATTCCTCCTCCTACCTATCCCCTGACACAAACACAGACATTTGGCTGTACTTTGAGAAATAGTCTTGAACTTGGAAATGACTAAGGAACTTAATCTTCTAACTTCTATTTTATCACTAAATATAACCTATAATTGATTGCATATAAATACAGCATTGCGAGTAGCCCATGTCACCTCACTGTCCACTGCTGCACCTCATAGCAGACCTTATTGCTACCAATGGAAGCATGACTTGCTTTACTCAGTCTTTATACTTTGTACTCACATTCAGTGTTACTAAAGAGTTCCCAAGCACCTTACAGGCACAAATATATAAAGATAAATAGATAGAGGAATTATAATTAGTTAACACTAAATTCAATTTGAATGGTTTCCACCTGCTAAAATTAGAATCAATGGTAAAATAAATTCAGCAGAGTCTTAGAGTATTACATAGTGCAATTAAACTATGAGATTTGTTACGACTTGGCAAATGTAATTGATTTTCTTTTAGTATCACATACTAAGGAGCTTCCTATTATATAGCATTTATTAATAAGCCATTTGATACATTTCTGATAAGAAGCTGCATCCTTTAGCCAGATGTTACCCTCACTGTGCATGCTTAAACAAATTACCTCTGAAAAGGAAAAGCAATATAAGGTTCAAAACAGAATGCTGGACTCAAATTTGCTAGATTTCTCTCTGTCTCTTGAGACCCTTAATGACTGTTCTCAGGAGTTTAAGCCATTTTTCTTTTTCTGTGTTGCTCTATTTAAAAAAATAATAATAATAAAAAAAATATATATATAACCTTGCACAGTCTATGCAGACATGCAGTTTAAACTTGGGATTATATTTTTCTTATCCAACATTTTAGAATTTAATAGAATTATCTGTTGAGTGCTTTCCTGAGAAAAATTAAATTCTAGGAAGGCTTCCAGTTCTCATCACCTTTTACTTGTGGTGGCTACCACTATTGGGAAGAAGATAACATTACTAATTTTGTGACAGTCTTGGCAAGCTTCCATTAGTTCTAATGTAGTCATGAGATTCTTGTGGATACATAAGCTATTTTTCACTTCTCTTTGTACTCTTTTTCTCTCTTAATCTTTCTCTTTCTTCCCTACTTTCTTCTTTCTCTCCCTTTCCTCTGTCCTTCACTCTCTCTTTCTCCCTTTCTTTCTTTTCTCCTTTCTTTCCTTCTTTCCTTATTTCTTTTTGCTCTTTCTCTCTCCTTTCTTTCTTTCCCTTGTTTGTTTCTTTCTCTCCTTCTTTCCTTCCTTCTCTCCTTCCGTCTTCTGCATTCCATCCTTATTTCCCTCCTTCCTCTCTCTTCTTCTTTCTCTTTCTTTCTCGCATTTTCTTGTTCTCATTCTTTCTTTCATGTTTTTTCCTGTGTCTCTAATTCTCTCTCATCCTCTCTTTTTGTTTTACAGTAGGCTGTGTATTTATAATCTGCTGTGAATTTTAGCTCAAAGTATCACTCCATGGGAAGGGTATGGGGGGTTTGGATTGGCTGCACAGTCCTTTGCAAGCTTAGGAAGTATATGAATCTCTGGACTGTCAGGGCAAATCAGTACTGCTTGAAAGGCCACTCTGTGTATTGCCTTTTACACTTGAGAACACAGAAAAAGTTCACCTCTTTTTATTGTAATTTTATTTATTTTACAATGAGAATGAATTGAGAAGAAAGTGGCAAGTTTAGATGCATTTTTGTCACCTCTATTTTAGTGCACCTTTAAGTAACACAAATGCAAATTACAGCTATTATGATATTCAAGCTATGTTTTTCTGGTGACTATGTATATTAAACTGTTTCATTCAAAACTGCCACATAAAAATCCCCGCACATTAAAATTTACATAATTTCAACACACACATTTCCCCATTTTGGAAATAAATTATTTCCCAATTACTTTATTTAAAGATGTGAAGATACTAGAGATTTTACATGTTTTCTTTGGCAATCTAACTATATGATGCAAGTTTTAATTCATGAGGCACAGAGGCAGATAAAATTAGCAAAATTAAGTATTTTTTCAGCTATGTATGCACTACAAACAATACTTTCTTCTTGTGTTCAGGCATTCTTGTCTTCTAGAAGTTTTAATACATGTGAGTTTAGTTTCATTCATACTGCCTGTATTCTCTACCAATATTTGTTATTACTAAAAAAAAGTTACAGTAATGCCTTTCTAATATGTACTGGTTTTGTCATCAAAACTGTATATTGTATCAGACAGTGTTGAAGACAGAGGGGTAAAGAAATTGTTTTTGTAATGAACTCATACATTTTCTGTGATAAACCTGAAATTTGAATTCATATTTTTCACTTGAAAATATTGTAATTGGAACATACAGAACTGAATATTGAAGCCATCGTTTAATTTTTAGTCTGCCTCTTCTCCAGCATGATCTGCACAACTTTCACATCTTCTAAATCAGACTGAGGTCTAAACAGGGACGTGAAAGAATTTCTTAGCCAATAAAATATCTTTTTTTGTTCTTCTTCTCATGATTTAAAAGTTTCTTGTCATTAGAGATAAAAAAGAAGTTATTCCCAATTTTCAACATATTTTGACTTGAGAGCTCACACAGACAGAGCTATGTATCATTTCAAACATAGACAGACTTCCAGAGAAGCCTAATTAAAAAATTAAGCATTTATTTCAAAAGGAAACCTAGTAGATTTTGGAAGAAGCTTCTCCATGATGTCTGTTGCAGACAAGATAATGTATAATGTTATTATAGATAATTCAGGAAAATTTATTTAAGTTTTATGATTCAAAAATAATCACAGTTTCACACACTGTTTTTGCTGATCCATTTTCTTCTCTTTTTAAAATTAGTGCAATGAATTGGAAATAAACATACTATATTACTTTGGTGCAGAAATTGTAGCTTCAGGAAACTTCTCAGAGAAGTAGTCTGTGGCTAGAGGTGAAGGATTTCTTCCCAAAACAGATCTGAGGCATTAAGGTGATAAAGAAGCTGAAACACAAAAGATTAAAATTACCCTAAAATTAGTAAACATCCACTGTAGGAAAATTGTTTTATCTAGTGTACTAAGAAAGGAAGATATTTATTGCTTCTGGATGAATGTGATTGCACTTTATCACCTGCTGGTCATAAAGACAGTGTTCAACAGATAATTAAGATGTAGCAGGAATGTAAAATGAGCTTTTGGAACTGGATTTGAGGGGGTAGGAGACTAGTTAACACAGAAGTGACAAACAAGTGGATTGCAGTTAGTTTGAAACTCTGAATGCAAATGAATTTAAGTCTCTCTCTTTTAATTTTCTCAAATATGCTCAAGCATGGGATTCACCCACTTAATAATAGTAATAGTATTTATAGTACTAGTATCTTAAGAAGAATAAGTTAAATTATTTTTTTTTAAAGGATGTATCCCTCTCTCTTCCAGCTAGCTTTATTCTGATGTTACAGTGGCTGTATACTTGCACCGAGTAAAGTAAACTCTGTCTCCTTAGAGTTGTCAGCTACTCACCTTATCGTAGCACAGAGCATCAGTTTCAGTCTTCAAACTTCTCATCATACTGAGCACTCTCTTAACGTTTAGGGATGTCTTCACTTCATACATCACAAAAATTTTTGCCCTAAGTAGAGCACGGGTCTATAATGCTATATAGGGGTGACAGAAAAAACTAAAAATAATGTAGACAAACAATGCATTTTTATGTTACTCTTTTTGTCAGGTGTAATACAGATCTGCCAAAATGAAATATAAATTATTTTCTAAACTTACAGTGTAGAAAGAACTTCCTGCAGATAATGTCACAAATAAAGGTGATTCATGTGTATTTTTGCTACACCCTTAGGAAGAAGCATTGCACAGGCATCCTTCTCGAAGGAAGAGTGCAGCACTGCTTAATGAGACTTTTGAACACAGACACAACATTAAAATAAAATAGAAAGACTGTTAGCATTCCCTGTTTTACTTCAGAGGCGAACTAATGTTATAGTTTAAGCTATCATCAAATGCACATTTTCTGCTTGGCAGCTGGAGATATCAGATTGTGTAGAGTTGTTGAGGTGCATTTGGGAATGATTTGTCTGAAGGTAGTAGTCAAATTCATCACAGCCAACGGAAGGTTATGGCTGGATAAGGAAAGGAACCAGGGACAGCATCAGCATCCTGGCGAGCAGGCAGGCGGCAGAAACGGAGGGGCTGGTTGCTCAACAGCACGCTGCAAGAGCTGCTGCAAGACAGGAGGAGAACTAGGGATGCACTGGGGCTAGCTCAGGAAGTTAGAGGAAGAAAAAACAAATACTAGTGGTGGTAAAATTCATACCCTATCAAAAGCTGGTGCAAAAAGAGCAGGTGAAAAGTTGGTTGCTGTCACTGGGAGTTCTAAAATATTCAAATGACACAATTTCCTTAGACATGTATAGTAACAAATGAAATGTTTTTACATTCCAGAATCAAATTACAGTGCTTGTTTTAACATTCCAGAATGAAATTATAGTGCTTGTTTGTGGAACTGAATTATGTCATATAATTGTGTTTGGGTTCCATGTCTGCATATGTTTTCAAAGAAGAGTTAAGCATGTATAAAAGTTCTGTAACCTTGGCCAGAAGAGCAGGTAAAGCCCTTTTTGCCTATTGTTTAGCTGATTCTCTTGAAACCTAACTTACTTTCTTCATGAGAGTCCACTGGGGTTTTCAGTAACTCTCATATTTGTAAATTTTCTCCCTTTTGGGGGATATGTAAACACTTTTTTTGAGGAGAGTTATGGGAGAAAGTTTCCAGTTCAGTGTCCTCAGTCACACCCAGGCACGGTTATCTGCAATAATGTTCAGCCTTTGGCCTACTCCAGTGATTTTGTCTGCAATGGCAAATTACCTATCATTATAGATGCCTCTCTTTTTAAATGGTTGTATGAATAATTTTATTTGTGGCATTACAAAAGGATAGCTTATAATGTGCAAGTTAAAACATAGTTTTGTCACAGATTAAAGTTTGTCACTGACATTGTGCCAGAATTGCTTTTGTTGCTGTTTTTCCATATAATACAGCCACAGTACATTATTCAGTTACTCACTTTGGAAATGGTACAAGATAAAGCATAGCTGCTTCTGCTTCTAGAAAACTTGAATATTTGCACCAAATGCAAATTGTAAATAGATTCAGCAAAAATAATTCAATACATAATTAATTCACTGTAATTAACTGGCTACTAGCCAACGATGAAAGCAAGAGATCAGATAGCATGCAGTGTTTCAATTTATTTTGAGTTAATGACTTTAATGAACAAGCATTTTATAGATCAGTTTAGGATGCTAAATCCTTCCCTTACTTTTGGTGTTTGACAGCCTAACAAGGGATTCATGAGGTTGCTTCCTTTTTGCAAGAAGGTAGAAGCTCCGCTGGCACTTCTTTCCATGCACTTCCAAAATGTGGAACTTTTCATGTCTCATGTGTAGCAGTTTTGAAGTAATTATATTCCTTTACTCCCTGAACATGGAAGCCCTTGAGAGCTAACTTTATGCAGGACTCTATTTGGCAATAATGGAGCTGGGTTAGTTAAATGGTCAAGTGAATCGTCAGACACTCTTGTTCTCTGTTGACTGGCACCGGAAACTGGCACTGGCAACAAAGTCCTGATGATAAAGCATGAAATAAGAAAGTATGGAAATGTAATTATCCATTCGTGACCCTGAACTGGCTGTTCTTGTCTCTGAAGCAGGAGAACATTGCATATACATTATCATTTGTATTAGGGTGTTTTCTGGAAGCTACAGTCATGAAATTGCAAAAATGCTTCAATGATCAAAGCTTTCCTAGCAGCAAAAATTAGATATGTTTACTGTGAGACAGAATAGAGACCTGTCCTTACCAGCTGAGAAACTGGGATCTTTCCAAGCTTCATCTAACAGCGGGTGGCATGGGATGAGGATATGCCTTGTAACAAACTGTTGTCTCCTGTACCAGCTACCTCTGTCCTTTGCCTCAGCAGCAGTGGTTTCTAATCTGCCTGCTATTCCTTGTAGCACTTCCTACAGCTATTGCAAGAATAAGCGGTATTGAATTGTTCCTTTGTTCTTCCTCTTGTCATACCCTCTGTACCAAATATCTGGGGTAATGCCAGGCTGCCTGCCTTAGCTACTAAAGAATCTCTCCTGTGGGAGATCTTGTTTTGATTATACACTACCTTCTTAAAGCAAGCAGCATGCAAACTAAACCCCCTCCTACTTTTGCTTAAAACCTGAAAGTTGTTAACAAGGTATTGCTCAGCAAGTCATCTAATCCATACATGTTACTGGAGGACAAAATAGCCTCTGGGGTCTCCTTCCCATCAGTTTGTATTTCTACAAAATTTCCTGAAAGGAAAATGAGACTTCAGTAGCAGAAAAAAACCCCAAAACCTTCGATGCAGCAATGTCTAGAAGTGTTGGTTTTAATTATGTGTTGTCATGGAAAAATGAATAATCCTAATGAAATTCAGGCATCCAAAATATGAAATCAGCCCCACATTGAATTTCAATTATGCCAATTCTGTTTTCAATACCCCTGTCAGAACTCTGTAATAGAGTTTTAGGAAATCCCAGCTCAAGCAGGCTGTGGAAAGCATAGGCATGATTAAGACAAAACTTTTGTGACCATCTCTGACAAACCCTTTGCAGAGTGCCTGTAAAGAAGTCCCACGCTAGCCTAACTGGTCACGGAGATCTAATAGCGAAAGCACAAACCACAGGCTACACTAATCAGTTCCAGTATCAAGAGATTGGTTTCCCAACAAGATTTTCATCTTCCAAAATTCTGCCTTTTTTGTCTAAATTAAAATCAATTAAATTCCTTAACTATCCAATTAATCAGAGTACAAGAATACTCTGGAAGTCTGAGCTTTTGCTTTAGCTTCAAATCAATAAATGAGTGACCTTGAAAGGAAATAAATCTGCCTAATCTGTCCTCCTCAGTATTCCAGAAATAGGTGAAGGAATAAAATGGCTGTCAGAGTTACAAGATTCTACCAGTGGGATTAAATGCACATAGGAAGCTGGAAAGAAGGCTTCAACTCCTTTGCTTTACCCTGCCTCCTTCTCTTTTTAAGGGAATGAGGCGATTGGTTTTAACCTTCTTCCACTCTTAGGGTGGTTCGGAGTTGAATCTTATCGATCATTTCAGTCCCTTTACTTTGATAGTCTTGCACAATGCCTAAATAAAAGGACTTTTTTAAAAAAAATTGCTAATAGAAAGAGTGGTATTTGCAAGATTTAAATATTAAGTTTTTTACTCTGGTGTACATTTGAAATGATTAATGTTACTTTCTCATGTATCTCTGTATTATGGGATGAATACAGAATAAATTACGATGTGAATTTAAAGTGCGACACCTATGCTACATTTACAAAGTAGTTAAACCCAAACTAGACAAGGTACTTCTGGGTCAGAGTAAGAGCTCTGAGTCATGAACTCTGCCAATTCCTGCTGGGCAGTTGAAAAGGATCCAGCCAGTGTCCATCCTCCCTGTCCTCTGCTGAAAGCTTCTGCCCCATGAGTGGAGATGATTAAACAGCAGCATTTCTACTCCAGAGCCACAGTAGTATTAACATAAACCAAAGGACATTTCAGTTTATTTTAATATGTGAGACAATGAGCCATGGTACCTGAGAGGTCTGATTCACAATCCCTGCAGGATTTAACTGCAGCAATTGAAGAAATTAAGTCCTGCAAACTGTTGGTTTATTTTAACTGCCAAACTGTGGGGGGCAGTAACCTCTTCAGCTGCTGCAACTTAATCAGGCAAGGATCGTCAATCAGCCATAGAGCTGCTCACCTGGGAGTTAGCAGAGTAGCGTTAATTTACATTCTGGTTTATTCCACCCTGACTTCCCATTTTACACAGGTCTCTCAACAGTCATGACAGCATTGGGTTGACCTGCCCTAGCTCCACAGCACAGAGCCGCTGGCTCAGGAGGTAGTAGCTTCCTTATGAAGCAAAACTTGTTAGCCTTTTGCCTGTGCCACATCCCAGTCCCGCAGGAGATGGGGACACAGCTTGTACTAATTTCAGTGGAAGAGGAGCAGGCACTTAGTGGGAGGGGACAGTGTCTCTGTCCCATAGTTTTGAATGCTCTGAGTTCTCATGGAGGGACTGTGGATTTGTATGAGATTTGTAAAAGATGACTGTGTTATTAACTGACTAAAGAGCTAGCTTACACTCACAGGGTTGAGTGAGACATGCTTCAGAGAAGCACTTCAACAAAGAATCTTTAAAGAGTGATCTTCTATCTATCATAGAACCATTTAAGCCTCCAAAGTGATTCTCTTATTCTGTACATGCATGCTAAAGTGCCTGTCTCTGTCCTGATTTCAGCTGGGATAGAGTTAATTGTCTTCCTGGTAGCTGGTACAGTGCTATGTTTTGAGTTCAGTATGTGAAGAATGTTGATAACACACTGATGTTTTCAGTTGTTGCTAAATAATGTTTAGTCTAAAGTCAAGGACTTTTCAGCTTCTCATGCCCAGCCAGCGAGAAAGCTGGAGAGGCACAAGAAGTTGACACAGGACACAGCCAGGGCAGCTGACCCAAACTGGCTAAAGGGGTATTCCATACCATGTGACGTCATGCCCAGTGTATAAACTGGGGGGAGTGGGAGTGGAGGGATCACTGCTCGGGACTAACTGGGCATTGGTCAGCAAGTGGTGAACAATTGTACTGTGTGTCACTTGCATACTCCAATTCTTTTATTATTACTATTGTCATTGTATTAGTGTTGCCATCGTCATTATTAGTTTCTCCTTTTCTGTTCTATTAAACTGTTCTTATCTCAACCTATGACTTTTACTTTTTTCCCGATTATCTCCCCCATCCACGGGGTTGAGTGAGAGGCTGCGTGGTGCTTAGTTGCTAGCTGGGATTAAACCAAAACAGTCTCAAAGATATTTATACAGGGAGAAATCTTTGTTTTCTCACCAGAGGTTTAGAAATTAAGAGATTGTGGATTTTTTAAATTATTTTGTTTGCATTGTATAAAGACAATATGAAGGCTTAGGTGGGGTAAATTTCACATCATACGGTTCTGAGATTGAGTGTCTTTTCCATATCATATGATTTTTTTTTTTTTTTTTTTTTTTGCATGTGAGTAGCTGGACTCTTGAGATGGCATTAAGGAAATGTCAAAGTAGACATCTATTCTTAGTCTATAAGTCATTATTTAACAACTTCAAAGGCTTGATAACTACAAAGAAATGAAGCACAAACACCTAGGTATTGATTTTGTCTTTTGCTTTGTATCTACTCCAGTAAATTCTGTTGATATTGACAATTGCTGAACTCTTCTTCAGAATTCTGTGAGCTTTCAGTCTTTAAGGACAGCTTTCTTTCATTTTCCACACCTTTTTCCTTCTAAAATCTCTCTGTCGTTAAACTATTACTTCAGTCTTAAGAAGAACTGTTTAAATCTACTGAAGTTTATCCTTCCCTTATGTCTGTGCTGAAAGATAATGCTATGGTAACATGTCATTGATGAATTTATGGGCACTTGCAAGCAATGGATTTCCAATGTTAGATTTAGTTACCCAATGTGAGGACTAGTAATCAATCAGAAATGGCTGGTATCATATAAAATTGGCAATGTAAGGAATAGATCCTGAAAAAGCTCTTTTTAACTATTTCAAAATGCATATAATCATGCTAGCTGAAAAAAAAAGTAATAAAAATGTTACACTTTTACTTAACTAAAAGTCAGTAGAGCAGTTTGTATATTGCTAGCTGGGAATATATTTAATTTTAAAATGAAGAATAAATAAATATCAGTAAGCACTTCCAGAAATACCACTTACCTCTCTGTGGAAGATGAGATGACCATCTGAAACTAAAACGGAAGAACACTTCTATATTGCTGTAGCCGGTGCTGGAAGGGTGACTACTCAGTGCAAAGGTCAGTGCCTTTTTCATGCAATTCATCTGCAAAAATAGCTAGGCCCAGCTTGATACTAATGCAATGTTCTCATGGGTATGCATGTGTATATGCTGTGTGGTGTCTTCCATGATGAGAAATTAATACATAGAAAATTGGTTTTGTTTAATCTGTGAAGTCTGGGAGAACTTTTCACCTTCCTTGACTCCACTGGCAGTGTGTGACCTAACCCTCTTTTGCCCTAGTCTTCATAGGAAGGGCACTAAGTAAGTGAACAAGGGAAAAAAAAAAGGTCCACTCCAGTCAAGTCATTTGGGTGGATAATATAATTGCTTGATCCCTCCAGGTAAGGATACTCCATGGAAGATGAACCCTCAGCTGACAATGAGTCAACAGAGCTGGCAAACAGTTTTGGCGTGAACCTTAGAGTAAGCCAGTATTTGTAGGGTGGCTTAGTTTGAGTACTTTGCTTCAACTACTTTCTGCTCTTGGTTAACCCTCCACAGAAGATCTGCACTGCAACATAAAAAAGACAAGGAACAATCCCAGGCCCTGAGGCCAATGGCACAAACACGCCTACATTTATAATGGTTCAAACTAGTTCTTCCTAGGGCACACTGGCCATGCCCGCATTACAAGTCACTTTGCTCTGGGTCTCCTCTGCCCTTCACAGTGTCTGAGTCCATAGACATAACTGGTTTTTCTTGGTTAAGTTCAAACTGCATGAAATATCAGGCATCTTTTGCACCGACCAACTTGTTATTTTGTAATATGACTGTGAAAAGAAGGAAAGGCGTACTTTGAGGAAGCAAAATATGCCAAGATAGTGTTGAGACACTGTCTTGGGTGATGGGAGGCAGTTGCGTGTAATGTCACCTATACTGTGTCTTGAGAGCAGACCTGGAGTAAATTATCTCCAAAAATGGACAGAGGTTTTACTTTGGGAAGACTTGATTTGTTCACTCCAAAAGAGAGTCTGGGATCAAAGTAACAAGCAGTGTGGATGATCAGGGATGGTTCAGTGCTCAGTGTCACTTCTAGACATCTTTTATGTTCAGTGTAGATGTACCTTCAGGGACATTTACAAGCAACTTTAATATAGAGGAACCCAAAGATTGCTGAAAGCTATTGATAAAACAAGCTAAAACAAGCTTAAAAGTCTGGAAGCTGTGGTTATCTTTGATTTCTTCTTATTTTAGGGGAAACTAGAGATGGTTTGTCACTAAACATGCATCTCGTATAATACACGTTATTTCACGAACTTTGACCATCATAAACAGGCAACCACACAACTTTCTCACCAAGTCATTCTCACAGTGTCCACTTTGGGAATGAGGGATATGGTGCAGAGTGTGTAGTAGACCCAGAGATTTCTCATTCTGAGAGGGAGAGAGACATGTGAGATGCATGTTAAGATAAGCAAAAAATAATATTTCTTCTTGGGCGGTGAGAAGAAAAAATAGCAGGAGCTGGTGTTTGCGGATAACATTTTAACTGCATGTTCAAGAACTGTCTCTGATTTTAATTTTTCCAGTTTAATTTCTCCAGCCCTGGAGATACTGCAAATCATCTTTCTCTAGTTTTGTGAGTCTAGGCCCTCACTGCCTTTGCTTTCATTTTTCACATTTAATTTCATATCAACTGGAACATATTAGGAAGGGCTAAGCCTTTACTTGGAAAAGCAGGTTAGGATGAGTAGAAAAAAATTGGAACCTTTAAAACTCAGTTTGATCTGGTCAAAAATTTTAACTGAAGTTTTTGGTTCAGTTGCAAATGAAACAGTATTAAGCAGAGACCTTCTTAAGGCTATAGTTTCAAACTGACTTCAGAGTTTCTTTTGGTTCTCGACTTAACTGTTCCTTATGAATTTTATCTGTCTGGAATTCTGTGAGGCAGAATTGGACCCACTGAGGGAACACCGTAGAATGGTGTAGTAAAGTATATTATGAATGACTGAATAATTTGTAAGGGTGGGTGGGTTTTTTTGTAATAGAAATACATAAGTAAAATAGGAAACAATTGAATTTCAGCAAAGCACTAACTGTATTTCAACAGAATATCCAGCTGTAATAAATGTAAGCATTATCATTGCTGCTTTAGGTAGCTTCAGTGACAGTGGATAAAAAAGGCAATGCATTTTTTTTAACAACACTTCACCTGTGATCCAGCCAAAGTGAAACAAAAGGAATGGAAAGAAGACTATGATGTCTTTTTTTATACGTACTTGCAAAATGAAAACACTACAAAAGAAAGACCTTCTGATTTGTCCATTTATAAGGAAATGACCATAATTTTCCAGTTCCTTGATCGTTTTCAGAATAATCCATAAGGGTTTATTAGATTTCATGGTAGACTCTTCCAACTGTAAACTTGTATTGGATATTAAGTGTTGAAAGATCTTTGAAATGCTTCTAGTAATTTAAGACATAGATGTTTCTATGTGCATTTTATTAGATCACTTTGGGGAAGACAAATAATTTTAAATGTAACTGAAGTGATTAGCTTCTCTGTTACATTTTTTTGGTTGATTTGTTAAAGCTAACAGAATGAAGTTACCCGTATTTGCAGCTATATGGAGAGTTATATAAAATAATTTAATGGTATCTTTAGAGGAGAATCTGAGAGGTATAAATGTATCACTCAAGCAAGAAACAGACTTAAGGATGCAAAAGTTTCTTAGAGATATAATTTTGTTATTTTGCTTATTATTTTAATTATTTTTCAATTTAATCCTTTATAAAGTGACAAAATATTGTTTGGATATTGTTGTGAAATAGTAATCAGTTACATCATTATGTCCACTTATCATGGCCTTCAAGAAGGTACCATTGTTCTGCTTTTCAGAGAGGAATTGTAAGCTGATAAGTAGGAAATTTTTCAGCTGTCAAATTGAAACCTGCACCTAAAATCACTTAGAATAGAATCATAGAATCATTTAGGTTGGAAAAGACCTTGAAGGTCATCAAGCCCAACCATAAATCTAACACTGCCAAGTCCACCACTAAAACTGTGTCCCTAAAAACATTACTTGAGAAACATCAGCGTGGATATACAAAGGCAGACCATCATGAAAGTAGTAAAGCTTAAAATGACAGAAATTTGAGGAGCCTCCTTATCCCAAATTATATTTTGTGTTTTCAGGTAGTTAATTTGAAGCTAACCTGTAGGAATCAAATGCTGTCTCATCCCAAGATGAGAGATGTTGTCAAATTGGTTGACAGATTAAGGGCCGGTTGCTTCAGGAAGCAGGGAGAAAGAACGTAACACTAACTTTTTAGGGGGATGAGTTTAGCTTAGCTCCCAGTAGCTTGGCTAGAAGGATAGGCATTTTTGTGTTCTTCTGACTTGAGTTACTGCTTTCTGCTTACACCTTTAGCTCCTGCCTGCGTCTCAGTGCTAGGGAGATGCAGAATTTACTTGCAAGTAATGAGTGACATGCAATTGGCTCTTTAAGCAACTTTGTTCTGGCATTTACTTTTTACGGACCTGGGGGACAGATACCAATACATGTCTTAGCATCTAGAGAGTAGTTTGCTAGTTCACACATCACTTGATAGTCTACCTCATCAACAGGAACTTTTGCTGCTGTTTCCCTAATGACTCACTTCATCTCATCTTAGACCCAAAATGGAAACTTGCAACAGGACTTAGTTCCTTTAAAACATGTAGCTTTGGACTTGTTTCTCTATCATACCATGTTTCAAATAAAAGAAATGCTTTCTTCACCTTAAGCAATTTTATTCTAATTGCATATAAATATTTTCTGCTTATGGAGTCTGAAAGAATAATATTAAATGTTACTGTGCTTTATTTTGGTGTGACAGAGATTCATTAAAATGGAATCAACTGCCTATAAGAATCACAAAGCAATAGTCTTCATTAAGCTTCTCAAAATATCAACCCCTATTTTAATGTCCAAAGGCCTCCTTCAGTTTTCTAGTAGGGAAGGCAACCCAATGTCATTACAGGAGAGTCAATAAATCCAGTCTGGGAAGCTTAAAGGGTCATTCTGTTTCAGAGTCAAGGGGCTTTGACAGTGAATGCCTTTCTAGGAGTTCCTACTTTACTAAATTGAAAGAGCTCTAGCACAAATTTCTCTGCAGCACAATCCCACAACAGAGAAAATGTCTCTCAAGTACCCTTTTTCCAGTCATTTAAAGGTCAAAACTAACTCCTTTGCTTCCATCTGAAAGCCCACAGGTGTGGTAAGTAGCTTAGGTTACAAAATTAATGACTGATAAAGTTGATTCTGTATGACAGAAGGAATACAGAGATTTCTCAAACAAGATTTAGGTTTTTATTTCTATTGCTAGCCCTGCTGTTTTAACCTCTAGTAATTATGTGACAGCCCTCCAGATTTGCTAAAAGATGTGTGGAAGTAAAGCAACTTCGTGGATTTAAGACTTGGCTGTTGAAACGAGGTGGGGGGGAGGATTAGGGAAAGAGATACCACTTTCTTTCTAGCTGTAAATAGGTGTCATACAAAGTTGTGCAATATGGAAAGTTTTCCTCTCCTCTGTCTGGGCTTCTCTGTTCTTTCTCATGGATGGATTGCCACAAGGCCACTCAGCATGTTTTTTTGAAAACAAAACAAAAGAAAACAAACCCACTAATCCCCATGGTTTAGAATCTGTGAAGAAAGGGGAAAGCATGACAGAGAAGAGGAAATCCTTTCATGAAAACGAAGTGATTCCCTGCTCCTGACTGCCCCAGTGAGGTTGCTGGGAGACCTGGGAAGCCCACCTCTGCCAGCTGCTGTACAAGGTTTGGAGCCTGGGAGCTGACGACTTCCACTATTGCTGTTAGCTGAGCAGGGGGATTTTTAGGAGACTAGGAAATGAAATTCCTCAGAGGCTGGATAGACATAACATCAAAGGACCAGAGAGGAAAACTGTCAGGAATGCCCACCACTGTATTTCATTTTGACAACTGAAGTACCTTGGCTCAATTGTGACAGCTCTGCATGGTCTGGTGGGGAAGCTGTCTGGTGGAAAATTCATGACCAGTTCTGGCAGGGAGATAAATTGGTGGGGAGAGTTCCCCACTTGCACGTAGAAGTGGTAAATCTGCAAAGTCTTTCATCTCTCTCTGATTACCGTAGTGCCATATAGCCAGTCAAGAAAGTTCAGGCCTTATTAAAATGCTCTCCGCTACTGATAGGTTGGAAGGGTACAACAAAATTTCACCAAATAAGCAAGGATACCAGTTCGCTTTTTGATCTGGGATTATGATAGAAGAGATGTGTTAAAAGCAGCCTAAGATAAAGGCAAAAAGAGGCAGAAGTTGCCTGGTGAATGGATGAAAACAGAGGAGGGGAAAAGGACAGATTGTGGCAAGATAAGAGGAAGGATTCAGTGAGCATAAAGGAAAGTCTAGCTGCAGCCAAGCAGGGAATCTGAGTCATGCCCTCTGGTCTGTTTGTGTTCTCCTAAAAAATACTTCTTTGCCCTTTAAAAGTGGTTAATTTTGTATTTTCCAGAGTACTACTGCCACTAAATTGGGATCCCGCACACTGAATATAGAAATTCATCCTTGTAGTAATTTTCCATTTCATTAATATTTTTTTACTGATTCACAGACTTCTTTGTTTTCCCAAGGTGATATTTTAAACTGAATTTATTTGTATTTGAACATGGCTGATTTTTTGCTTTACCTCCTTTTGTTGTTGTTGGTTGGACATTTGAGATTAGGAAATGACAATAATAGTCTCATTTCTTTTTCTTGCAATGCAATTTCATTGAGGGCACTTGCTTAGAATTGTGACCATCTCGGATGATCAATGACCAGAAGTGGTAACTGACCAAATTAACATGTAGAAAATCAAAAGATTGTAAATACGTTGAAGTATTCTTATCATGGGAAATCACAAAGCAACAGCCCAAACCATCATAATGAATTAAAATGTACCATTAACAAGAAAGTATACCCCAGAGCTGTCTGTATGGAAAATCAAGACTCTCACCAGAGTAATACTAACCACTTATATTACACTTCACATATTTCAAGCATTCAGATGTGACAACCGAGTTGTTTTCACCACGTTGTTTCTGAGTGTATAGATGCTATTATCCTTATTTGAGAAGCATGAGAGCTGAGAGGGAGCCTGCATTTTTACAACTACCACTTAGCAGGTGTGAAGGTTTGAGATCAATAATGCTAGTCTTTAATACATGTATATGAATGCATCTGATTCCTATGTTTTCTAATATTTGTTTATATGTTCTGAGAATTCTTCTTTGCTTCTGAAAGAGAACTTTGAGAAATACCACAGAAGAATGTATTTTCTTATGTTTCATATATTTCATTCGGATAGCCATAGACTATTGGAGATGTTCTGTTGATGGGAACATTAGAAGTGCCTTACTGATGGCTGGGAATCACCTATGAAACAGAACACAGTGAGCTAGCGTTCTTGTATTTACACATAAATTAGATTTCTGTTGGAGATGTCAGTGTAAGTAGAATGATGTGAAAGGTAAGGATGAATTTCAACTGAAGGCAACAAAATTAATAACTATTGGTCAAGACCATGGAATAACATTCTTCATATGCTACTCCATAGTATATATGTGTGTATGTATGCATAATATGTGTGTGTGTATGCAGTATTTTATCACTGTGTATAGGAAATGGATTAAATGCTACCACTCAAGAAAGCAAAAGCGTAGTTTCTAAAGTTATGTTAACAGTAATATGGAAGAGGGATCAGTCAGCCTTTATACAGATTTGTGTGCCTAGATTGAGCCACAATATTTTTTCTGTTCCATTCCTGAACTAAGACAGTGGCAAGGTTTCAGCTTTTTAAATTTTCTCCCCTCCCTCCCTTATCTGTGAGTGTTTGCATTGTATGTTACAGCATCTCTATTTAGGAAAACACTATGTAGTCTGTATGGTCATGACACTTTCGTTTACGGATGATTCATTGGTGCCTTTTCTTGAGCAGTATCTTCACATCTCTTATTTAGCTGTGCTGGCCATTCCACATTGTCTTTTCTAAAAAAGTCTGCTGAGGTAAGAATTGAAATTTTTGGATGCTGACCTCCCATTTTCAGTTTCAAGGACTGGGATGCTATCTAAAGCCACAGTGATTAGCTGAGGCGGACAAATTAGATAATATATATTTTCAAGGGAACATAGAATTGCTGGATAGTAGAGCGTGGGAATTAAAATCAACTATTGAACCACTGAACAAGTACAGCGTGAGCAAACCTCATCAACATGCTACACATCAGAGGGAGCATAGATGGCCATTCAGTTCTTGGCTTCTGCCAAGACCACCAACAAAGGTGATAATTGTGATGGGCTTCTTGATGTGAAGAACTGTCCACCAAAACCAATCAACAAGCAGCTGCCACACAGGAAGGCATTTTAGGTAACTAACACCTGTGGCCTCATTTAAAATTACAATTAGCTGTTTTGTTGGGGAGTGCTTACCAATTCCAAGAAACATCTACTTTCCTTTTTTCTACAATTGCTGACAGATAGTTATATCATGTAATTTTTCTGAAAATTGTTTTTGTTTATCAATGCATGCTATTCATTTACTAGGTCTGCTTTTGAAGGATTAAGAAACTTTTTTCTCTGAATGCTGCATGTGGGTTTGATTTTTCAGCAGCATCTATGCATAATGTGAATTGAGATATATTGTTAGCTTGTTTGAATCCTTTCTTTTGTCTGACCATGAAACATTACCCTTGTGACAGAATTGTTTCATTTCATTTCAGAGGGTTACCACACTTACAATACAATAAATAAATATAATGAACCATAAGCATGCTATAAGCTTTCTATTTTTCTCACTGCAACTTCTATGAAAGGAAGAAAGAGGAAAGTAGCATTTTCTACTCTGCAATGTGTACCCTTTATATAACGGCTGAAAATGGAAGTACAGAAGCGGAAATGTCCACAATTATGACACTGAATGGGAAACAGGTGGGCTTCAGAAACTGTAATCAGGGAGTTTCACAATTAGACCAATTGACTTAGCAATATGTTTGTGTGGGTTTGAGTTGTTGCTGGTGTTTTTCCATTTAATGTTTAGTAATTTGTCAAGGTCCAGAGATTTTTCTACCAAGTAAGCAGCTCTCCAGGTGGTAAAATTTTCTCTTAGCAGTAGGAAAACTTGGAGAGACTGTAGAACAGCTGCATTACCTTCTTGAATTGTTACCAGAAAGCAACAGCTAGTTTGAGATGGAGTCTGATTTCATATTTTTTCATCAGCTTCTTAAATTAACTCAGAGACAGCTCAAAGTTCCTACGCAACTTCTTGTGCATTCCCATGTGAGGAGTGGCAGGCTCTGTAAGGGGGCTGAAATCAGTGGGACATTTGGGCTCTTAATGCTATTAGTGTGTGAGGAGTTTGTCATAGTGTAAGCCCAGCTGGCAACTAAGTACCACACAGCTGCTCACTCACTCTCCCCACCCAGTGGGAAGGGGGAGAGAATCGAAAAAAAGTAAAAGTCATGGGTTAAGATAAAAACAGTTTAATAGGACAGAAAGGAAGAAAATAATAATGATAATAATAATAAAAATAATAAATGTCAATAATAATAATAAAAGGACTGGAATATACAAAACAAGTGATGCATAATGCAATTGCTCACCACTCACCTACTGATGCCCAGTTAGTTCCTGAGCAGAGATCCTTCCCAGGCCAACTCCCCCCAGTTTATATACAAGACATGACATCATATGGTATGGAATACCCCTTTGGCCAGTTTGGGTCAGGTGTCCTGGCTGTGTCCCCTCCCAACTTCTTGTGCCCCTCCAGCTTTCTCGCTGGCTGGGCATGAGAAGCTGAAAAATCCTTGACTTTAGTCTAAACACTACTTAGCAACAACCAAAACATCAGTGTGTTATCAGCATTCTTCTCATCCTAAATCCAAAATATAACACTATAGCAGCTACTAGAAAGAAAATTTACTCTATCTGAGCCAAAACCAGGACAGAGCTACAGGGCACGCAGCTCCACCAGCACACCGTGCAGATACCCCCACCTTCTCCCTGCCCTGTAGACCCAAGCAGCAGCACTTGCTGGACTTGCCTTAAGTGGGGAATAGGTTTCATGAGCTAGAAAAGAGAAGCTGTTAAAAAAAAGAAAAAATATTTGAAATCTTTGTGGGTCAGTGATGTGGGAGTGACTGCCTCCTCCCAGACTGCCTGATCCAAACTAAATCCATTAAGTTTCTCACATCCACACACTGGGTTGCCCTGAGAAACCACAAAGATGGCCCAGACATCTTTTCATGCAAGGAGGATACAAAAACAGGCTTTTAATTTTAAAATCATTACAGCAAAAACTTGATGAGAGTGCAGACACCTGTATTTTTTCAGGCTTTTGAAGGCCACTTCTGTCTTCCCTTTGTCATTTCTATTCTCTACATTCTCTTGAAAGTTTTTTTTTATTATTTTTCAGAACAACTTAAAAGTTATTGTTTGCAATACATAGAATTATTAGTCCTCTAGTTATATGCAATATTTGTAGGAAATAAGCAGGTATATTGTTTTGCTATAACAAAGATGCTGTATTAGATGTTTTTTTAAAGACAACCCATTAAATAAAATGGAAAGAAAATCTTCACTGTGAAACTTGAGCTTCCAGATAGTTATTTTTTCTTCACTGGATTAAATGAAGCCTCTTCAAACTCATGTGTGTGAGTGTATGGGTGGCAGATGTTGTTTCTATTTTTGTGGGTTTTTTGGTATGAAGAAAGAGATAAATCAAAGGAAACCACCCTTCTAGAATTGGGCATTCGTACAGCAGAAATGAGATGGCAACAAATACCCTTCTAGGTTTCTGTCTTAACAACAGTTTGCTGACTACCATGTGGGTCATTGCTTACAAATTTCAACTTTTTAATCATTTGGAGATAGTAACAGAATGGAGATACTCTTTAGAGAATTGGAGATATCAAAGAAAAGGATAGAATGATTTCTGTAGTAAAAGTCCTACTTTAAAAATGTGGTATTAAAACAGATTTTATTAATCCAAACCTAGTAATGATGTGTTGCATGAAAGGTTTTTTAAAAAGAAACTTTTATGTTTTGAAAGAAATACAAAAGAGTTTTGATGTTGTTATCTCTGTGCTCTGTCTTTGGGGAAAGACAGTAGAAAACAAACATGACAGTACATTAATTCATTGTTTCAGTAAAAGATCAGATACATTCAAAATGCACATTGGTTTTCCTTCTTTGACTTTAGTCAGTGCAATGGGGGGAAAGACCAGCTTTCTGGTAGTAGATGAATGTTGCAAGTACATAATAAACCCAGATCTCCAAACACATCAGTCATATGTCATCTGAAGTATGCATTGTGTCTCACTGCAATTGCTTCCCCAATATTCATGAAACATTGATGCTGGATATATGCAGTCCGTGCCACATGGATAGATGTGACATGCAGCAACAACAATAATCAAGACTTCAGTATAAGAAGGCCAAAACAGAAGTGGAACAGCCTCCATTTCACCTTTACATATGGAAGTAGGAAAAAAATTGATTAGAAATAAAGCATGCGAGGCTTCTCCACTTAACATGCACGTCTGTGCACACACATACATACAAATACAGGTGCACAGAGGTGCACATGCACACCAGCACTCTCTCTTCAGTCTCTCCAATCAGTCAAATCAATGAAGAGTTGAGTGTCTAGTAACTACTTTTTTCCCTACTACAAGGGGATCACATGGCCCACTAATCATGGAGAAATCTTGATTGTGAATGGTGAGTTTAGCTTCTTAAGCTCATGGAGCAGTTGAGTATAAGAGAATATCCACACCTTATTCCCACTGCTTGAATTACAACTCTCTTTTTCCTGTTCAGTTAGTCAGTCCTGTTTATTTTCCTTGGAATCTGAAAAGAGAAATTAGTCTGTGCTATGTTTTGTCATCACCCATAAATCCTCAGGAGGACGGAGTAATAAATTTCATTTCATAGGTAGACTGTGGAGTTTGTTTTTATTTAAAGTATTTTTATATAGCTTCATGCCTAGATGTCTGGTGCATTTGCATGACCTGCAAGAATTTCCAGACTTCAAGGTCTGGTCAGGTTCCATAGACATAGCCCAGGGGGGCTTGACTCAGCCCAGAGGGGTTGAAATCTTTGCAGGTGTTTTCAGTTGTAAATTTCTTGTTTTGTTTTACAAAACCAGAAAATAAATCCTAACCCTGAAAAAGGGCTATGAGTCATGGCGTTTTATTATCCGTAGTGCTGTTGCCTTCCTTGAGTGTTCAAATATTTTCTCTGGCCTTATCAAGTGATCCAGCAACTAGAGCTCTGAGCTACTTCTGAAGTACTCGAAACTATTACATCCCATTTTAATCCTTTTTGCAGCTAAAATTGTGAAATGTGTCTGTAACAGTGACTGCGGATAGGCACAAAACATGACTGTCTTAAAACAGACTTTGAAACCATCACCTGGTGACCTTCCAGAAGAGAAATGCAACGCTTTCTAAATCAAACTTTTATTGGTGACATACCTCCTCTGCCTCTATTTAGAACTGGGTTTCATTTCACCATCATTAAGTTCACATGCAGGAAGTCTTTTTTCGATGCTACTTTGGATAATAGCTCTTAGCTGTTGCATAAGACAAGGTTAGGAGGACTTCGGACCAACAGAGATCCAGCCCTCATGAGAAGCTGCCAGCCATTGATTTGTTATCCTAGGCAATGCCAGCAGTATTTAAAATAGGTGTCAGAGGAGAGGAAAGAAGGAAAGAGCAGAGGCACATGGGGATATCAGCTAGTCAGCTCACTCATGGAGATGGTGAAATCTCCATGGAGGTGGTTTGGCTCGTGCACTAGTTAGTGCTGCTGTAAAGGATTCAGATACGATGTTGTGCTGTGGGTGGCAATGCTCAGCCAGTCCAACAGAGAGGATTCTAAACAAGCTGGGTTGATGTGATGATGGACAGCAGAGTCCCTCAGTCAAGAAGCAGCAACAGGTTTTTTGTCCTTGGTTTGCATGGGTATGGAGAGAAGGAGAGACAGCAGGTGTGCTGGGACTCCGGAGTGGCTAGAGATTAGCAGGAATCTTTGTTTGCCTTATAAACTACGTATGGCCTTTCAGATACCAGATGATACAGAGGGAGACCTGAGGTTCTAGCTGTTTGTTGTCCTTATTATGCCATCCTCATCCTCATAGTGCATGGAGTACTAAGTGTAGGTTTTAAGCACAATATATAGTCTAATCCCCAAATGCACATTTAATAAAAATTATTATATATTTTTCCATGTAGCCTTGAATAACAAAATAACAAATAATAAAATACTTGCATATTATTACTGTAACAAAAGAATATTTTCCCAAGAGAAAGGTGTTAAAATAACTTTTTCAGATCTATTTATTTATTTAACCCAGCCACCCAAGTTTACTCCCACAGTGGACCAGCAGAAGAGATCTTTGCTTATTCATACCAGTGAATTCATAGTAAGGTGCTTCCTTCTATGTGAAGAAAAGTTTTCTAAATGGTGGGTGCTTGTCAGTCGTTAACTGACTTAGAGAAGGCATTATTTTTAAAATTACCATGTCAATTTAACTGTGACAGTAACAGAGGCAGGTACCAGCAGTTTTCTTCTGATTATGTTAAAATCTCATCTATTATTTAGTTTAAAACTGACAGCATATATTAAGGCTTAATGAAGGCTTTCAGTAATTTCAAAGACGAGATTTATCTTTGCAGATTTTTGGATGTTTCTGTCATTTATGAGCACTGTGATTTGAACAAAGGTTAATCTAGGGAGGAGTTTCATCCAAATTATTTTAACTTTGAAATAAGGAACTTTGAATTTACAAAAAAAAGTTCTTTGAAAATGAGTTACATGGAGTCCGTTTTAAAAGCAACCAGAATGGTGGTTTTGGGTTTGTTTTTTTGATTTGGTTTTGTTTTGTTTTGTTTTAATAGCATATATTAAAATAGCATTACATATGTAAAAAGTAATAGAACATCATAAGGAAAAGTTGGAAGTTCAGACTAGTTTATGAAGAAGAATCTTGTTCATAGTTTTTTCATAGTGCTTGTTAAAATTGTCTGAATTTAAATGAATCTGTCTCCTGGAGTAAGGAGAATTTTTGAAATTCATACTTCTGAAACATAGCTCAGAGATGAGACAGTTTCCATTTTATTTGTTAAGGTAACACTGGTTTTGTTTGCTTGGTTGGTTTGTTGATTTTAGTGGAGGTTTTGGTTTTGTTTTTTAAAGGAAGAGTTGTACAATTATTCAGTGTTTATGGCTTTGTATGACTCTCTCTTCCTCTGAAAACATCTGAAGCTATTGGCTGATTTCAGTCAAATTTGACAGAAGGCTGGAGGTCTCCAAGGTAATTACATTTCTTCCAATTTTATAAAGACAGTCAGGAAAAAAGAAAGAGCAAGCTTTGAACCATCATAAATTCACCTCAGGAACTTTTGTTCTTGTTTGGGGATGGCAATTTTAAGGAAATGGGTAGTAATTATACTGGGAAAAGGAGGGAAATGTATAAGCATATGCAAAGATTATGCAAAATCTTTATACAGTTTAGTAAAAAAAAAAAAAAAAAAATCAATGAATAGCCATAAAGTTTTAAGAAAGGAAGGGTTTTCTTTTGTTGTTTCCTTGTCTTAGCAGAGGGAAGGGAAAAGTTAGTGGAGTTGCCATAAAACATCATTAGCGCATCTTATGAGAGAGGTAAGAACCGAGATACAGAGAGGACAACTTTTTTATCAGCTGCATTTCTAAACTAAGGCAGTGCTTGAAAGAAGAATAATTTCAATTTTTGAATAGTGGTATATTTTTTTCAAACACTCAGAATTCCATATTTTTCTAATTGCATACTTTGTATGATGACAGGCATATGGATTAATCTTTAAAATTGAGCAATAATTATGTTTCATATTTAATTTTTGCTGTCAGCTGAGGAAACAAGGAGCGACAAGTAGTTATGAATCTTTAAGTAATTTTTATAAATAAGCAATTCTGAGATTAATATCTCTGAAGAAGTGGAGACTGCATTTATGCTGTACTCTATATTCCTGACATTAACTCTTCTTCTTTTGCAGAACAGCACACAGCTGAATTTCAACCTTACAGACACCGATAAATCATCAGAATTGACATTGTAGGCACAGGTTAAGAGTGTTGTGATTAATGTGTGGCCAGTGTACTCCTCACCACCACCTTTTTCTTTATTTATTTATTTATTTTTTTTTTTTTTGTAAGCAAAGCTGAAATTCCTTGTGAGGATATATGAATTTTGTGTCTATTAGTGCAAAAGCACTCTATTGTTAATAAATTGGGGGTTTTTATATTTCCTATCTTTTTAAGGTCATTGTTATTGAACCTTCCTTTCATTTTTTTTAAGACTATAGGAAACATATGTATTTTTTTCTTCTCTTGTCACACTTTCATTTCATTTTTGCTATCAGTTGATGAAAGAATCAAACATAAAATACTTGGTACATTTGAGGTTTGAAGTGAAATACTAGCAGCCAGGAGATGCTGAGGCTTGTGATGTGAATCAGAATGTCCACCCTGGTGAAGTAAAGTCATTTGCTATCCTGCTGGTAGCAGATATCTGGGATGGCAGATTATCTGGGTTAAACATGCTGAAATTTCTGTAGAATGCATGCAGAAACAATAAATTTCATTCACATGGTGAGAAAGTATCTAGTGCAAATATTGCATTCATCTGTTTTATGTTATGTACAGTACATAGTAAAACTCAGAAGTTCTATATTTTATTTATTTTGTGAAAAGAAAGAAATGTTTAATAACTGAACTCTGCAATGGAACTTCTTCATGAAATGGCAGTCATCTTCCAGAGCATTCTGGCTCTCAGAAGTGGGAACATCAGCCATTCCTGCTCACAGATAGCATACGCACCACAGTAAGCTTCAGTGAAATGGCAGCTATCTTCCCCAAAGGCTTTCTATGTCTTCGGAGCTATTAGTAGAAATGAAGAGGACTTCATCTTCTGGTAGGGGCCACCTAATCCCTGACAAAATTGCCCATGGATAAGCAATTGCCTTCCTTGACTGTGGACAGGAGTGGAATAACTATTACTTCTAAGAAAGACAAAATTCTGACTATAATGGGGAAGAAATTGTTTTTACTTACAACATAATTTTCCCATGTGCATTAATTACTTCAAAGCAAGTCCAAATTATGCAGAGTGTGAACAATGGAAAACTAGCAATTTGTTAGTGAAAGGAATCAGACAGAAGTGAGCAGGCGCAGAAATACAATTCTTATGAGACCCTATCTTTAATTATTTTTAATTCATAAGCTAAGTGACAGATTTAGTTAAAATCTGAGAAAATCCAGTCTTTAATTAGAGTATGTCCTTTGAGTGGGGAAGGTGATGTAATGTATCCTTCAAATAAAACAAAGAGGATAATTCCTTGTTTTTAATACAAATAGCGGAAGTCAATCTTAATACAGGGATTGTTTATATAATATGACATTAAAAGGAATGAAAATTAACATATGACAAGGCTACTTCAAGGTTGCAAGGCAAGCACTTGCAGCCTAGGAAACACTGTGATGAAGATTGCCTATGCAACACTGATTTGTCCCCTTCAGGCAGGTGCACTAATACAGTCTTTAATTACCTGTTCACAGACTGGTATTACCGCACAACCTTTAACTTCTGCTGAGTATTGAATGAGCTGCTATTCAGTATTTCCTTCCAACTTCACCATTCCCATCAGCTTGTGACTGCATGTAATTTTTATAGCACACAGTCCGGTCCTCACATGGAACACAGAATTACTAATTTCCTCATGTGGTTTTTCCACATATTTCAGCTGTTGTATCTTACAACTAGGTCCACAAAGGGACACAAGTGTTTTGCTATTTATCATGGTAATGCCTTATTTGTAGGTCTCTGGCTCTCAGCTTAGCTTGCACAACCCCGAACTAAGTTCCCTTTTCAGTGAGTGAACGCCTCGGGTTATTGCTGCTACAGACTTTTATACAGAAGGGGGAATCCTTGCCTCCATTTAGATGACATGAATACTTGCAGTAGTCAAGGCTTGTCAGCACGAGGCTAATTTACCCTGTCATTGTTAGATATAGCTTCTAGTGCCCAACGTGGCAGTCGAGAGGCAGTCCACCACTGCACAGGTGCACCGTGGAAGCTTGTGTGTACACAGGATGCTTGTACATGTCAGGTCTGAAACCAGGAGCCTTCTGCTGCTCCTGGCTCATTGACGGAAAACACATCCAGGGGTGATTACCTGAAGTCTGTCTTTATATCTCCAGGAAAGGAGGGTGATTCTGGCTTCTCTGCTGTTGGGATGGTAAAATCACCATCCTCTTGCTTACCTCTTATCTGCTGGCTCCTAGTTAGATACTCAGACTACGGGACACCTAGGTTTACTTCTCACCTTTTTTGGGGTGAGCTTTCATATCTGCATGTACAGTCTTTTAGGGATAATCTTGTAACTACCAACCAGGTGATGTTGAGGTGGGCACCATGCCAACAACTCCTGCCAGGTGCCACCACTAAACCACTGCCAAACCTGGACTGGGCTGGGGGTCACTTGCAGTCTGGGGTGGGGTAGGTATGGTGGGGGGGGCAGCAATGGAGCTGTGGGTGGTCATGGGGTTGTGGACTGAGCAGTAGGGTCTGGGGGAAGCTTTTGGTGTCAGGCCTCGTGGTGCTAGCTTGGGGGAACCACTGGGTCCCAGCCCCAGAGCTGGGGGCAGCACAGCAGGCAGGGCAGAGCCCTCAGGAAGTGCAGCAGGCCTGATGATGGTGGCCAAGTTCATCCAGGGTCCTGATCATCTGCTGTGGCTGTAGGGATCAGGAGGGCCAAGGCCAGGTCAGGCTGGGGTCCAGCTCAGCAGGACTCATGGCCAGGCACCGGTAGGTCTGTGGCATTACAGCAGCATAGCTCAGGCAGGAATCCAGGGTGAAAGGCTTGGCATAAAAGCAGCTCCCAAGGGAAGTGGGGGCAGCCCTGGCTGAGTTTTCTTCTCACTTTCTTCACAGTGGCTGTCTTCAAGGTCACCAGCTGAGCTCTGAGCTGGCCCAGAGCCCAGGTAGCCAAAGCCCCAGGAGGCAGGATGCGCGCGGGGACCTGACAGCCTGCTCCGTTCCCTCTGAAAAACTTCAAAGTGTCAGAAGGAGAGGACAGAGCATAAGCACCTTAAAGTTTGCACAGAAGCAGATCTGAACTTTCCTGTTGCAAGAGATTTTTATTGTAAAATATATGTCCGTTCATCTGTCTAAGCCCTAATGATTTGTAAACCACTGATGAATTCAGCTTTAGAACACCTCTGTGATTGTAAGCCATATTACTGTTATTCTTAAGTTGCATATGGCAAACTCAGTCATGATAGTACCAGTCCAACCAATTTAAAAGCATCAGTTGGGTCTTTGGTTTGACAAGCCTAGGGCATGGTTACGTAGAGTTTTATGCGCTGGTAACAGCAATCCTCTTGTTTGTGTTGCTGTTGTGAATGTACCATGTCTGCAGATTATGTCCCAGATGTCTCAAATTAATTGCCACCAAATAAGGAACAGGCAATTAGTAGCCACAAGGAGGAATTTGATTTAACATTTTTTGATTCCAGTGTGTAGGTAGGATAGACCTTGCCAGTTTCAGCTGCAAGATTATTTTTCTATAGTTATTGCCTCTTTCCTCCTCACTAGACAGCTATGAGCTCCCATATCGTATGGGATGTGGATGGTACAGCAACAGTCTTTCTCAGGTGGCAGTTCTGCTGTAAATGGGTGGGATCCTATGGCTAGAATGGATGACCTGAGCAGAGGCTGTTCACCTCTCAAAGGAGCTGAACCATGTTTGTACAAAGGAATATAATGCTAATGTTTAAATTGGTAACCTCATATTCTTTAAAAATAGTTGGTTTACATAACATTAAGTAATGTCTTTAGTGTACAATATTATTGATCTGTAACTGTTTCAATATTTATATCCTTTGCGGGGAACAGTGGTATAAATAGACATGTATACTTCAACATATATACATATATAGGGAGAGACACATAAAGGAAAAGAAAGTTTCAAAGGTGCAAATAGTGGATTTGGCCTGCAGATTCATCCATCACCAAGACTTACACACCCAACCTGCATTTTACAGGCCAAAAACTTAACTGCTGAGACCTACAGCTCTGTCAAGCACTGCCTGTAAAAGTCTGCGATGATGTAAAAACAAGGGTTTTCAGAGGGGTTAAAATGTTAATTACGTTACAATAAGAAGGGAGAGTGAGAGAATGGAAATGCCCTAGGTATGTATAACGAGTAAGTAATGGGAAAGAGTGAAATGCATTAATATTAAACCTTCACTACATAACTCATCCTTATTGGACACAGCTGTCGATAAAATATGCCCTTACTTTTGACAGGTAGCTCCTGTGTTTTGCTTGTAGATTAGCTTGCAGCCCTGCTCTGTATTCTTTATCTTCATCACTGCACCAGTCCTTTAATTAGGCAGAGAAATCTTCTGCATAGTGATTAGGAAATCACAGTTAAGGTGTTACAAAGAGAGGCTCTGGAAGCTGCTCAAAATAGCTTTCAGCTTTGGAAATTCCTCCATCTACTGTGGGAAGGAAATGTGTGTAGGATTCAGATGGGTGTGAAAACTAACCTTTGCTCAGTTGATGTAGAAAATTGTTAGCCTTTAGTGTAAGAACACTGTGCTTAGTAAAAATTAGTCTGCAAGTAAGTAAGCTAGCAGTTGTTCCTTCTTGTTACCTGGCAAGCAGAAATTATACTGAGATTGCCTACAGAAATTAAAGACATGTTCAACAGCTTCATGTTGAGGAAGGTTTTTGGTTTCAAGAGAAATTAAGTGATATTCAATCCAAATGTATTCAGAACTTCAGCTATTTACACTTAAATAAAATCTAGATTTGTTCTTCATAGCACTGCTTTTTGTAGTGCACTGTATCCCACTGTTGTTGGTTTGTTTTTTAGCTTTTGGAAACATACGTACTTCAGTTCCTGGCAATCAGCTAGTATTAACTTTTTAATTTCCCAACCTCAGTCATTGACTGTTGCATATGAAAGTATACGCATATACAGAGAAGCAGAGTAGAATATAACATTAGTACATAGAAGCAGAGTAGAATATAACATTAGTTGTGTAAAAAAAAAAAAAAATTCCTTGAGCTTCACGCTTGTGATTTTTAGAGAGAAGTTACATTTAGTGGTTGTACTGAAATACTGTTAATTCAATCTGGAAACTGTTGTGCCTGCTGCCTGCAAGAAAGAGGCAAAATCAAGGCTTTCATTACGTGCTACATTATTACATGTAGTACCTACATACAGATCAAATTATAAACAGAACAAGGAAGTCTGGGGTTAGAGAAACTGGCTCAGGACAGCCCGGTGGTCAATAAAGGGCTCATTAGCTTCATCCTTCCTACTGCCTGGAATGTGCTTGGTAGCCACGTGAGAAGAAAAGGCTTCCTAACCTTACCGTGTGGAGGCAGAAGGTGATGGAAATCATCTGCTGAAGGGGAGATTGATATTCTTGCTATAAATATATGCGGAGAAAAGGAGGAAGCCACCATTCTTAAAAGCATCTCCTATCTTGTTTTGCTTCATGTTTGTATATGTTCCTTGTAGTTGTTGTCAGAAATGTCTGCTTTTCAAAGCAAGGTGGGTTTTGCTGTGAAAAAAAGACCCACAAAACTTAATCTTGGTGTAAAATTGTTGAGTTGAACATGTAAATGTAACAAAATATACTGAACAAAAACAGCCCTTTGTGCCTGTATGCTTTTTGTGGCAGTAACATTTATTCCCCCATAATTTTAGCATAGTTTTTTCTTTAATGAGTGAGATGTCCAGAATCACTTGGGTCAAACTTCCTTTTTATTTTTTTTTGGTTTTTTTTTGTTCCTCTTCACAAGCATCTATAATAAATGTTTGAAATTGTGAACATTGAACTGTGGGTTTATTTCGGTGAATCTGAGTGGTATGCTGCAGAATTTTTATTCACAGCATATGCAGGATCAGTGCTCATGATTAGAGGTTGTCTTCTTCCATCAGTGTGGCTGCATAAACGTTTTAGTGTCTGTGCCTTTTTTTTTTTTTTTTTACTTGTAGGAATTTTTTACTCATATGAATTGTCTGCTGTTATTAGAGGAAAGAATTTGGAGATTTCATCTTAGTGTCTAGATAGCAGCAGAGGTCAGAAGAGTATGGTTTGGTAAATGAATGCAACCTTTACCTTTGCATGCAAACTTCACCTTGGAGTTGGGTTGGAGAGGCTTTGGCTGTTTTGGGGTTTTTTTTGTTTGGTTTTTTGGTTTTTTTTTTCATTTTTCCTTTATGCTTTCTTCTCATATAATGCTATGAACTGCAGGGGGACATAGTTTAAAACTAATAGGAACTTAGGCAATTTATACTGTAGCTTCTTTCTTACTGCAGTGGTAAAGAGTTCTCTTTATTGCAGAGAACGTCTCATGTGATCTGCATTACTTGTTCATTACTGGAAAAAACTTACATAGTGTTTTAAAATTGATAAATGTACAAGGAGTTGTAAATATCGTGTGTACAGGATTGACTCTCTAGTCATATCTATTATTCCTGTGTTTTCCAGAATGTGGTATGTGTTATTAGGACAGATTTAGGATGTGAAAAATCTTAGTCTTTTTTTCTTTTTTATGTAGCCACACACCTCACTTTTTACTTTACTATTCCTGCTGCACAATGCATTTGTTCCTTGAGACTGTGAATAAAGTACAAAGGGGACTCACTGGAACAGGTGATGAGAAGGGTCTCAGGCTGGCATGAGATTATTTTGAACACTGGTCTCACTTTTTACTTACTCATATTCTGTGTTTGCATATCTTAAATCAGAAAATAGTAATTTCAACGCTAAAATGCATGTCTAGGGTTAGAGAATTCTGCGATTAAATGTATTTGTACTTTGCCACATAAAGATGTTCTAAGTTCCCTACATATTAAACAGAGAAGCTGGACAATACAGAGTCAAATTCAAGGCAAGCAACATACTGAACAATAAAATACACCTCCAAGTTAGTGGATAATACTGAAATTTCTGTGTGTTGAAGAGAAGAACATGAGAAAAAGGTGAGGGGACTAGGAAAAAAGGAAGATCAAGAAGGATCTTATGGGTTTTTTTTCCTTCTTGGCATAAGTGTCAACTTGAAGACTTGCAGTTCACTGTCAAAGGATGCTGTTTGGCTCAGATATCTTGGTAATGTGCTCAAGGAGGAGTGGACTTTTCTTACAAGGCAGGAGAATTGCTAGTAACCTTTTCTGAGTGGGACTAGGGCACAGTTTAGCTTGCTTAGGGGCATCCGCACAGAGCTCCCAGAGTCATTTTTTTAGAGCTGCTATCTTGGGTTTCACACCATTGCTGCTGGAGTCAGCCATTGGAGCAGTCAATGGTATAAGCCCAGGATGGGAATAACAATGCAGAGGGTAAAAGAGAGCTGCCTGGGGACGGGGGAACAAGGAAATGAGAAGAAAGAGGAGAAAAAGTCATGTTGAGGTGCTCCTACAAAATGACTGGTATTCTCCTGTGTATACAGCTCAACAGCAGACTGCAGTTCTGTTCCTCCTCAGTCTTCCTCCTTTCAAATCCTACTCCTCACTTCAGAGCATGGTTGGACATTTTTGCATTAAATACTTCATAACATGAGTTTTTGCAAGCAGGGTGTAGATTCAAATAAGTAGCCTAACCTCAAGCGGCAGGCTAGGTAGATAAGCGAGGTTGGGTTTGGGCTTTTCTACTTTCTGCTACTGAATCCGAACCACTCTGCAGCAAGTTTTATAGGGTGAGAGGGAGAATAGAGAGCATTTGCTTTTGTGACCTGCTGTGAATTAGGCTCCTTTGGGAGTGACAGGAATCCTGATTCCCAGCCCTGCATCAATGAATGTTTATGTGTTTTGCATCAAGGTGTTTTCCAGTAACAGCATTGACAAGCAGGATCAAGACCATTAGACCCTTCTCCCTTCCCGCTGAGCAGCAGAGACACATATCTACATAATAAGTGGATTTTTTGGAGTAACTTTCAAGTTCTTAAGCTCTAGCTAAAATGAAAAAGGGGTTCCCCTATAATAGCCCTTTATAGGAGCCAACATAGAGTGATCTTGATTTTAGTTTTGTCATCAGTGTGTTATTATTGCCATTTTAAAGTAACTAACTTTGACAACTTTTTAATTCTCATTTACTACCTGCTAGATAAAAAAAACATGAGGGAAAAGGAAAAAGGACATATGTCCAATTTTTCCAATTAATTTTTTTTCTCTCTCTCCTTTCCTTTTTTTTCCCCCTTATTTTTCCCTAAATATAAGTGTGTGTGATGCCAGTGGAGGAAATTGGGAAGGTTACCATTCTTTCATTTCCTGCTGGTTTATATATTTTTGATTTTTCATTCCCTGCATTATTATAGTTAAACTAGGTAAGTTGCATTTCATAGGAAGTACTCATTACTATCATTTTACAGAGAACATGTTAATTTTTTGTTCAAAAATACTACTTGTAAAATATATAACAATACATAGGTCCCAAGAGTTATGAAGTAAACATTTATATTTAGGCTTCTGAATAATAGTGATTATAAGGTAACAGACTGCATCCTCCAGAAAATTTTGATTTCTGGTATTAATGGCATTTACTTAACATAGTGTGTGTTTTGCAAAACTTCAAAAACCCTTAACAAAAGAAAAAAATCTGAGTGTTCAGGCCAGAGCTCGTAGCAGTTCCTTTGACTTTATCTGAAGTTACTTAATAACTTGTGACAAGTTTACCTTTCATTTTTTTTTAACCTCTTCACCAGGAACGTTAAACACCTGAAAATGTGCATAGAGGCATAAATAATGTTCTATCCATTCTTTTCCAACTTGAAAACATAAAATGTTGAAATGTAATGGCTTGGCCAAGAAGCAATTCCTCATGCTTACATTTTGAGATGGTAGTTACTTTTTGAAAAGCGGACAATCAGTGCCATACTTTCTCAAAGCTTGATTGCATGTATGTAATCTGCTGCAGGCACTTTTAGGCAAATAGGGCAGTCGAATTCTGCATACACTTTATGACAATGCTCAGAAGTATTTCCATTGGAATTATGCATTACTTGGATAACCTGGGTGTATCTTTTTCCTTGCCTGCTTTATTTTGGAAGAATGTTAGAAGACAAATGACGGAATAATTCATGGTATTGTATGTTTCCTTGTTTTATTAATTTCACTTTGTGTCCAAGTTTGAAAAGAAAAAGATGGTGGTAAAGTACCCTTGTACCAGTTAGACATGTATATTAACATTAAGGAAAATGTGAAAAGTTCAGTATTCCTGAAGAATCTTCCCTGTACTGTCTGTCATTGAATTAATGTACAAGCAGATTTTCTTAGACACAAGATTCACACTCACATAATCACAAAAAATATTCCAGGGCTGTGTTTTTTCCACTTTTCCCTTCAACTTTGTTCCATTTGAAGCATCTCTCACATGCTGTTTGCTTTAGTAGGTGTGTGTGGTGGGAGTGAGAGTGGAAGAGGCTGATCTTCTCATCTTCCCTTTAAGAAACACAGTATACCTCAATGACACTAGTCCAAAGTTGATTGCAGTTCTAAGCCAGCCTAATAAACCCATTTTTTGCGACTCATTCAACTTGTTAAAATTCAATCCTTCATATATAATAAAATCACATTGTGTACAATAAATCTTTCATGCAAAAGATTCAGCTATGTTGTTGTTCTGATCTACAGCAGTATTTTGTTTTAGAATGTAAGCACCTTTTTGAATACGCTATATGAAACTGAAATAACTAATGTATCTTAAATAATTAGGCTTTGGCAAAGTTGAAATTCTCCCAACGACAGACAAATAACTTCATTTACACTATTAAAATGTATTTAATTAAAGCAGTCAGCTGCACTGCCAACTTATAAAAAGGTGTGTGAAAACACTCTTCGGCTGCGTGTGCCTCTATCATGTAACATTGGAAAAAGGATTTGCAATTGATGAATTAAGACTTTTTGCCTAAAAACACTATTAGGCTTGCATTTCATGTGCCTCTGGGGATACATGCACCACACCTGTCAATCCTCTGCTCCTTTCTTTACTAATGGCTGTAGTATGCAGCCTTGAGTTTGCTTTTTAAAGTTTTGTTTCCAATAGTTGTTAATTGTCCAGCATTTTTTAACTTGGTTTTAATCTTCCAGTTATTTAAGTAATATAATTATAAATCTTTCATCCCTACATGTCCTGAAAAAATAAACCCACCAGAAAAACTGCCATTTTTCCTCAGAAAAAGATGAAAGCTAATTAAAAATAAACTGTATTTTTTATTTTTTAAATGTGATGTGCCAGTCACTGCTGTTTTTCATAGCTATATAGCTCTTCTGGATAAAAGATCCACATGGAGTAGTCATTCATTGGGCCAGAGTATATGGAGTTTCTAACACTGCAGGATGCATTGAATGGCTTAACAGCTTCAGGAGAATGCTTAGGGGCACTTTCAATAGTGCCATTAAAAGAATTTTATGTTTAAAGCAAATTACACTCCACACTTCAGATTTTAACCCTGAGTTATTCCTGCACTTGAATGTAAGCATGTTTTGAAAGCAAGTTGGACAGCAGAGATTTTTCTGAATCAACTAAAAAGCATTGGTGAGAAAGCCAAGTGATTGTGGAGGAACTATTTTCAATAGATCATGAGAAAGCTGTAAAAAGAAAGGTTGGGGAAGGAAAATGGATGATGCCACAACTGTGCTTAGTCCTAGTTCTTACAGCATGGTGAAATGAACTGGCAGAACAAGCCACTAAAATATCTTCCTTGTGGATTTAACTCCTTGTCCTAAATCTGGAGGTGAAGATGTTACATAAATGAGAATAGATAATTTATTTGCATGTTCTTAGCAAAGTGGTTTTGATAATTAAGACTGGAACGAAGTACAGCTGAAATTAAATTTTCATGTACATTTAATGGCTTTGGTCATTATTGTTACAGAAATTATTTAACCCTTGGGACTTAAGGTACCTCTGGTGTTTCCATTCCCAGCAAACAACAGCACAGTCGACTTCCACTGCAAAATATTTGTGTGCCAGAGATAGGATTTATTTGGTGCAGACATAAGTATCTGGAGGTATAAAAGTTCCTGGGCTTTTAAGGTAGGTGAAAACTTCTCTGTCCACTGAGATATAAAAACACAAGCCTAAGTCCCCCCACCCCCTCCACCAAAAATACTGTTTTCCCATTAAGCACTGCATAATGAATTAGGATATTTTTCTGTGAACTACAATGAGCAGCAAAACTAGGCTGTACAGAAATACCCAAGCAACATTTGGTACTGGAAAAGAGATAGCTCCAATAGTCAAAGTGGAATATCATCCTCATGAGGCAGCTGGAAAGCCTGTCTTTATTCCAGGTGTGGTTAATATGACTATATGTTTCCAAGTCATAGGCAACGAAGAAGTAGAGTATCTTGAAAGCTTTTAGGGAAAGTTTAATGTGGTGTACATGTTAGTGTCTACTACAGGTTACTAAATCACACCAGAAACCATTTATGGTTGGTTGGGGAAAATAATACTGAGCTATTAGGAGGTAGTTCTCTCTATGGTATGCTGGAGGTTTTGTGCTGCCAGTACTGTTTCTGCAACCAAGCAACTGTCATTACAACCTCAACTATTGCCTCCACCAGCAGTTTCCCATCAATATGAGGGCTAGAATAGAGAGAGAAACAAGAACTGAAACAAATGTTTACTCCCAATAGCCACCACATTTGTTATCAGTTTTGTTCTGCAAGCACATAAATCCAAATCAAAGTACTCAGTTGTGCAGATGTACTTACAGAAGTGGTATTTAAAGAAACTACCATGTGACTTGAGAAGAACAAATTTTTAATACTGGAAAGAGGAGGAGGGAGAAGAATAAATTCACTGTGCTGCTCTTGGGTCCCAGAAATAATTATACTTCTTTAAAGGACTCTTGTGGTATACCATAGAGGCATTATGTCTGAATCCCAGAAGGGTGGGGATGCAGTGTTTAAACAGAAAATAAATATTGATAACTGTAAACTATAAAAACTACATTCTGTGTTCACAAAGACACAATTCCACAATCTGGAGGAGGGAAAGGGGAGAGGAGAGACAAGATTTTTAAAAGTTTGGGCCAGTGAAAATGAAAAATCAGTTGCTAAACTAGGAAGAAAAAGCAAGTTGTTTGTAAAGGCTGTGTATCCAAAACTGGGAACGATAGAAAATTGATAGAGGAAATGAGAATATAATCTTTAACCAGCAGCCAGCAAGGACAGTCCAGAAAGAGTTTAAACATTAGGAGCAAAAGGAATCCTAATGATATATATTATAAATAGTAGTCTGTTAAGAAGGATGTGGAAAAGATACAAGGACTAGATGATGTATTTGTATTTGGGAGAGGAAGAATGGTAGACAGCTAATGCAGTCTCATTGTGTAATGCTGAAATATTTTTTATTCCAAAAGGAAAGGGATGCTAATGACTGTGTAAGTAAAACTATACTGGGTATTGCTTAAAACTGTCTTAAGATGAGATAGATGTTGGTCACGCAGTTGTGGAGCCAGCGTTTCTCTCTCACATTCATTATTGTACTGGTGATGCTTTGCTCTATGAATTCAGTCTAAGAAGATCTCATGGTCTCTGTCTGAAAACAAACAGACAGAAATCTCACACTCTCTTCTGCACACTCGCTTCATCTGCCTCTGTGCGAGTTCATCCAGCTTCTCGACTCACAGCCTGTATATGAAAGAACTCCCTCTAATTGCTGATTAGCTTGCATCTATCAATCTTATTGTTAGAGAATTGACAGTTGAGACAGATGTCCAAGCTTATTCAATTAAAGCTCCAGTTGCATCCATTGCCAACCTTATGTCAGGTCAGTCCCTTCAAATGCAATTTGCAAAGCTCCAAGCAGGAGCTTTTCCTGTACATTTTCAAACCCTTTCTCTAAAAATATTTTCTGCATTTTTCTGTTAATTTTTCAGAGTGCAGTTGGAATCTAATTTTAACTTTGTCTTCATTTTGTTATGTACTAGTCTAGAGCATAAACTCATTATATTTTTATAGTATGAACTCTTTTAAATGTGCCAGACTAATGCTTCATGACTCAGTAGTCAATATCCATAGATGGCATTTCCAAAGGTATTATTAGCTATGTGCAGGTAAACAATTCCTTTTATTTATTTTTAAATTCAAATCCTTTATATGAATCCCACAAAAGAGATTAGTTTCTCATTCAAATAAATAAGTCTCTAGCCAGATAAAATCTACTAGCAGTGTGACTATTAAGGTGGTGAATAAATGCCTTTTGTACCTCAGAAGGATTTCATTAACAAGTCAGAAAGGGCATTTTGACTTGTTTCCAACTTGGTACAAGTCTTTTTCATTCTCACTGATCAACACAAAGACAAGCAAGAGATTTTGTAGAATCTTTCAGAAAGCCACAACAAAAAGGTGTTTGTGTGTATTTTCTTTCAGTTGCATTGCAGGGGAAAGGAAGAAGGTAGTTTGGTTTTGTCTCCTGAAAAATACTGAATTATTTCAAAAACACTGGAATTCTTGCGCAAAGTTTTAATTACAAGCACCCTCATGAGAAATTTATTGATGTCATTAGCCTTCTTTGTGAGCTGGAAGTTGTACCTCAAAAGAAGCTGGAAAGGATTAAAAATACTAAAAAAAAAAAGTACAGATTAGAATATCGGTGCTTCTTCTGTCTTTGTAGCATGCTGGAGTGCTGCCACTGATCAAAGTAAAAGGTGCAGCATAACATTTCATAACTCTGAAGGAAGTGATCTAACTGGTAACTGAACCAAGAACAGATATTCAGACAAAAATCAGTCTGAATAGTCTTTGATCACCATTTTTATTTTTCTTTCTTATGTTCACTGTAGCACCATCACATTGTTGTATTTTCAGAAACAATAAAACCATATTTGGATTCAATCTTGTTGCCGTTCTTTTCTACTGTCCCTTTTCCATTCAAAGGGGTTGCATATAAGCAGAGAGTCTGTATCTGTAAACTAGTTACTGGTGTACCTATGTTGGATAATTGAAATGCTCAGTATAAAATTCTCTGCACAATATGTTTGCAGGTATTTCATTTGGCTATGTCATATTTCCTTGAAAATCCAGTTTCACTTTTGTGTTGATGTTCTAGTTTGGGTTTATGGGTATGCCTGCTTTTTCTTTTATGTGATACAAGTACTCTATTTATGGAGGCTCATTTTTCCTCAGACTGAACTGGTGCTCTAATTGGTTCCATAGCTCATATCTAGCAACATCTTTCAAAACTGCAAGAGAAGTTATGGCTATATCCCAAAATATTGCATGTTAGACTTTAATCAAACTGAATTTTAAATGTATTTTAAAAATACAATATGTATAATGCCTTAGCCTATTTAACTTTTTAAGTTGTAGGGGTAATAATGTCTGGAGGAGTTCCAAAAGAAAGAATTCCTTCCTTGTTGCTACGAAGGAGTTTTTTCTCACGAGAAGCACTTCTTTTGTTCTTCACTTTCCAAATAACCTTGAAAATTTATAGGCTGAACAAGTGGGGCATACTTACTGAGAGTGTTCAGGGTCAGAAACTGAAAACTTGCTTTTTTATAGTATCCCCAGAGTTTATGTAGAAGTTTTATGCCTTCCTTTATTTCAAGGCACACAAAGCCTTCTGGGTTTCTTTTAACAGAATAACAGTACCAGATTTTTGTCATTTTTATCCTTATGTATAACCAAAGCCTCAAAACCAAAAGTTGCTTTAGTTTTATGAAATACCATGACTTTGTTTACCTAGTTATTTTGTGTGTGCATGCATATGTGTGTTGCTTCTTACCTGATCTCCAAGGGTTAACCTTTTACCAGTGGTATTCTCCATTTCCATGGGCACTGTTTATGACAGGCAATAACTGGTTAGGGCCAGTGAAAAGATTAAAAAATCTCATTGGCATTTGAATAGGTCCACTTGAGCAGTATAGTGGATATACTAAAGAAACTGGCCAAGCAAAACAACAGCTTTGCCAAGTGGGCTGGTGACCAGCTGAAGGATCGTCTAGCATTTTGACAAAAGGCATTTTGACAGAACTGATTGCCAGGTTATTTGACAGTGGCTGGACACTGAAAATTTGGGGAAGGCAGAATGCTGGACACAGGTACAGGTGATAAGAGAGCCTCCTGTCTTAGAAGAGAAACCAGTATCTGTACAAAGAGGAGGAGAGTTGAACATGCTTAGCAATTTTGACCACATATTGCACGGCAACCAAGAGTAGTGGAAGCACTTATAGATGTGATATGATTCAACCACATCTGCATATTAGGGCTATGTTAAGTACAGTTGAGATAAGAATTTCTGGAAATTACTCTGTTTTGCTTCAGATGAGGCTTAGAAAAGGTAAACTACAAACCTGGAGCTCTGATTTATGGTGCTCAGGTAACTGGGGTTTGTAAGTAAATACACAGAGCCTAGAAAAGCTATTGCCTTTTTTTTCTTTTTTTTCCTTTGATACAGTGAGAAAGTGAAAACTCAAATCTTTGTGGAATCCTTTCCCTAGAGAATTTCTTCCTAAAAGCTTTTCTAGAAAAGTCAGAGGCTGCATCTGATCTCTTTTCACACTGAGGAAGCTTAACAATAAATGGATCCTGTCTGGGATATAGGCATAGCAACGCAACCAGATTTCAATCACAGAAAAGCTTTACTAGAACTAATGTCAGGCAGAAGCAAAATTAAGCTGCTTGTTTCAGCTCTGGAACAGAGTGTTCAGAAATGCAAGATTTAAGGCTTGTCAATTCCTGACCCGAGCTGAGTCACTTATTATCCAGTTACACTGTGGGCAGTGTAGCCTCAAAAGGTTTATTGGCATAGCACAGCAGCATGTTAATGCGGCTAGACTGCTTCCAGAACAGAACGAATAATTTCCCGCAGCACTGTATAGACTTGCTATTCTGGGACCTCTCGCTTGATCTTCCTTCCGTGCTCTAATTACGTAGCCACTAATTCTTCTATATCCTTCATTCTGAGGAGGACTGTGTCATGCTACTAATTTAATAAGGCACACTGCCTCTTTCTAATACTAAAAGTGCTTTGCTCAGCATCTGAAAATTTAAGTAGCTGAAATTAGTCACTGTAACTAGAGACCTGGTAATTTTAAATGGTTTGTGGTTTGTTCGGGTTGGGCCTGGGGAAGACAATATGAGGTGCCAAACAGGTTGCATTTTAACAAAATAAAACTGCAGGTAGTCAGTCTGTTGATAGGCAGTTGACAACATAAGGATTTAGGATTTTAGCTTTAGGCCCTGTAATTTGTATTTCTCTACCTCACTTTTTGTCAATTATAAATGTGAACACGATGATGTAATTCACTGGAGTATTGATGTCAAATGCAGTGATGCTTTTCAGTGACAGTGACAAGTGGGAAGTGAAGTGTCTAAATATATATATATATATCTTTTGAGCACTATCTGCTCTTGTAGAACAAGAGGGCACTTTCATTCTGTGAACTTGTGTTATAGTTGACACTATGTACAGCTAAAGTTCAAGAGGGTTCCGGTCACTGTTGACTGAGTGGTTAATAGCCACATGGTAAAGATAACATTCATTTCTCTCAAAGAAATATCAGCTAAGACCTCAAGTGTATTTTTGGTTCAAGTTGGGGGAGGATACAGATATATATGAACAAAGGCCTAATTTATTTTATAAGCAAACTGAGGTTTTATCCCTTTTTCTTAAGGCTGCTTTAGAGTGCCTGTAATGTGTTGCCACCAATGAAATCTTTCATTGAAAAAACACATGAATGGAAGAGTGGGAATCTAAATGATGGTGCCAATGTTATTTTGTCTCCTATTGTCGGTACATTTTGTGCCTTGCACATATAATAGTGTTCACAACTGAAAAGTGAAGCAAGAGGAAAGAACATATTTCACCTGTGGTGAAAATCTGATAAGCTTGGACTGTAAGCTTCTGGCTTTCTGTGACCTAGCAGGGCAAGAACCAAAGAAAGAGCTTGTTTTGCATTTGTTTTTCCTACTGTTCATAACACCAGCTTCAAAGGTCTTATGAATAGAACTATGTAAATGGTAAAATGTTAATGGTAGGGTGGTAAAACAGGCTCATGTATCTGAAAATTGCTCACACCTTCTGTAGTGGAGATTGCCTGACATAGAAGATCACACAAGTTTGAACCAGAGATTTATGAATGCAATGTATTTTAAAAGACAGTATTTTAAGGGGAAAAAGTAATTTTCCTTACTAAACCTGGTACCTCTTGCTGCGTGGAAGTTCTCATTTACTTTTGGTCCATGAATTACACACAGATAGGTATAGAACAAAAAATTTGAGAGCTTCCTCTAGAGGTGATTGTAGATAGGTCCTTAAACCAAAACCAGGAGAAGGAATCTCATGATGATAATTTTCTAGTTAATAGACAGTTTTCAGAAAGCCTGTGTTGCAAATACTGTTGAGTAGAAATGGCGATCACTGATCTCTGTGATTACTTATGTTGCCGTCCTGAAGAAGGTACAGGCTATGCTAGCTTTACTGGATAGCAGAGGAGGCTTGACTCCTTCAGATTTTTTTGGCTCTTCTTCAAGTCATTGCACACCCACTTTTTCACTATATGCATGCTCCATGGAAAGTGGTTACTGCCTCAGGCACCTATACCCCTGCATAACGACCTGCTGTGCTGGTTTTGGCTGGGATAGAGTTAATTTTCTTCATAGTAGCTAGGATGGGGCTATGTTTTGGATTTGTGCTGAAAACAGTGTTGATAATGCCAAAATGTTTTTGTTATTGCTGAACAGTGCTTATACAAAGTCAAGGCCTTTTCTGCTTCTCACACCACTCCACCAGTGAGTAGGCTGGGGGTGCACAAGAAGTTGGGAGGGGACACAGCTGGGACAGCTAATCCCAACTGGCCAAAGGGATATTCCATACTATATGATGTCATGCTCATCATGTAAACCTGGGGCAGGAAGAAGGAAGAGAGGGATGTTTGGAGTTATGGCTTTTTGTCTTCCCAAATAACCATTACGCATGATGGAGCCCTGCTTTCCTGGAGATGGCTGAACACCTGCCTGCCGAAGGGAAGTAGGGAATTAATTCCTTGTTTTGCTTTGCTTGCATGCGCAGCTTTTACTTTACTTCTTAAACTGTCTTTATCTCAGCCCACGACTTTTCTCACTTTTACCCTTCTGATTCTCTCCCCCATCCCACCAGGAGGGAGGGAGTGAGCAGCTGTGTGGGGCTTAGCTGCTGGCTGGGGTTAAACCACGACACTTGCCTTGAGTTAGAGTGAGTATTTACATGACAAGTGTGTGAACTGAGTGCAAATGTTGCTTTTTGTGGTTGGACTCAATGATCTTGGTTGGACTTGATGATCTTGAAGGTCTTTTCCAACCTAAATGATTCTATGATTCTATGATTTTCAGCTGAATTAGTTTCCTGGTATTCAGTGTGCAGCCAGGCAAGTGTCCATACTGATACAAAGTAAGTGGTGTTACTGGGGCAGGAAGAAACAGAAGCAGCAACTCCTGGGAAAACATCACTCCAGCGTTTCATCAATCACACCAAAAATAGTTGTTAGTGTAGTAATTAGTCTACTGTTACCATTCCTTTTTTTCTCTTCTCTTAAAAGGGCTCTGAAAATGTTCTTATTCTGTGGTCTGGCAATCTGGTTCTGGTGGTCATCCATGAGTCCTTACTGCCTGCTGTCCAAACCACCTCCACATGTTTCTAAGGTGTCTGACTGCTGCCTAATTGCTCAACAGCTCTATTTATCCTCCTTCAGTGCCTCCATAAACCCAGCTTCTTACCATAAGCTCCTGTTTTACCTTAATGTGTCCAGATCCCCTCAAAAGCACAAATTACCTTTGCTTCTGCTCCTTTTTCTCATCTGCTTCCTGAATCTCTCAGCCTTCCCTGAAACCCAGCTCCTCATTATGCAAGTTCACAGTGTTCATTGCCTCAGCCTCTTACCTCGGCTAATAAGCTGGCATCCATTTACTCCTTAGACACCTTCAGCTTCCATTTGCCACATCCAGCACAGCTTGAAGCAGTTTGTTTTGCTATAAATTGGACTTTATGGTAACATACAATGTATTTGGAAATGTCACAATATTTAAATAACAAGCTTCCATACCCATAAATAACAAAAAAAACACCCAAACTTAAGCAGTGGTAACAAGATGACTCTGTGTCTGCAGTCTTAATGACTTATATAGGTCCTTGTCTGTAACTGAAGTCTATTTAGGAAACCAGAAACCTCTCCTAACTTCAGTGGGTCTTAGATCAAGCCATATGTTTTCAGACAGGCTGCCAGACCACCCACTATCATCCATCTTCATCTTCTATTTATTTTTATTGTGACAACTTCAAATTACATTTTTCCTATTTTATTCTCAGAACTTATTTTGTTCTTACAACAGTCTCTTCAGATAAAGTATTTGCAGAGAAACAGATGGTGATCTTATTTTCTGTGCTGTGAAAGGACAGCACTTCTCAGTTAGTAAGCAAAGTGAGACCCTTGTGGTATTCAGTGCATTTAGAAGGATAAATCAAGCATCAGAACACAGAGACAGTCCCTTTTCCATCAAGCACTACAGCAGCAACTATATGTTATTTCTGCAAAATGGCTCAATTACATCTTGACAGTTGATACAAAGAAGGAGTCGGTAATGACACACCTTTCCCACTGACCACTAATGCATTTGCAGTAAAACTAAGTCTTTAATGAGAATATTTGTCTTCAAGAACCACATTACTCTTCCATTTATTACTCTTCCATTTATTACTCTTCCATTTTCTATGTTGGGAGCACAGATCATAAAGTAACTGTTTACCATTGGATAAAACAACTTCTGGAGTACAGTGTCTTCACAGATGAGTGGGTAATTTCTGGTAATATCTTTATCTCAAATTGCAATTAGGAGAATAAATGTCCTTCTGATCTTGAAATATAGTTCAATAAGAATACTACTTCTGAAAGTCTGTTCTATAAGAAAGTCTAGAGAATGGAGATACTTCATATTTTTTATAATTGAATCACTTAGCATGTTCATTCATACTAAATAAACTATGTTGCAGGGCTTGTTTCTGTTCGTGTTAGCTACCATTACACATCTTAAAGTGATATACTTTGTAATAATTAGGGCATGCTCTTCTTTTATTGCTTTCTTCTGAAGATTGCAGCTCTTAATGGTAGCTGTCAAAGATGGAGGGACCTAATGCTCTTCTTGCCTTCATACATATATACTAGTATATGAAAGCTTAAGATGTCTATTTTATTTATTTTTATTTTTTTGGATTATATGTTTTAGAAGTCACACCAAGGACAGCTTAATAAGTAAAATGGACTTCTCAAGTGTCTGAAACTTTAAAAAGAAAAATTAAGAGACGGGCTTTTTTTAAGGAAGTATTTAAAGCCAGTTTAAAGTTAAGCGTTAGCTTGTATGATGGTGAATGTTAAGTTCAATAACTGCAGATGATAAAAATACTAGTTTTTTTGCACACATAGATGTGATGAGAGAAGTTGCAATAAATATCCCATGCCACCAACAGCTTATTCAACAACAGTAATACTTGTTAGTCTTGAAATAGCTGCTCCTTCTTCCTTCAAAGTGAGATTTAAGAGCTGTGTAAATATGAGGCTAGTACAACAAAGAACTGTGCCTGCTAACCCAGAAGATGTGTTCATGTCAGTATGAAGTAAGATTTTGTACTTCATTTCAGTAAATTTCTTGAAAGGGAAATTTTGCAAAATCAGAGCTTATGACTGTACCAATTCTGATTATTGTAACAACATCTGATGAGTACTGTAACAATTACTAGACATGATATTAAAGTCCAAGATAGTCTCAATGGCTTGTTCCCTTCCTGTTGTGTCCTGGTTTCAGCTGGGATAGAGTTAACTGTCTTCCCAATAGCTGGTACAGTGCTGTGTTTTGAGTTCAGTATGTGAAGAATGTTGATAACACTGATGTTTTCAGTTGTTGCTAAGTAGTGTTCAGTCTAAAGTCAAGGATTTTTCAGCTTCTCATGCCCAGCCAGGGCACAAGAAGTTGGCACAGGACACAACCAGGGCACCTGACCCAAACTGGCCAACGGCGTATTCCATACCATGTGACGTCCCATCTAGTTTAGGAACTGGGAAGCAGGGGCGGGGAATCGCTGCTCGGGGACTGGCTGGGTGTCGGTCGGCGGGTGCCCTGCGCATCATTTGTACATTCCAATCCTGTTATTACTACTGTTGTCATTTTATTAGTGTTATCATTATTAGTTTCTTCTTTTCTGTTCTATTAAACCGTTCTGTCATGGTTTCAGACCAGCCGTTAACAAAGGACCATGCGGCCGCTCGCTCACTCCTCCCGCCCCCCTCCGGTGGGATAGGGAGGAGACGGAGGAGAGAAAAGGGAAAAAAAAAAAAGGAACCTCGAGGGTTGAGATAAAGGCAGTTTGCTGGAACAACACAAAGAAATTACAACAACAACGACGGTACTAATGAACGAGTATACAAAAAGAGTGATGCACAGTGCAACTGCTCACCACCCGGGACCCGACGCTCCGCCACTTCCCCCACCGAAAAGAAAAGCTCACCCCCCGGCCTGCTCCCCATTTATATACTGAGCATGATGGCACATGGTATGGAATAGCTCCTTGGCTGGTTCAGGTCAGCTGCCCCGGCTATGCCCCCCACCTCCCAGGTTCCTGTAAAAATTAACTCTATCCCAGCTGAACCCAGGACACATTCTTATCTCAACCCATGAGTTTTACTTCTTTTTCCCGATTTTCTCCCACATCCCACTGGATGGGGGGGAGTGAGTGAGCGGCTGCGTGGTGCTTAGTTGCTGGCTGGTATTAAACCATGACATGTTGGCAGCTCCTTTATTTTAATATTTGTGGCTTTTTAGTTGTTTCTCAAGAATACTGGAAGGAAACAGATACATTTTGGTATAAACTTCAGATTTTTGTGCTTAGGTGCCCATGCCTTTATTACTGAGTTTGGCTCTTCTGCTGAAGTTGGCTGGGATTTTTTATATGGTCAGAAATATTTATACAGACCTGAGCCTTTTGTGCCTTTCTAGTATGATAGTAAAATTACTCTGCAGTGCTCTGCTGGCCTTCTACCTGAGAATTTGCAGAATAATTCCTCCCTTTTTTTTTTATTTATTGTATTTATTTTTATTTCCATAGTTATAGAGCCTATAGGTTGCTATAAGCGGATTCCAGCATTGGCTAAGTGATTATTCTACTTCTAAACATTTAGGTCAAGTGTCTGCTGACAACTTAAGTGAATAAGAGAATAGATAGGAAGATATAAAATATCTAGTTCTATTTCATGTTTGTCTGTATCACATAAATTGGTCACCCAAATTTGATGTCTGACAGCTGAAATAAAATTTATTTCAAAAATGTATATACTACAGTGATAGGTACCAATAACAGAACTGCAGTCACAATTAGCACATGAAGTCACCACTGTGATGCTGCCTATATTTTAGTTACTTTAATTCATTTTAACAAACACTTATGAAAGCATATGTCAAATAACAATTTTAATACAAAGTCTGGCAATAACAAAGTGGCAACATAAGCACCCCTTGATAATATATGGCATAACTGGTGGCCCCAGGAGAAATGTAACAATTCAATTTGCTTAATATAGTCTTCTGACACAACGATCCACAGGAGTACCACTTAAGGAACCTAGGAATGGTAAAAGACGGTAAAAGAGCATGGAGAATGAACTCAGCACTCTTTGGGTTCTGAGGCTTTTGTCATCTAGAAATACAGTGATATTTACTATAACATTTTATTTCTTGTCTGTCTTTTATCATGTCTGGGACAAGATTGAAGCAATCACACTCATCAGTTAGGACTGATAAAATCAACTCGATTTGCCAAAGTCAGTAGAACTGCTCAGAGTGTTACATTTAGATGTGTGTTTATGTACCTTTATTAATTCCTTAGAGAAGAGGTGTTGTACGAACATTGCCAATGGAAAATAGATAATTTAGTTCATAAAGTAGAAATCTGAGTATATGTTTATTTATTTTATACTACTTTGTATATATAGGCAGGTGGGTATATCCACAACATTGCTTAGGAAATGCATTATGTGTAGAAATAGGGAGAAAATATACTATTTTAATGTATCAGTGTTTTTTATGAAATGTATTGATATGTTAATATTTCATAAAACTATTTCTCAGAGGAAAACTATTTTAAATTATTTTTGCAGTCTTCTGCCTCTACCCACTGGGTTATAGTTTTGAATATAATAATAAATTGTCTTGTACTTATTTTGCTGAATATGGAAATATAATTTATAATCTTCTGCCAATTAGCTTTTCTCCTTAGTGGTATTTCTGAAGCATTCATTGCTGTTGTAAAATTCTATTAAGATAAGAAAATACAGAATGTTAGACTTCTTTGCTTAATTTTTCTTGAGACTATCACACAGTGTTTCTCCCAGTAAGCTGGGAAGAGAGAGAATGTAATTTGTACTTTCCAGAGCTTTTGATTTGACCTGATTGGTATAGTCTTTCCAAAAAGCTGAATAAATTTTATTACAGTACAAACATGACCTTCAGGAAAAGGTTGAAGTTAACTTTAACAAACTACTTTCCCAACCACTCGAAAAGAAACAGTCAGGAAATGACTGGGCTCAGCTCCTCAGGTAAGTAGCCCTCATTAATTGTCTGTTACTGACATACTCACTGTTAGCCGACAATTGACAATTGCTGATATTAAATCTGGAACGAGCATACCCAATCAACTAATGAAATTGAAATGCCAGAATTAAGATGCTGCTAGTTGGCTTTTATAGCTAATGAGGAGATTTCTGTAGTCACACTGATAGTAGCAAGTGGTTTAGTGGGATCCTTTATGGGGTTTATAGTTAGTAAGATCATGAGGTTTAATTATTTCTGGCATCTTAATATGATCTTCATTCTTTTCACCTTTCACCTGAGGAGACTCATTACTTTTCTCCAAGGATCCAGTATGATAGACAAAATGTCAGAAATAATTAAAACTAATGATGGCCACATGCAGAGAAATATTGAGTAGGAATTCAGTCTGTCGGGTGTCGAGAATTCCCCCTGGAAATCTGAAATTAGTTGCTTCCCAGTTGTATTCGGAGTCCTCATCAGCCTCATAGTTTCATCAGTTTGATAGTGTTGTGCTTCTTTGGCACCCTGATTTATCAGTTTGTGGGAAAAAGGTCAAATATTTTATGGCCTCACACTGCTTAGGCAGTCTTTGTAACTCCCCTGATAGAATGATTGTTTTGAAATAGGAGTGCCTCCAGTTTAAAATCCAGCATCCTGAAATTTGTTGTCATGGTCCCCAGGTCCCTTTGGCAATAAGAAATATGCTTGGCTGTGCTGTAATATTGATACAGCTTTTAAACCAAAAATTAATGTTATTTGAAAACATAAATTGGGATCCTTCACAATTCTGACTTGTATGTACTCCAGCAGTTTTGCCTTCGTTTTAGAGTCTTGGCAAATTTTCATAACAGCCATATGAGTAATAAGGTTTTTCCGAATAGTAAATAGTTACCACATAGCAGACACTACATTTTCTTTTCAGAATATGAAGAAATTAGAATAAGTTATTGTCTTCGAGTGGAATATGAACACTCAGCTCCTCTCTGAGTCTTTTGAAATCTTTCCCTGAAATTACTGATTCTGTTCCTTAGTGCAGCCTGTAGCTCAGGCTAATTATGACTGGGGCAACTAGATTATTAAAAACCAACCAACCAAAAACCTCTGAATTGAAAATGAGAGGCTCTGCCATTTTTAGATGGATATGCTGGGCTAAGGCCATTTACAGTCAGTCAGGGGCTACTTTCATTTGCACTTCTGTACTTTTTCCTTGCCTGGTGAGTGGCCCCAGGGAGAGAAGGATGCCACTGCATTTAGTCATGGGTTGGGCAAGAGTTGAAACCAGAGGGTCTGCGATTTACAGCCAAGGTTCTTAGCTCATCTACTTGTCTGGCAGATCTGTTTGCTTCAAGCCTGGAACCACAGAGTGGGCAAGCAGCAATTCAGCTGTGGAGTTTGTGGTGGGAGAACATGGGCAGTGGATGGGGAAAACTTAGCATGAGAGTTGGACAGTCAGTCACAGTACTGTTCTTAAGTAATCTATACAATGTATATACATCAAACATAAGGAGGTCTCTTTTTCACACTTGCTGTGTGGGCAAAAGACAGGGGTGGTGAAGATAATTGTGGAGGGCACCTAATCATACTGGCTGATGGTGCAGATCTGTGTCAGCTGGGTTCTTCTCAACCAGATAAATTCTAACCAAGAGGCCTGTTAGTTCTTCTCACCTTTTAACACTGCTTCAGGGAAAGGAAATTGAACAAGGCAAAAATACATGGCCAAAAATACTTAATTCTGCTGATACTCTGAGGTAAAAAGTTTGTCCCTCAAGCAGTAAGTGGTGGATGGGTGTAGTTATATAGATTTGGAATTAATAAAAGCTGCATTCTTTAATGTGTGGTTGCTTCAGGATCTTCACCAGAAATCCTGTTTCTGTAACTTTTTAGCCACAATTAGAAGTGACCCTGTGTGTGATTTATGTAAAAACACTAGGAACAAGGACTAAGCGTGATACTACTTAAATATTGGTTTTGAAAATAATGTTTACTTTAACCCCTGAATCGCCCTTTCCTCATGTCTTCTCAGGTACCAAACTTCAGAAATGCTAAATTCAAGTGAAATGGTTACAAATGTTCTTAATTCCAAACACATGAGAATCTTTGAGTGTAGTCTAGTTCTGCCTTTTTTTTTTTTTTTTAATTCATTTTATCTCTTCCATATGAGACAAATACAATGCTTGGAAGGTGGGGTGTTTTGCAGACTGAAATATTACTGACTTGGCTTCTTGCATACCTAGACTTTTTAGTTATAATAGATGTCATTTTCATCTAAGACCTATAAAAGACCTATTAATAGAAGTCAAGTAAGCATTAAGAACGGTCCTTCCTTCACCAAGAGCTATCAGAGCTCCTTCCCTTTTCCACAGTATTAGGAATAGTGCTCATTTATCTTCTGATGCTGAATCCCCATCTTTCACAATTGATGAAGCCTTGCTTCAGGATAAATCTTGTGGCATTCTGCTTTGTCTTTCATAAATGAAATGCTGTTAATAAACGAATTACACACAGACTGCATGGCATTGCTATAGCAATCTACCCTATGTATCTACTGGCAGGTTTAACTGATGTTACTTTTAATTTTGCTTATCGGATCTAACTTCTCTCCCTGCCTTTTTGACAGCTGTGACTGAAGTGAAAATTGATTCTAGCTTTTTAAGATCACTTTGTCATTAGGCTTGCATTGCTATATTGAAAAGCCACAGATAAAAGGTGCTGATGGGCGAGGTGGAAGGATTAAAACTTCTGCTTGTGTTTGTATGTGAGGCAGTAGATCTGCAAGATTGAGTTCATTTTCTCCTTGTTATTGTTAATGCTGTTCTGGAAGAGGAAAATAGAGCCTGCTTCTTTCCCTTTCCAGTATTTTTTTCCTTCAGTGCTAAAACTGCATGCCCTTTTTTTTTTTTTTGTGAACAACAAGCAGAATTTTTTTCAAAGAGAATATTTATATCCACAGAGTACTGTAAGAGAAAATATGGGAAGAGTACATGAAATTTTGCTCCCAACATGGGGGTGAAGGGCCAAGCTTGCACAAAAAAAAAGTTGTTCAACTTTGGGGAATATACAAGAAAGTTAAGCATTACTGACAGCTTAAATAACTCCTACCTTCACCCACGCACAAGTCTGAGCCAGTGTTAGTTCATTATGTTTTGGTTTGGAAACCTAAAATCTAGGCTGCTTTTTCTTCAAGTAACTCTTTTGCCACTGCGGTGCTGAAGAACGGATTGCGGGATGTAGTTGAGTTCAGACCTTAAAAAGAAAACAAAATTGCTCAATTAGACTCTCCAGAAGAGCTTCATTTGTCGTAGTGAATTACATTGGTCACTGGCTACCATTAAGAAAGGAAAAGGGAAGGAACAAGGGATCACACATTCTGAACAGGTCAGATTAAACCAGCCAGAAAGGTTCATGGTGTCATAAACATTGCAGAGAGTAAAAAAAAAAAGACTTTGATAGCCGATAACTTAATTATCTGCCACTATCAGTTTGGAAGGGCTTTTAAACACATCCAAAGTGTCTACCAAAATTTTCAGCAGGAGTGACAGCAGATTTTTAAGTAAGGATAAAAATGCAGCAGTCTTCCTGGAATAAGACTCTGACACACTATGATGAATTACCTTATTATATTTGTTCACATGACAAATGTACTTGATCAGTGTTTCTTCCTGGGAATAGTTGAGCTTATCCAGAGGCAAAAGTTGAAAGGAAATGAAAGCTAACTAGTAATATGAAGTGGAATACATCAGAATTTCTAGCAACAGAAGCTGAGAAACCTAATTGATTATTGTATATGTCTATAACAAAACACTTCTGCTATCCCCTGTAGTATGAATTCTTCCTTTATCTGTTTAATATTATTGATAGAAATTTCACATACACATACTTTTATAATTGAGTCCGTTAAAATGAATAGGTTTACTTAGAGCAAAATGCTTTGTAAATAGCAAGATTTAGCCTTCTTCCATGCTGCAGGACCAGTCATAGCACTAACTTAGAGTACCTACCTTGAGCACAGAGACTGACAGAGAAATTGAGATGGGCCACATCTGCCTGTTGACAAATTACAACTGACTTTGTTGCCCAGCTTTCCAAGTGAATTTTGCAGCCTTGACAGTCCCATTTATGAAGCCAGTTTGTGGCTGTGTACCAGGTGCAGGTCCCCAGGGCAGGCTGCGGGGCGGCCTCTGTGAGGAGAGGCCGGGGCTGCCCCGAGCCGGACACAGCTGGTTCCAGCCGCCTCCGACCGACCCACCGCAGGGCACGGCTCAGCCCCGCAGCCACCACGGCGGAGCCGTGGGGAAAGCCTGTGTAAGAAAGGGCAAAACACTGCCTGGCTGTGAGAGGAAAAGTGTGAGAAACAGTCCTGGGAGCATCGAGGTGGGAGGGGGAGGAGGTGGTCCGGGCACCAGAGCAGAGATTCCCCTGCAGCCCCTGGGGAGACTGTGGTGGAGCAGGTATCCACACTGCACCCATGGAGGACCCATGCTGGAGTAGGGGAGAAGCATGAGGAGGAAGGAGCGGCTGAGAGGAGCTGTTGTGGACTGACCGCAGCTCCCATCCCCACCCTTGCTCCACCACTCAGGTACATGGGGAGGCAGAGGAGTTGGGAATGAAGAAGTGAACATGTTCCAGTTTTTGCCTTTGTTTCTCGCCATCCAACTCTATTCTAACTGGCAATAAATTAAATTAATTTTCCCCAAGTCAAGACTGTTTTGCCCATGGCAACAAAAAATGAGCATTCTCATCTTGTTTTTCCCATCCTGTCCTGTTGAGGAAGGGGAGTGAGAGCAGCTGGGTGGGTGTCTGGCAGCCAGCAAAAGTCAACCCACTACAGCTTCTCTATGTGTTTCTGTCTTGATACAGCATCTCAGTCTAGGCCTATATCTAGTGCACATGCATTTCCCCTTACTTTTTTAAAGTGTTTGCAATTACAATAAACTTTAGGTATAGTGTGTAATGTAAAATAATATTCAGACTTTTTAGCTACCATTTATCAAAATAACTTGTTTCAGTTCTGTAAAATACTGGAAGTGAGACACAATAATTATAACTATTTAAATTTCTACATTATTTCAAAAGAAACTGATGGTATAGGACCTAATATATGATTATTTAGCCAGTGTATCAGAGTTATACTAACCTGTAATTCTCTGAGCTGCCCACCTTACAATTCAGGCGTGAAAATAATGGAAATCCCACTCCAGAGTTTAGAGTTAACAAATTAGCTTTTGATTACTGGTATCTGTAAACATGTAAATTAGGTTGTTACCCCAAATTGCAACTGAGAGTCTACATCTGACCCTTGTGGCTTTGAGAGACAAGGCTATGAGCCTGGCTGTCAGGACACAAAATCTGTGTAACAGAACAAGAGTGAAATTTGGACAGAGAAAAATCTCAATAGTTTTGGACAAATTAGATGTTTTGGTTTGACCCAACATTTTTTTTAAACTTCACATATGCTTTTAAAATACTTTCAACTACTTTTTTTTGTTTCATCCTTAAGCAAAATATATATGGTTCTGATTTCTACTAACACTCTTAAAAGACTGTGGCTTAGTAAGTTGAGTAGTACACTAATGATGTATTGTTCTAAGTAATGGAAATTAAGCTGAAGTGAAACTGTAGGTACAAACAATTTTTTGTGATGCATATATTAATGTTGTTTGTGTTTTGTTTAATGCATTTTTACTATTCTTCTGATTTAGTCATTGGCAACGGTTTTCCAGCCAGCAGTGTGAATTAGGGACATTTTCTATGTTTCTACTTACATATAATTATTATTTTGTTTCAAGGCATGATTTGAAAATCAACCATGCATACAAAAAAGCTTGTGCTCCTGTTTGTCTTGGCTTTAAAGGACAGATAAGTACTTCTGCATCCGAGCTTTCAAAACTTGTCAGAAAATCATTTTCTAAAGAAGAATTACTTCTGTCAGTGCTTAAATTTAAATTGCGGAAAATAAGATTTTGTTATTGCATGTGCTTTGTAATACTTTGTTCATAAAGTGCTCAACATACTTTAATCATCTCGATCATATTAAAATAAATACAGTTAATGGAATGTGTATTCAGCTATTTCGAGAGTAACATTGCCGATATAACACAATTTTCCTCATTGTTTTCTTTGAATTGTTCTAGTGTTTCTATTATTTAGAGAACAGGAGTGGGACTGTATTTGGGTCAAAAGAGACATTTTATTGTCCCCATAAGTGTCTGTCCAGACCTAGTACAAATACAATGTGTCTGAAAAAATTAGCACCTGGCTGGGTTTGTTGGAAGTTCTTTAGCTCAAGCTCTTTAGTTTTTGTCTTCAAAGTGCAGTATACATAGTCACATCAACTTAGCAGGCATCAAAGCCTGCTAAGTTGTGCTACAGGCAGCAATGCAGCTAACATACTGCAGCTGTATTTTTTACAAAGTTGTAAGCTATATTTTTTACTAAGTTAGCTTGATTACTGGAAGAATATCTCAACAATAAGGAACTCTGTGGGGACTTAAGTACAACGTCTTTACTAAAGGAGATGCACAAAGAAGACACAAACCACTTTTTTATTCATTTTTTGTCTTCACCGTAGGGAGATGCAAGCCAGATATGTGGAGTAGATTCACCCTGCCAATGGTAATACAGCTGCAGAAGTAGGACTGTATGTTCCCCCTACCCTACATAAATTTACAAGGCACCCTATATAGACATTGTGGTCTGTCTTTCTGGAAAAACAAAAAAAGCAAAGTATATTTGTCTCTACGGGACTCAAGACTGATTGGCACTGATACTCCTATAGGCCTATTGATCGTTTTCTTTAAACTTAACCAACACATTTCATCTTACTGCTTTTGCTCTTACTATAGTTAGCTTTGTGAAGTGAGAAGTGGGTTCTCACATTGTTCTGTTAGAAATGCACAGTTACAGTAGGTATCATCTCTACTGATAACTTACATATTCATAATAATTTAAAAAAATCTGTCTGAAAATATAAGGGTTCTGATGTTCTTATTCAATCAATGAGATCTCAAACAATGTTTAAAGTGGAAAAGTGGATTGAAAGGTTGAGAAGGCAAGTGGGGGTTGTTTGACATAATTGAGGACAAAGCTGCTGGACCTGACTGAAACAGCACTTTATCCTGTTTGGGACTGATTTCATATCTTAATTGGGTTTACATGTTATTTGGGTTGATGAATTCTATCAGATATTATAATGAGACAAAAGAATTGTCAGTATCCTGTGAGTCTTATATGCCTTTTTCCCTTGAAGGCTTTTATAATTTATACATTCGCTCTTTATTTCAGTTCCTGAATATCTTACTGCCTCTTTATGAGTCTTAATTTCAATTCTTTCTTTATAAAATAACAAAATTTAAAATTGCCAGTAAAAAGCAAATGCATACATTGAAAAGTAATCTAAAATGGTAAGAGTTTGAGTGGGATTTTATTTTTTCCTGTCTCATGTTGTGCAGAATTATCAATTTTGTCTTTATTTCAGGTATTTAGCTTATTCTTGTTCATAGTATAGCTTCAGTCATGTGGTACTTCCTTTGAAATTTTGACAAAGCAGTTAGAAGAGTGAGTAAAACTGCAAATCAATTGAATGGATAAACTTGGGTCTAATACTTCTTTAGCTGTCATTAGCTTGTTTTGTTCTGCTTAATTTAGTTGCTTTTCAGCTCATAAACTTCAAAGTCAACCCTAAGTTGAGCTTGAGGAGAATTCATACGGTACATGCAGGCCTGATTAGCCCCAGAACTGTGAGCAAATCTGGTATCTACACAGTTTGCACAACTGTAGTGAAGATGTAAATATTTATTTTTTGTCTTCCATGCTTGAGCTTGAAAGATTAATCTATAGTAAGAAATTCAGGAGGTTGCTAACATTCAATATGTAAAATCACCATTTTTAAGATCTAAAATATGGCATCTGTCTGAAGGGAAGGTAAACTAGAGTAGCTTGTGATTTATAGTAGCTTGACTCATCAGTAGTAATCACAACTAAAAATGATGTTTTGTTTCACTACTGTGGAGTATTTATAACAGATTTTCCCAAATGGGTTTTAAGAACAATGTATCTGTTTATTCAAGACTACTAATTTATAGTGTGCCATGCCATAAGCACTGCTGTTGTTTGCTAGCTGGTCAGATATATAATGAACTCAGCTTACTTCTGGATGGTAGATCATAAAATCTTAAACTTCTAATTTACATCTCAGTTGTAAAGCTCTGATCTCCTTAAATCATATGGAAATGAACTCTAAACCTTATAGAAATCTGCAGCGATGGTCTTTCCTCATGCTATTTCCTGTTTCTTCAGTCTACGTTACATAGAATTCTTCCTCGGTCTAGTTTTCTTTGTCCCCTTTGACTGTGTCAAATCAGAGCATGTCACTGCCATTTTGCTATCCCACACTAAAGCACTTTCCTTACTAATTATTACATCTAAATTGCTTGTTGCTCACCAACATCTGCTGCTCAGTTTCTCGGCTGAAAATACAGCGTATAATACTCTATCTTATGCTTTTTTTTTTCTTTCTTTCTTTCTTTCAAATGTGTCCTGGCTACTAAAAACTGCAGGTGTTTTGGTATTTCAGATCTAAGCAATATATCCCCATACACACTCTTAGAATCTGTTTCTCTCTTGCAAACACCATTTGAAAATTTCTCTTATGCAACATGAAAGACAGTGCTGATGGCTGCAGTTGCGATAGTCATTAATAAAAATGGGATAATACACATAAATCCTAAGAGAAACACATTTTTTATTCTGGAGTTTGATAGGAAGAGTAGAAAACAAAGGGTAGAAGGTTGCAACAGAAGGAGTATTTCTCTGGAGCTCGTGTATTTTATGTCTTGGATGAATGGTATGGCCACTCTTTGAACAGGGAAAATGTGTAGAACTGTGACAACACTTGTAGTAGCAGGACTTCCAGGTGACAAAGTCTTCCTTTCTCAGAACCTGCTCTGCTTGCTCTGATGGGAGTCCAGCATGGAATTTCCCTTTGATGTTCCGTGTAAGGAGGTGTCACTGATGGTGGCATCCAGAGACTCACCAGCACAGGCAGCTGTGGCTCAGAAAGATACTAGCCTAGTGTTAATGTGCCATTGGTAGGGCTATTGCCATGGAGGTTTTGATGCTGTTGGAAGGGTGCTGGTGTGCTGAGGAGCTTGGTAGAACATGGGCGTTTCTGGTGGTTATATTCTAGAAGGGATGTATAGGATAGGAATAGCAATTTTCTTTGTACCTTGTAGATTAACCAGTAATAAAGTCAAGCCATTTGAAAAGATCTGCAGTTCCAGGATTATTACAAATTTAGGAAAGTTTGTTTAGAAAGAACAAAGAAACCTTTGCTTCTTGATCATTATGAGCATTAGTGGATTTGACATAATGAATTTAAAGAGTTTGTAGTAGTGCAGGGTGGCCAAGTATGATGACAGAAAATTACATCTGTGTATTCCAGCAGTGACCATTTTTCACAGTTGTTGTGATTTTGCTGAATTTATTTCAGTCATGAAATAAAAAGAAATATTTTAGATTTTTTTATCTTGAAATATTTTCAGATTATAGCACTTTTTTGTCCCTCTTGAAAGTATTTAGCAACCTCTAAATAAAATACATTGACATTTTAAAATCTAAATACTTTTTTGTTTAAAAAAAATCTAATAGTTTACTTTCTTGACAGAATATTCTCTAATTCTTCCAGTGTAATAAACGCCTTATTGGAAGTTACGTGGGTGAAACCAAACAGCTTTCCTCTAGAATAAAATCACAGAAACAAACACTAGAAACCATTTACCATTGGGAAAATGTCCTTTTTTTTTTTCTTTCCCTAAAGACCTTCATTCATCCTTGACCTCTTAGTCACAATTATCAAAGAAAATATACAAAAACACCTTTAGAAAAGAAACGTTCCTAGGCTCTTTCCTACGTATCCTGGGAGCTAGTACTTAGTCCTTTAGTGGTTACTAAAAAATGATGAACTCAACAGAGGGAGCAGGAAAAGAACTGGTTTTAAAGAAAGCTCTGTTCCACAGGTTTCAATAATAGGAGAGAAAAAAATTTAGCTTTCCTGCCCCCTGTCCCACAGCTGTTCACTGAGAAAATCGGTTAGATTGCCTAATGGATAAACAGAATTAGGTTAAAGGAAAGGTTGGGTTCCTCTGCCAGCAAAGCTAGTTTCCTTTCCCCACTGAGAGTTATCACACTCTGTTGTGCTGTTTCAAGCATTGCTATTACCAGAAACTGACTCAGATCTGTCTAAATGATCCAATTTAAAAAGAAAACAGAAAACAGTTTTTAAGCGATGGAAGTTGAGTAAGGAATTTCACCAAGAAGTTTTGGGTCAGCGCATGGCCACGTAACCAGAGCATGAAGAAACGACAGCATTTGTGGGGAGAAAGAAATAAGCAGATACGTGCTTGCTGGTGCTAGAAGAAATTGTCCCCAACTTGTACTTGCTGGGTACGTTGGCAATTCTGGGCCAGGACTACAGAAGCGGCAGGGAGGCCGATGGCCTGGGTGCTCTCGCCCAGCCTCCCCACTGATCTGAAACCAGCATTGCTGCCTAACTGAATCCTGTGTTTTTGAAATCCAGAGGCTGTATTCAGGTCCAACAATGAGGAGAACAGTGGACCCCACCTTCCCCTCTTTTTCTTGGATTGGTAGTTTTCTAAACGAAATCTCTAATTGCTTCGTATTAACTTGGAGCAATGGCTTATTGATACAGGAGCCATTTCCTGGCCTGGGGTGGGTGGCAGAGCGACAGGGTGGAAGGAGGCGGAGCTGCCCTGCTCATTAGCCGGGCAGTGGTGGCTTTGGGGCAGGCGGGTGTTAGGCCCTGGGGTTGGGGCTGTGGCGGGGGTGCGCACGCAGCGGCTGTTGCCCTAGGCCTTGGTGGCTCTCGGGGTGAGCCCGAGCCAGTCGGTGAGGCCAGGGCCTCCGTGGCCCCAAGCGCCAGGGTGAGCCCCAAAGCCTGAATGGTGAGTGTATGGATGAGACTTAGCAAAATGTTGGGACGCAGAAATAGAGGGGTTGAGAAATAAGAACTCCCTGGCCCTCAGATAGGAGGCCTGAATGTGGGGTTGTGCCCTTCCACACCAGGGTTGTGGTGGAAAAAGTGTGGAAACCAGAGGATGAGAAGTATGACCTGGGAAACTACGAAATTGCTCCCAATTGGGCGTCAAGGCTCTGGAGACCTCTGATCTTCCTCCTCCCAAGGTGGTAGGGACTTGTTCCCTGTGCGGGGTGAGGAGCCCCCAGACAGTTACTAAAAAGAACAGGAGGAGGAGGAGGGTGGATGGATCCCTCTCAGTGACTGTGGGTGAGGGAGCGGGACAGGGTGGTAAGGCCTGCTGAGGCGTCTTCCCCCTCCTCCCCTCCCCTCCCCTCCCATGCCAGGAGGGTGCAATCTGAGAAGGGTGTGCAAATGACAAAGAGGGGAAAAGGAGCAGTTGTGATCTTGGTGTAGTGGTGGGAGCGGCAGAGTCAGAGGGATGGTGCTGGATGTGCTCCAGCTGCAGTGCAAACTGGAAAGAAAATGGTGCTGAGTTGTGGATGATGCTGTGTGGGGAAGGCTAGGATGATGTAGACCACCACAGGTGGAAAGGGGGTAAACCTGTCTGCACAGCTCATCCAGTGCAACAAAAACCTGTGTTAGTTTGTCAGGTGAGCGAATTGCCAACCTGTGCTGATCATGTCAGCAATGATACCTATTTTGGCCTGCAGGAGCAGTGGGTGGAGTTTGTAATAGCTAAAAGTTCAGACTGATGATGTTAACACCTGTAATCTGAACGTATATACACTTTGTACATTGTTAATTGCTGTTATCTGGCCCCACAGACAAGGAAAGTGTTTAATAAATGCATATTAAGATTGTGATGGTGTCAAAAGTAGAGTTTATAAAGGATGTATGTTCAAACAGTTCTTAAAATATGTATTTTACAGAGGCAAGAGGTGCAATATATTGGACATAAATGACAGAGTGGGTGACAGGGGACTTGCATTGGTGGCCTGTGCAGGAGGAGGCAGTGAACTGCCCTGTGCCAGTCCCAGCTGGCTCTTAAACTGGAGTGAACACCCCATCACCTCCCAAAACTTCAGCCAGTCAGGGAGCCTGTAGTGCACCTGCTCAGACAGGCTGAAGAAAAAGTGGCAGCCACCAGTGGCAGGAGACATGTGGAGAGGCTCCTAGTGAGACATGCTGAGTAGATACTCTGGAAGATGCTCTCAGACACATGAGGGGGAGATTTCGGGGTTATATGAGAGACTCCTGGGGTACACAAATGAGAAGCCAAAAGTTTCAAGAAAAGAGAAACTGAAGGAGACATCCAGGGGACCCAGCGGTTCTACCCCTGGGCTGCACATATCCAGAGCCTCTATGCTGACCCACTTCCATTTCCTCCTAGACTGTGCTGTCTCTCCTGTGGGACACGGAGGTCATGCAATTTATAAAACTGCACATATATCTGTGATTAAAGTGGTTTTGTATCTGAGTCCACTTAGTGTCCATGCTGTCAATGTGGTCTTAAACCATGACAGTGCATGTTTGAATAAGAGGTAGTATTAGTTTCTCAAGGTAGTTAAGGACACTTCTGTCATATGCCATTGGACAGGAAAGTATTAAAAGCCTTCAGAATAAGTAGTCAACATTGGGTACCTCCTGTGATAAATGGTAGCTTGTTAAAACATTCTGGATACCTTTAAATAGGCAGAGATGCTACATAATGGGGAAGGAGAGAGGTGAACAGAACTGAAAATTACCAGCAGCAAGGCAGTCATAGGTAGACAGGATTTCATAGCATCAGTGAAGTTAGTTTAAATGGAGGAGTAATGACAATGTGAATGAAAAGAAAAATGTTGAAGTAGCTTTAGTAACCGACCACAATAGACCTGAAGGAAGAGAGATTGTAGTGGTGGATTTCAAATTATCTATAAGCATTTATATCTTGAAGACATACTTAGCTGGCTGTTTCTGTATTAATTCTTGCTGTGTTGCTAATGAGAAGTTAAGCTAAATTCAAAGCTTTGGTAGGATTTCATGCAAGTTGTTGCAAAATCATAACAATGATGGTACTTCATAATTTTTTGAAGTTTTCTGATCTACCTCACTCTAAAATGTAGATTCTAGCACAGTGAGCCCCAGTGGTCTGTGCCTACAGCTCTAAATCAAGGGATACTTTGTTTTATTTTTCTCATAAGGTGAACTCTGGTGAAAAGTGAAAAATTTTGTAGTCTTGGTTGAGGACCCAATAATCCACACAAGCATTGAACAGCTTGTAGGAACAAAGTTTCAGTTGTCCCAGGAATCCATATATTCCATAGTTCAAGTAGTTGAAAGAACTTGTGGTTGCTCTGTTGCTGGCATTATTCAAGTTACATTGCTTAAAAGAATGTTTACCATTTTAAGGGTAGATTGTTTGCAAACATATGTGTCTCCTAGTTTATACACTTTATAAACAGAAGGTGCCACTACTTCTTCAGACATTCTTTGGGCTTCAAGACACTTTATACTGTTGACAAAATCTCATGGTATATTTGTCATTGTTGGCTGGCTATTAGAAAAGAAAGTGGAAGACAAAATGACACCAGCCCGTTTGTGTAGATAAAAAATCAGTGTAGAGTGAGGAATATAAAAACTGCCTTTGAGTTTATACTTTCAAAGAAAAAATGTGTACACATGTCCATTTTTACAAGTGGTGTTACATGCACACTGGACAAAGTTTGAAAGATAAGAAATTGAATCATACCAAGATATATACAAACAGGGATCTTGGATTTTGTTGCAAGATTTGGCTTTTGACCTTACTTGACTGAAAAGATTCAGTTTATAGTCATCCAAGGAGAGGAAATGACAAGGCTGTGGTAGAAGATGATGTCAAATCTCTTGGATTTTATTAATACTAAAGACCATTTTACAACTAAACAGTTTACCTAACTTGTTGGTTGTATGTAGTCTTTCTTCTTTGATTTGCAAAATGTATGATTTGAACAATGCTATGAATTTATCTCAAACAATTTCTTTTTTGTGTTCTAGGTAAGAGAATATCAGGTTTCTCACTATAATCAGACTACATCAAGGTAACAGATTTCAGCTATCTGAAGCCTATGACGGGACTATAATTGTGTGTGCATGTATGTGGCCATCAGATTCTCTTGCATATGAAAAATGTCTGAATCAGTAATATATTTTATTTCCAAAGGACAAGTAGCCATTTTTTGCAAATTTTTAGTAAACCTTGAAAATCTAATAGAAATAATTATGTTCTGTGCTGCAGTCTCATTAGGTTATGTTCTACTTTTCTTCTGTGAAAACTATTCAATTAATGTTGTTACTATACTGGATGTATTTTGTATGTCTATATGTTTGCAAAGTAAAACTAAGACAATATGGTCACTTTGTGAAGTGATTTAAAAAATAAAGAGAAAAGGGAAAAAATAGTTTGATACAAATAGTAAAAAAGTATGGGGTTGAATAGGTACTTGACAGTATTAAAGTAGAAAGATTCTGAAATACCAGTGTGCCAGAAGGATACATCATACTCGCTTCGGCTTGTAGATAATATATGTAGGCCAACATTTTGCTAAAAAGTGGGATTGGCACAGCTTGCAATGCTGAGACTAATGTGCTCAAGTTTCCAGAATATTTATATTACCACAAGTTATAATCTACTAAGTCTCAAAAAAAAAAAAAAAAAAAAAAAGTTAGAAAAAGGAATTACCAGATTCTTTCTTGTGTTCCTTAGTGTTTTCTGTGCTAAAACAGGTCTTCATCCAGCTTGGTTTTTTTCTTTGGTTTTAAGTTAATATTGAATATGGACAACTTAAAAAAAAAAAAAAAGGTGTTTTCCTTTTACAACCTTGGTGTTAGTTAAGATTTATGGTTATGACTCCTGTAAGAGTCTTGTATTTTGAACAGACAAATACTTCATTTATCAATCTGGTTATTGAAGTAAAATACAGTGGATTCCTTGTGGTTAAGCAGTCAGCAGTAGTTTCAGCCAAGATTCAGTACTAGAATGTCTGTCACTTACAGCTTTCTAAGATTTTCCTGGAAAATTTAATTAAAATTTATACCTATTTTTCCCCTCACCTATAATAATCTGTAGTTTTGCAGTCCTTGATATGGTAGTTTTCCAGCAAGATTAGTGTGTAGCATCTTGAAAACAATCAGAACATTTATAGAAGTCTTTCTTTCACTGATTGCATCCCATCTTTAAAATACAACTTTAAAAAGAATGTCAGTGCTGGTGTATCCTTGATAATGTTGTATTCATATTTCAGCAACTGAGATTTTTTGTTGCCAGTATCTGGACTGTTGGATACTGGGATACATAAAATCCTACAGCTACACAAAGGCAAATAAACAGCATAAATCCTTTACTGCTAGACAGAATGTCGTGGCTAGTTTAAATGGCTTTTTAAAGGTAGGGTTTGGTGATATATCCAGAGATTTCAAGATTATTTAGCTAAAGTAGAAATCACCCAGAGTTCTTTCATGAATGACATTGGGATGGGTGTGTCTTTTATTGTCCAGCTGCATTTTGAATGCCTTGTCAGTGCCATTAGATGAGCATAAGATTGATAGTTATTTGATATAGCAACATCTGTTGTTCTGTAATGTACTTCCAGCAGATGCTCTTACTTTAAATGTAATATGCTATTTGTTTTAATCTTGGACCATGTTACCTGTAGCAGATGAATGGTGGTAAAGTTGCAGTGCAGGTTTTGAAACCATGAATTGTGTATGTCTGGTCAAATTGGTATCTCCAAATTGTGCAGAACATCATTAAGTTTAACAAGGATGGCTGTTGGAACAGTTTCTGATTTATTCCACAAATTGGCATACAGAATTCTTCTGACTCTAGGGCAATTTGTCCTTTTTCTCTTTTTTCCTTCTCTTCCTTCCATGTCTCCCAGCCCCCAGTAGCCATCCTTTTTTGTTCCTAGTGAATTAATGAAACTGCATGGACATGTATCTTATCAGAACTAGAAGACTGTTCCCAAAGTTTGTCACTGTTTTTACCTGTCACACCATATGAAGAGTTGTAATGAGAAAAATGTCCAGTGATGAAATCTGTGACTTAATTGACTTTGCATGTATAACGTGCTGGCAAATGGTCTAGACAAAGATTATTTTAAGACAGTCAGTATTTCCTACTTTATATAAGTATGTGATAGTATTTAAGATAAATAAAATGGTGATATCATCAAGTATTTCTGTAGTCAAAGGAAACATTTTTGTAAATATGCTCCTTTTCTAGCAGGAATATTAAAACCAGAATATTATACAATGCAATGCTCTTAAATATGTTTACACAGCATAAACCGTATTTCCTGGTATTAATAACTCCACTTGTAAGTACTATTTACTTCTTTCAAGGAGTGGCATGCTATTACTTGCATGCAAATCCAGGTTTCTGTTACAAAGCTACAGCAATCACGAGAATCTCATAATGACAGCATCTGCTGAGTGCTGTTAAAATTCTTCATACAAACACAGACAAAAAATTTGGGTAACTGTAGACGTTTACTTGTGTATTGCTGGCTATTCAACCAGTGTGCAACCTGAAGTTACTTTTCTGTTTAAGTTTTTTTAATAACTGAAAGAATGTCTAGCATTAATAACTCTGCATGTTTATGTTTTACCCGAAGAGAACACAGGAAGTTATATAAGGCAATGTAGCAGTTCCTTTTCCTGTCTCTGTCTCCACCCTGAAGTCTCAAGTCAGTACGTTTGCAATACCTGTTCTGAGACTTTTGTCTTCCTTAGGGTTCTATGGAGAAGTACAAAATTCTAGAATTTCTTTGACTGTGGGAGAGCTCGCTCCAGGCTTCATGTGGGGATTTTTTTGACACACATTAACTCTGCTTCTCCATCAAGTACCTATGCATTTTAAGTAATAAGGTCTAGCTCCTTGGGATAAGTAGTGGTCTGCCATACCTATTGTCGTGGTTTAACCCCAGCCGGCAGCTAAGCACCACACAGCCGCTCACTCACTCACCCCCAGCAGGATGGGAGGAGAGAATTAGAAGGGTAGAAATGAGAAAACTTGTGGGTTGAGACAAAGACTGTTTAATAATTGAAATATAATAATAATATAATAAAAAGGAAAATAACAAAGAGAGAGAAATAAAACCCAAGAAAGACACGTGATGCAAATGAAAATAATAGCTCACCACCAACTGACTGATGTCCAGCCAGTCCCTGAGCAGTGGCCCCTCTGTAAGCTCCACCCTAGTTTTATTGCTGAGCATGACGTCATATGGTCTGGAATATCCCTTTGGTCAGTTGGGGTCAGCTGTCCCGGCTGTGTCCCCCCCGAACCTCTTGTGCACCCCCAGCCTACTCACTGGTGGGGCAGGGTGAGAAGCAGAAAAGGCCTTGGCACTGTGTAAGCACTGCTTAGCAATAATGAAAACATCCCTGTATTATCAACACTGTTTTCAGCACAAATCCCAAACAGCCCCTGACCAGCTACTGTGAAGAAAATTAACTCTATCCTAGCCAAAACCAGCACACTTATATTGAAAGAGACATTATCAAAGTTCTTAAGAGATATTTTCTTTGGGTCCATTAAGATTAATAGAGGTTTCTGAGCAGTTTGATGAAATAGCTAATCATAAACATATTAATGCAGTATAGTGTTATATAAAGCTACATAATGCTCAACCAAAACTAGTCTGGACAATTTGTGACAATGGCTATTACAATCCATTAGCCATAATTTCCAAGGCAATTTTCAATCAGTTTTAAGTTGTGACAACAGTGCGTGCTGTAAATTATTGTATGAATTGCAGAGATTCTTGGTTTTTCATATCATTTTCACGTACAACTACAACGTTATAAGCAGCCTTTTTATATGTGAGGTTACATTAGGGCAAGTTGGATTTTTGTCTCTACCTATTGTGAATGGAGGTATGGTCTCTTTGTGATAAAAACAGGTAGGGATAATGGATAATCCCTCCTTTTACTTCTGCATCCCTAGTCTAGCAAAAAGTAATTGAACAGAGGACTTGACTTCTCCAGTAAAATAAAATGCCTTCAGTCTATGAGCTTTTTTTTGCCAGTGCAGGGATTAAATGAAATTTAGGACTATAAGTGGATTTATCAGGGTAAAAGCATACTGATTTTTTTTTTTTCTCTGTAAACTCTCTAATGCCATGAATGAGGAGGGAGTTGTGCAGAAACACTAATATAAAATTAAGTTGTTAAAGCAAACACTTGTATTAAATAAGCATGTGGAATCAAAAGAGTATGTGGAAAATTTATTTTTTGCAAACTTTCTTTTTGTACTTTATTTTTCAGAATTTAACATTCTTATATGATAGTTTGTATGCATATTTCTTAAATCAATTGTCAAATTCAAGACTTCCCTACAGCAGATGAACAATTAAAAATGGAAGAATGTATTGGTTTTATGTGGCAAGGTTTTGGTAGCAGGGGGGGGTTACAGGGGTGGCTCCTGTAAGAAGCTGCTGGAAGCTTCCCCTGTGTTCGAGAGAGAGCGAGCCCATACCAGCCGGCTCTAAGACGGACCCGCCGCAGGCCAAGGCCGAGCCAATCAGTGATAGTGGTAATGCCTCTGTGATAACATTTTTAAGAAGGAAAAAAAGTTGGGACAGGGAGAAAACAGCCGCCAGAGAGAGGAGTGAGAACATGTAAGAGAAACAAGCCTGCGGACACCAAGGTCAGTGCAGAAGGAGGGGGAGGAGATGCTCCAGGCGCCGGAGCGAAGATTCCCCTGCAGCCCGTGGTGAAGACCCTGGTGAGGCAGGCTGTCCCCCTGCAGTCCAGGGAGGTCCACGGTGGAGGAGATATCCACCTGCAGCCCGTGGAGGACCCCACGCCGGAGCAGGTGGGTTCCCAAAGGAGGCTGTGACCCCGTGGGAACCCTGCGCTAGAGCAGGCTCCTGGCAGGACCTGCGGATCTGTGGAGAGAGGAGCCCACGGAGCAGGTTTGCTGGCAGGACTTGTGACCCCTTGGGGGACCCACGCTGGAGCAGTGTGCTCCTGAAGGACTGCACACCGTGGAAAGGACCCATGCTGGAGCAGTTCGTGAAGAACTGCAGCCCGTGGGAATGGCCCACGTTGGAGAAAGTTCGTGGAGGACTGTCTCCCGTGGGTGGGACCCCACGCTAGAGCAGGGGAAGAGTGTGATGAGCCCTCCCCCTGAGGAGGTGAAGCGGCAGAAAATAACGTGTGATGACCGTAAACCCCATCCCTGTCCCCCTTGTGCTGCTGCGGGGGCTTGGTGGAGAAATCCGGGAGTGAAGTTGTGCCCGGGAAGAAGGGAGGGGTGGAGGGAAGGTGTTCTAAGATTTCGTTTTATTTCTCATTACCTCACTCTGGCTGATTTGTAATAAATTGAGCTAATTTTCCCTAAGCTGAGTCTGTTTTGCCCATGACGGTAATTAGTGAATGATCTCTCCTGTCCTTATCTCGACCCGCAAGCTTTTTTGTTATATTTTTCTCTCCCCTGTCCAGCTGAGGATGGGGGAGTGATAGAGCGGCTTTGGTGGGCACCTGGCGTCCAGCCAGGGTCAACCCATCACAAAGAACAAAGTTCCAAATCGCCTATGATGTCATGTACAATGAGAAAAAAAAAATTAATTATATCCTTCAAAAGTATATTTAGTAATTATTATGTGGCTTTAATAAATAATTACTCCTTCCCTTATGCAATGTAGGATCTTCTGTAGTTCTGGTGTAAATAATATTATTAGGATATGAAAGTGAAAATACATTTTTCATAGAATTCGTATGTTGTACAGTTACTTATGCTGTGGCTTTATGTGATGTGACAGACGGCAATCTGAAATGATTTACCTACTCCTTAGATTGCTGGCAAAGTAACTCAAAATCCTCCTTCAGATTTCTTCCAAAACCAATACCACATTGCATTGTCCTTGACACAGGACACATTACTATCTCTTATTTTAGCTTATAATGACAGATCATAAAATCTTAATGCATGTACACACAAATCAATAGCAAGCTGACACAAAGCTCGTTTCTATAGTAATCAAATTATTCAGTAGAAAAGCCAGCAAAATTACTCTACTGTTGTGATAATAATTAAAGAAAAATGTATTACTTTGCAAATCATACAATTTTAGTAGAAATAAAGTTAGAAAGCTAAACCAAAACTGTTTTCATATCAATCAAACACCAATTAATTTTTAACTAGATTATTTAACAAGAAACTTTCAAAATTAAGCTGCTATTAATGCATTAAAAAGTAAATGCAAATATGTTGCTTTCCAGATCATCGGGTTTCAAACCAAAAAAGCAAGTTCTGGTGGAACATAGTCAACTAACTTTTCCTCATCTGAGACATTCAACTTTTCATCAGTGCTCTTTTTGTTCCCCTTGATTTGACTATTCAAAAATTCCATTGCTGTCAACCAGTCATAAAAGATACATTTTTTCTTTTTTTTCTTTCTTTTTTTTTTTTTTTTGTATACTTGGTTTGACAAACTTCAGTATAGAAAAGAACAGTGCTATAGTGTGTTCTAGTGTTCTTGCTGCATTGAACAGCAGGTCATTCTTAACATGGTCCTGCATAGGTGACACTAGTAATGAAGGCTTGGATTTCAGATGAAACTGTTCAAGCCAAACATGTAATGTGGGTACATGTGATGTGGTTGCTAGTCCATGTTAAAGTCTGTGCTTGAACATTTTGTTGCTGGTTGAAGATCATTTGAGAAAGCATAATCACATTAATACCACACATTCATTTAACTGTGTGGATGTTCCCTTAAAGTCAACCATGTTGACTCCCTCTGTGCAAGTCAATAATATAACGTACTTATTCCCATGGTTATTTATTCCATTCTAAAAATCATGATACCCAAGTTCCCTATACATTAGTAATGAGAAATTCTGTGGGAAAGTAGTTTTGAAATAGTGGAAGAGAAAGTCTAGATTTTTTTTTGGTCCACTTATAGATTTATTAAATACCAAAAAGGCTTATGTAGGCATTGATATTTATTGTCTCCTTCTCACCTATTAGTAAGTCATTGCCAAATGCCTTGCACTGTGTCAAAGTAGAGATATTAGAACTTCAGAAGGAATCCAAAAATAAGTATTTCCTATGTGTCTGAAGGTTAAAAGAAGACTCTTTAGTTAAAGGAATAATTTGTTATTTTTGGTTTTGTAGCTGTTCTGTATTCAGTTAATGCTAACCCATCATCATCTTAGGCTTCTTCATCTTGCCACCAAAAGTTTTGCCTGCCTTATGAAACTTGCGGTGCAGGAGAACTTAATGAATGAGTTTGATTTTTAACTATGAGCTTATGTCTCTTTGTAATGAATGAAGCTTAAATTCATGCCTAAATATAAATACACATTTAAGATCTGTTCCCTTAAGGAATTTGTTTTATTTTCTTGTACGTCCTTAATTGCTTACTCTTGGTAGCAGTAAGTGTTGATATAGTAAATTAGAGAACGCCAAGTTCAGTGAGGTTCCCATCATTATTTGGGATCTTTGGTGTTAGATCAATTAAAATAATTTGTAGATGAATACAGAAAATATTTTAGCAGTATTGTCTAAGGATGTTTTTCTTGACAATTATTGCTGTTCATGTGGAAGATGAGTTGGAGAATAAAATGAGTTGCAAACAAATAAGTGAATTAAACTGTATAAGAAACCCTTGAAACAAGTAAGTGAAATAAATGCTGAGACCCAATCCATAACTTTTTAATTTTATGCTTCAGTATGTAAGTCTACACACCCAGAGCTTTCGTTCCAGAATATTTTTGCTATTTTTGTTGAGTAACTGGCCAAATGTTTCAGTTATTGGCCATAAATATATCAGGCTCCAGGAAAACCTACCAGTAATTCTTGTACTGTTAGAAGAAAATCTGATGAGGTAATTGATTGCCATATTACCACTTGTTGTAGTAAAAGGGATTATTTTTCTTTTTTTTTTTCTTTAATTTCCTTTCTTTCTTCTCTTATGTCCCACTCTAAAAGTCACAGCAATACTCACTGCTGAAAACTCTTCTGCAAAACACTGTTCATTTCTCTTTGGAAAGAATTCTTCTAAAAAGAGTTCAGGTCCCAGCATAACATGAAATACCAAGGAGTTGGAACTTGGAAGGTGGCAACTATTCCTGAAAAGGAAAAATATGCTTTAGGAATTAATAGCAAATGCGCATTATGGTGCAAAAAACCCAAAATAATTCCACCCTCTATTCACCTTCCTTCATTAAGTATTCTTCATTACTGCCAGGATGATCCTGGCACTGTGAAGCAGGCAGCACTGACAAAGGAGTGAATGGAAGTTCCTCAATGATTTTTCGGTTAATCAGTCTAATTACCTTTCACTCCATTGCAGTGGCAACATCAAGCTTGTGAGGGAAAACTCTTCAAGAAATATCCAGGTTTCTCCTATTGTATTTTGCATTCTTCATGCAGGCTTTGCTGCAACAATTAATTTTAACATATACTTAATCCCATTAAATTAAGTCCTTGAAGTCATAGAAGACCTGAGCCTGTGTTTAGGCTTAACTTGTTTTGATGCCCACTGAACCAATGGAGGTATGTACTGAAGAGATTTCCTGAATTAGGGTCTGGTAGTGAAGATGGAATTAAAACCTTTGCTTCATGAGTTACGAGCTTCAGTGGGTCAATATAAGATTATAGAATCATAGAATATCTCGAGTTGAAAGGGACCCATAAGGATCATCAAGTCCAACTCCCTGCTCCTTGCAGGTGTCATCCCATCTGGTTCTCCCCTTATCCTCTCAGAGGGTAAGTGTCTGGAAGATGAGGCAGTCTGGCATTGAGCTGCCACATTTTAAATTCAGCCACCAATAATTTAAGTTTACATTTTTACAGTAGACTTCTTGAATCACTAGAAATGATGAGGTAGAATTTTTAGAGAGCCCATACTATCTGTTCCAGGTTTGTCCACGTTTAGTTTTTATGGCCACATAGTAAAACTTCATATAACAGTCATTGGCTAATATGTCTCTAGATACGTTATTGACGTTTTATCTTTTTATATAGCTCTACAACCTTAATTAATATCTCCTGTTTTAGAGACAGCTCATAAAATTTTATTTCTTCCTTTTTACTTCTGTGGCCCTCACTGTTCTTGCTTCAGGGCAGATGTTTGCCTATTGCATCCTTAAATGTGTCATTTATTTTTGCTGTGATTCAATTTAGTAATAACAGGTGGAAGTGAAGTAAAGTTTTTGATAATGATGCAAGCTGTCAGAGGCTGAAACCTGTTCACAGTAAACACAATTGCATGTTCTGTGATATTCAGATGAAGTTGGAAGAGGGTTAATATATAACCCTGTAACCAGAGATCCTTCTCTTTATCATTACCTGGCCTTATCCGGACATTTAGTTATTTTTAACACTATTTTTGAACATTGATTTTATAGATGAGTAAAAAAGCCTGTGTCAGAAACCAAATGGTTTGTTTTCTCCTGAGTGATGTATTTGATCCACATTTGTCCCCACGTGTAAAGTCTTTGTTTTGCTCCACATCTTTTCGTTCTCTTACTTCTAAGCATGTTTGCACAGACACATACGGAATCCAAATAGCAATAATCTGTATAAAGAAAGTACACCAAAATACCTCAGGTACTCTATTTAGATAGAATATGCATCTAAATGGATTTAGATGTAATATGCACTTCGGCACAGTGCCATGACTTTCAGACTTAACTGTAGGAAGAATCAGCAAGCAAAAACAACCAAAGTTGGAGAAGGCAAAGAAATACAGATTGTCTTTTTGTGCGCGCTGAATTTGGAAGGACATTTCAGTGTAATACGTGATGTTATTTGAAATGCAGAATGCTGCAAAATAGTATGTTCTGTTAACAATTAGCATTACTAATACAGGCTCTTTATGTGGCATCTTCTGTCCTCTGTATTTGATTCAGTGGTGGTCAGTTTATACATGTAAATGCAGGGAAGTCTACTTGAGAATCTCCCACCCAGCCTACTGGTCACCCATCACACCATACCTTGCACTTCCGTCCAGCAGTCACATAGTTTCCCATGAGCAACTAAGGATGGTGCCAGATCCACAGTTGCCTTAGGAGAACAGCTCTGCAGCAGCACTTGCCCCTGTGCCTAACTGATATATAAACTAGTGTCTCTGAGACCCCAGTCTCCTGAGAGTGTTCAACTCCTCATAGCATAGACTGTTCTCTGCTTTTCCTCTGAGACTCCAAAATTCCCATTTCTTCTCTTTTTTTCCTCCTTAGCTTCCTTGGTGTATAAAATAAACCTCTGCCAAAACCTGGAGGATTTGCCATATCTGCAGCTGTCTTAAAAGAGAGAGTGAGCCTTTGGGAACAGTGGGAGACCTGAGTATGCAAGTCCATCGAAAAAATAATGTTCTTTTTAAAGAGCTATATACGCATGACAATATGATAATTTGCTCTGTCATGCACACGTAATTTGTGTATGTAAGTGTGTTTTCATACACACTTAAATTACACAACTAGCTGTTGTCCCTTAGGGTGCTGCTTAAAACATTAATAATCCTTTTCATTTAAAAGCTTTTGAGAGAAAAAATTGTAGTTTAAGTAGTATGTTTAATAAAATGACAATTTTGTTACCTTTGTGAGGCCGCTTATTCAATATAAAATCATAAATGCTATTTGTTGTCCAATTTATACACTTTTATATTTCTACAAAAAATCCTGGTAGATTTTTTGAATGCTATTGCTTCTGCCTGAAGTGCATAACATAAACAGCGTGGAAGGCCAAAATATGATTTAGTATTAATTGGCACAGCTTAAGTGAAGCTAGAGAATGAGTGGCAGCACCAGGTATGGCAAACCATTCTAATGAAGCAACTTGTTTTCAAGTGATCTGCATAAAGAATGGATGCATCGCTTGTGTTACTATCCACACAGTATTGCTGATGTTTTAAACTTTCCATTTAAAATTAAGTTGGGTATTATGAATTTCAGGTCACTGATCAGTAGGCAAAAATACGGCTCCTTAATTTATTGCCCTGAAAATGAAGTATACATAGGATTCTTCTGATGCTCCTTTATTGTATTTTATTCAATAAACAGTGAGAGAGATGGTTACATGCTATGAATCTGTAAGTACAGTGTTCACTGGGAAGCTATCTTCATCTCGTAGTGTTTTTCAGTTGAGATTCTTACCTGCAGTTTGTGATCTATTAAAATAGTGGACAACTACAAGATAAGCATATATTAAGGTGAAAACTGCGCTATAATTTTTGAGAAATTGTAAAGGATTTAGGTTATTCTTGTTTTCAGATATGTAATTCTGAAGAAAAGAACTTAGAGGACCTAACTTACTGGGACTTGCCATTGAGTACCTGGTGGCTAAGTGACTGTGGAAAAGCTTCGCCACCCCCATCCCCAAAAAATAAAGCCTGATTAAAAAATGGAGGGAAGTTCATTAAACTCCCTTAATGAATTTTCTCTTGAAAATAATAGAAAATATGATGTATCCTGAATATAATTACAGAAACATCTTGCATTTATAGAAACATCTTGCATTTATAGAAAATTTGCTTTGCTGCAATCAGAGGTTTCACTGGAGTAATTTTTTTCATTAATCAAATTAGTTAAAACTTCAAGAATTGGCTGATAATGTGGGGGTTTTTAGTAAATACCTTTGTTTGCCTTTAAGAGAGGTCAGCTGTCTTGTCATCCTGATTTCCTGGCTTGTTTGTTGTTGATGTTGTTTTTCACCTATGATCTAAGGAACACCCTTCCATTTCTGGAAATACTGAAGAAACCAATTACTCACATGCAGAGCATTTAATGCATTGCAAGTCCTAGCTTTGGCAGTAGAACTTTTGTGATTTACAAAGCAAAGAAGTTTTATACTTTGCTGCTTTTACTGCCAGCTTCTTTCTTTGGTTATGAAGTGCCCATGTGCACATTGCAGAAGTGCGCAGACATTTGCTCGTCTGTGTTTTATTGGTGAGAGTCTGTCTTCTCCTTTGACAAATACTGACCTAAACCTGAAAGAGTGGCACTGTGTAAGAAGCTGGGTACTCTGTCCTGCTCTGAAGTGTGCATGTAAATTCAAGAACTCCTTTTTTGCATAACTGAATACTTTGCTTTTTTTATAATACTAAGCTCTCATCCATTAAGTCATTTATTTCTCTGTTAAGGCTAGCACCAGGTGTTAACGATAAAAGCAAACTGAAAGTGAGCAATCAAAGAAACATAGGTGCATGTAGCTTACGCAGCAACTTTGTTCTCTGGAAAAATGACGTCACTTTGTAACAGTAGGTTTAGCGTGTCTGTTCAGTAAAACAAAGTGACTCCTGTAGTGAAAAGTCCTCTAATGGAAGTGAATGTTGTTTGTTCTTGAGGGCTCTTTGTTTTTCATTGTCAGTCTAAACTAATTCTTGAAGTATTCAGGATAGGTGGTACTTATGAGCACCCTCTGTGTGCATGTCTGTTACTGTGGAGGAGGGTAAGAAGGAAATATGAGTTTGCTTAATAAGGATGTTTACTTCATTTTCTCAGTGAGGCTTTTCTGTTGAAGAAAGTGTTGGAGGTTGAGCTGTTCAGACCTTGACAGGTTATATATCCCCTCAGCTCCCATTTAATTAATGGAAAAGAACTCTTAACAATATTTTGGTTTGAGAATCTTCACAAGAAAAGGTGACAGAAGCTAGGCTTATTATCCACCTTATCCTGTCTGAAATCTTTTATCTCGTCTGCCTGTCAAGCACAGATTCAGTGCCTCATCATTCCCTGTGCTGCATGGTACTGACCCACAGGGTCCTCTTCAGTCCTGATGTAGGTCAATCAGTCATGGGATGGATTGCTGACTGCACTGCAAGAGTTTAAAATGTTTCCCAGGGTTCATTGGTAGGATGAGAGAAAGGAGGCAGAGGAAGTCTTAGGTAACACACATTAGTGCAGAATTTCACTCAAAGGGCTCTTTTAATTTAAATACCTCTATTAAGAGTTTAATAGAGTTGTAGCTTCTATCCCTGCTGTGCTGACATGTAACTATTTTCTCGCTGTCCTTACTGTTTACACTCACTTCTTTCCACCAAATGTCTTCTTCCTTAGGTTTAATAGAGATACACTTGAGTTGCTGTGTATCTCTTGTAGGAATTAAAATCATAATAGGAAATATTTTTGCTTTCAGAAGGAAGTGTGTGGAATAGTGATGCTTAAAAATGAAAGGAATTTGAAGTCTTCAAGGACAACTCTGTGAGAGCAAGCAGTATGCAAAGTTGTGAGTACTTGTAGGAACAGGGTGGAAGTAGTAAAGACACAGGCAAAAAATAAACATTCCTCATATCTCTTTGAAGACAGAGCTGGTCAGCCCTCACTGAAAAGAAACCTGAAATGAAACTAAGCTTCACTGTGGAAGAGATAGCTGAAATAATAGGCACTACAGAAAACACAACTTGGAGGTAATAGTGAGACTGTATGAAAATGTAGAGGCAGATGGTGACAGAGACATGTAAATTCTACAAAAGAAGTACAAAAGACCTAGTAAGGAAGCCTGGCAAAGCATCACAGAAACAGTTGTAATGTTACTGTAAGCAGGTTAAAAGAATTCTTCAAATTAATATTTCCTGATAGGTTCATGCTTTCTCAAGACCAAAGCTAAGAATCCTATAGTATTCAGAAAAGAGTTTTTCATACACTCTTTGTAAATAGCAATGATTTCTGTATCAAAGAAATTCTGATTCTATCCTTAGCTTCCCCTCCAAGCAGAAACCATCTGTAAGACCCCAAGCATTAACTGGTAGTCTGGCTCAAATGGATAAGCAAATTCCTCAACGCTAGTACACTCAGTTACTATTTTCAAAGTTTACTTTAACTGCTGAATAATGTCATATGTGTGTGTGCATACATACACCCATGAAGTACCCTTGAAAAGCAGTTCTGTATGGGAAACTGATTTTGGTCCCATTCCTGTAACCATTCTGGAGAGAGGATCTGTTACTTTTTGCACTAACGGTTACACTGAGAAGGAAGCATGGAATTCAAGTTCCAAGTGCCTTCCCTAGTGTATCTAGCCACGTTCTGAACAATTGTAAAAGAATGACAGGCTGGCATAGGGAATTCAAAGTCATTTGCTCCTGCACTGGCTTACATGTCTATGTAATGGTGCAGTATGATCAGGTAGATTATAGATTGGAGTAAGGGATTACTCAACGTTTGCCAGTTCTCTGCCTTGTTTGAAACAGGATGTTATATATCCTTAAGGAGAATATACTCATGCTGTAAGTTTGGTGAGTCTTCATACTACTATATCAGTGGTGTCACTGGCCTACTGAGAAGTAGAAGCTACGGGCTAAAGTCCTCTTCTGCCACCAGGAGGGAAGTGAGGGTTGCTTCTTTTTTAAGCAGAGGATTAGTGGGGCATATTGTAACATAGACTCAGGTCTTAATTTTAAGCAGCCTGTTAGCATAGAGTGTATGCACAAGGAGTGGTGCATGCAGTTGCTACCAGAGGAAGTGAAGAAAATAGGAAATTTGTTTTCAGATCTACAAGTAATGTTGAAAGTCCACGTTTCCTGCAGGTAGCCTGCAGTTGTAGGCACTGCCTACTATTCCTCTGCCTAACGCGTGCCTTTTTTTTTTTAAATTTCCTTTTATACCTTTCTGTAGTATTTGATAGCTCTTTACTCAACTTTTCTTTTTCTTTCTAAGGGTAGAATTTTGACTTTTTATAAGTTATGCACCTATGTGAACTAAAATACCAATAATTCTTGAATTCCCTGTGCAAAGCCAAACCTGTGCAGTTAACACTATAGCTCAGCTCCAGCTGGCTAAAATTGCTGTATTGATGTGAATTCATACCATATGTTAGAGTTCCTGTTTTCCAGCTTTATGTTGCATTTTTAGTAAGTTCTACCTCTCTTCAGTTCAGAAGTAAGACTGTCCTTTCTTTTGTAGACAGGAGCATCAGTTACAAATTACAGTAGCTGAATCCTGTTACACTGTAAATCAATTGTAGGCAAATAGATTTTCAATTATTGACTAGCCAAATCAGTTGATTTTATTTCACTATATTGTTGCATACACTGGCAACATTGTTAGATAGGAATTAGCCTGTAGCCTTGAAACTCCTACTGTTTAATTTGAAAGTGCTACTTTCCTGTGGTATTTTTTAATGCAGCCTAGGCAGTGTTTTGTTCTTTATTCTTATCAGTCGTGGCAGATCTGTTAATTTGCCATCTCTTTCTTTTCTATATGGAGCTCCATGTCATGGTTGCCTTACATTTCAGTAAGGCTATAATTCTGCAGAGAGGCTAAGGGGAAAAATCCTGTCCCCTCCACGAGGTTTTCATTGATCTCTGTGGTATTCCATGTGTGAATAAGGATCTGCCTAACTCCTTTTACAGAATCAGACCTGGAGCTTACCCTTGGAATATGATTTGTCATCGTGAGTGAATTTCCCTTTTCTAGAAGGACAGATTAGAGGCTGCCTTTGCAGCTGATATATAAGTAGTTCTGTAGGTCCCCTACAGAATGTTGCAGTGTGGTATCTTACATGCTGTGATCCACAGAGGGGGTAAACATTATCACTTCCTCAATCCAAACTACTAAATTAGCTAGGGTTTCAGGCTTTTAAAAGCTGTATCTGTGATGGGTGTGTATATATATACACATGTATGTTATAAAATGTAAGAAATGCAGTTCATGGTGTCCTCTGTTATTTGGAGTTCATTTTGTATTTACAGACTCTTGCGTTTTATATGCAAATGACTCATTACACTTTAGAAAAGGAATATATTAATTTGATTAATTTCTTACCTTATTTAAATCTTATGAAATGTCACCTGCCATTCAATCTACACACCAGTTATAACAAAACAGCAAACACTACAAAGAGATGAAGCATTAAACTTCTAATCACAAGGCAGATATGACAGGTCTCAGTTTATGCACACAGACATTGCTGAGTGTGCTGAAAATATGGAGATATTTTTTCTCCCATCACAAAACTCATTAGAATAAAATCTTTGGTTTTAAATGTGTAGCTGAAAATGTTTGTTCCTTTGTCACGGAAAACAAACACAGAGTTCTATAAATTTTGTGGTGAGACTGTGAACTAGATTTGATTTTTTTATAGATAGAAGTAAAATATAAATGAAGTACAGAATATCGTGAAAGTTTGGGGTTTTTTTTGTTTTTTGTTTTTTTTTTTAAGGTATGCTTTGCTGTGAGCTTTTAGAAATTTTGTTTCTGAAGCCTGATGTGTATTGAGAAGAAATAAATTCTTTCATGCCTTCATTACATAGAAAAGTATTGTATCCTCATATGTTCCCTGGGGCATCCAGTCGGTAGCCTGTCAGTTCCATTACTATAAGAAGGCTTCTCCCAGCTGTCATTAGCCATCCCTCCTGCTTTGCTGTGGAATGTCTGTCTGAAACCTGTTGAATTTACCTTCTTTTCTGTGAAAGAAAGGTATTTTTAAGTGTTAGTCCAGTATTTAGGGCTTAAAGATCTAGTCTCAGTTTCCCATACTCGTTTGAGACTGGGCAGATAAACCCAAAGCTTTCTATGCCAAAGCTTTACTAACTATGACATAGATTACAGTCTAGGAATTTTGTGAAACATAGCAATTTTTAATGTTTTAAAATAAATTTGATTTTTTCTAATGCGAGTGATGTACAATTCTAATATAATAGTATTATTATTGTAATTGGTTCTTTACTCCATTGGAGGCTTGCAAATAGATTTCTTATGGTGTTAGGCCTCACTACTATGTCCTGTTGAAGACATTTGCATTTCCAAATGTTTCCTGAGACTGGTGAAGCACAACATGAATTAGCATTTAAGCTTCATACATACATATATAAATTTCTGACCACATATAAAACATAGGTGCTGACTGAAACATTCTCAAATTTTTTGAGAAAGTGATTCTAGGTTTATGAGTGCTTTGTGCATTATTTTTTTTCTGGAACAATTTACTTATGTCACAGAAACTAAGACAGGTTAGAATGACCTTGAGTAGAAAAAATGTAATATTTTCTTAGTTAAATATGCATTTGAAAAAGTATATTCAAAAACTATTCCATATGAGAGTAATGTCTAACATCTACCTAGATTAATAGTTTTATTATTAATGGCTTTAGACTATATTATATCATTTAATTGATGTTTATAAATAGCTTCCTTCGCTGTGGTTATGAAATATAACATTTACCAAACTTCTTCTTTGATGGAATTTACATATGGCACATCATGATGATTAAAAGCCAGCCGTCTTTTCACAGCATGGCAAGAAACAGGATTTGATTTATCTTCGTTGCTCGCCTACCACTTGCTGTGATCGTACTTTCGAAATTTTAATATTCTCATTTCTCAAAAGGAGCTTGTTATGTAAAGTATTATGTAAATATCTTTTATGCTTTGGTTTTGGCTTTCTAAGTAAAAAATAGTAGTTTTAATGTGATGAGCAAATAAAGCAGGAAGGTAGGAATAAAAAGTGGTCTTAGCCAAACAGATTTTTGTCAAAAGAAGCAGATTTCGACTTCAAAATCTGAAAGAATTTAAGTAGAGTGTAATATGAACAGTGTGTATTGACTCCCTTTCATATGAACTGTTTAGCAATTGATGAATGAATGGCTGGAAATGTAATTTCTAGATTTCCATTCCTAACCTTTTTATAGATTAGTGCAAGCACAGTATGGTTTTCTAAGACAAACAACAGAGCACAAGCCTGTTGCATGTGGGCAGACAGATCTCTTCTGCCCTCCTTCCTCACGCTCCCTTCTCGCAACAGCATCCCCAGTAGCAAATATGGCGCAAGGTCCAGACCTCGGGCTAGTCAGGCTGTGATGTGATAGTCTTTATGGGATGGAGATGCAACGTCGTGTGTCTGGTACAACAAACTACATTCTGAAAGAGTAGGGATTGTGTATTCCTGTTGCATCTGCTCAGACTTCCAACACTCTCCATTTAATGCTGGCCTTCCCAACACAAGAGATTTGATCAAGGTGTTCTTCAAAATTCTGTGCCATGCTGGGAAAGTCTAGTATAAACCTGTTGTCTGTCACCTTCTTAATTCTTTTTAAGCAATTAAGCACCTGCTGATTTACTGAGGTTACACTAGGATTTTAACTTTGATTTTTCTCCATATTTTAGCTTAGTTCTTTTTTTCTGTTGTTCAGTTCAACAAGGGAGCTAAACCTAATTTGACTGTCCTCCTTCCCCTCCTTGTGAGACAGCCTGTGTCTACTAAACACCTGTTTCTTAGTAGTATGAAAATAAAGACAAATTAAATGTACTCAGTGCTATGGTTTAGAAAACTGAATACAAAACCAAGCACCAAATTCAAATAGAATATTGTCTAAAACTACACAGAACAGAGAATTAACTAATACCTGTACTAAACATTTGAAACAGGACGTGCACAGTAGGTAGTTCATATCAAGTACAGTGAACCCACAGATAGACTGGGATTTTTTTTTTTTTTTTTATTGGATGGTGTGTTTTTTTTAAAAGCATATGTCTACCTCCTAAAAAGTTCGCAAGTCATTTAATGTGTAGAGAAAGAAGGAATAAGTATACCAAGGCCAAATAAGGTATATCTAGCTCTGACAGTTTGAACTGGTGAATGTGAAGAAGTTATGTCCTCTCTAACAATCCTACTTTGTTGCACTATTAGAAAATAAGAGGAAGGAATCAATATCCATTTACTAATTTTTAATAGAATATTTCATACACTTGTCAGTTTTCTTTGCCAGTTTTTAGAAACGAGTGTGTTAAAATGTGTAATTATCAGTTCTAAAAATAACAGATAAAGTCATTCCAAGAGTGCAGCCCTGCTGGGGTTGTAAAGCTGGTTAAGATAGGGTTTTTCGTGGAATGCTGTCAGGTCCTACCCCATGAGATGTTGTACGTCCTTAAATCCTGTTGGATCTGAGTAGTAAAAAGGATTAAATGTTCTGCAAGGCAGAGTAAATGACTTCCTGTCTCAGCAAGAATAAACATATAATACTACTGCAAAATGTATTTTTCTTGCTCTGTGCATTGTTATAAATGCTATTTGTTGTGATAAACAATATATACAAATAGATTGTAACCACATTACCACGACTGAAACTTGTTTTGCTAGCTATAGGAGGAAAAAAAATGAGGATTAGGTAAGACTTCTTGGGATTTAGTTTATAAACCGTAAACTGTGGCAAATCTCCATTTAAATAATTCTGGAAGGAAGCATGACACTCCTGAGTTGCAAATTCAGAAATTTCTCACTTGCTGGCTGGGTCTACAATAGTGAACTCATGCTGCTTCCAAAAAACTATTAAGCAACAGGCTGCTCTATCTTGAGTACAAAAGGCTTCCAATTTCTAACATCGTGATTTCAGACACTATGGATATTTTTTTTCTTTATCATTTCAATTACACAGCAGTATAGAAGTCAGTCATTAATGAAGAGATTGCAATTTATTATTTGTCTTTAATACACAGTTTCAAATCACAGTGAAGACTTCATCAAGCTATTGTTTGTGGAATGGGAAATTATGTCAGACAGGTGTCATTTAAATAATTTTCTGTATCCAAAGGATACATTATAAAGAAAACAAAGCAGTATAAATGATTTATGGCTGATCTTTCATAGCCCTGAAAGAGTATTGTAACAAAGAGAAAAAGCATTTTTTTGTCTACAATGTAGTTTTATAAGATGATTGTTAGGATGCTGAGCTGAAGAACATTCAATTTCTGTGCAGGTATTTTAAAAGTTACATAATGCTAATGTTTAAGCTGGGATAAATATCTTTTTATTCCAATCATACATTCATTTTTGTTGAAACATTGTCCTGGTTTTATCTGGGATAGAGTTAATTTTCTTTCTAGTAGCTGGTATAGTGTTATGGTTTTGAGTTAGGTATGAGAACAATGTTGATAACACACTGATGCTTTCAGTTGTTGCTAAGTAGTGTTTAGACTAAGTCAAGGATTTTTCAGCTTCTCATGTCCAGCCAGCAAGAAGGCTGGAGGGGCACAAGAAGTTGGGAGGGGACACAGCCAGGGCACCTGACCCAAACTGGCTAAAGGGGTATTCTATGCCATGTGACGTCATGCCCAGTACATAAACTGGGGGGAGTTGGCCTGGGAGGGATTGCTGCTCGGAAACTAACTGGGAGTCGGTTGGCAAGTGGTGAGCAATTGAATTGTGCACCACTTGTTTTGCATATTCCAATCCTTTTATTAGTATTGTTATTTTATTATTGTTATTATTATCATTATTATTTTCTTCCTTTCTCTCCTATTAAACTGTTCTTATCTCAACCCACGAGTTTTACTTTTTTTTCCAATTATCTCCCCCATCCTACTGGGGTGGAGGGGGAGTGAGGGAGCGGCTGCGTGGTGCTTAGTTGCTGGCTGGGGTTAAATCACGACAAACATAAAAAACAACTTATATTTGTCTTGCAGAACAGAGTATAATTTGTGTTTACCATAACTGAGGAATGCTGTAATTATACTTGTGAAGATTAAGACACTGATGAAAAATGAGGGGCCTTTTCATTGCACATGCCAGGTAGGGCATAGACTACACAACCGTGCTGATGTTCCTCCACTGCTGATCTCAGACGTGCCCTGTTCTAAAACAGAATTTCTTTGCCTGCTTGCCTGATCTTCTGCTAAGCAGAAAACATTGCTGCAGTGTGTCTGATAAGTTTGTGCTTTTGTACATAGGAAACAATAAAGTATGTGGTCTCACAATAGCAGGAATAGTAACAAATAGATGGCTTCAGTTTATCCCTACAGTGGGTACCCAGTGAGCAGAAGTGAGTTATATTTGGCATTGTTCTCCTAAATCTGTTTCACTGCACTTACTCAAGATGTGACTAGGTTCAGAACAACAGTAGCAAAATCTGTATAAACAAAGCTAAAAAAAAGGGGGGGGGAGGGTAGGGGGGAATGCTTTTGTGTCTGGTCTTGAATTCATTAAATAATTGTTAGATACAGGCAGTGTTTCTCAGAACATCTGTATAATGCTATTAAAATAGGAATGTTGCCTCGCTTAGTCATAGTATGGATTCATGGTAGCTGACAGCTATCCTGAGACTTGAATGTATCCCTTGTGTGTAACAAAATGGTTTTTATTTCATTGCTTTTCATTGGGATTGAAGCACTGAGTGTTCTGACCTTACAGATGCTTGGTTCAATTGGAGATGCTTAGCTAAAATGAAACTGGTTTAGCCTATGGCTCAGCTTCAAGGCAAATGCATGCCAAAGAGACTAGCGCTCTGAGAAAACTCATAGCAGAGAGCTTTGTACAACCTAACTAAGCATTTAGTGGTTGGGGGTGGGGTCAAAACTCCTACAGTTCTCATTAGTTTAATATACTTGTAAGACACCTAGATTGTTAAAAAGGTGGACAGGAAAGAGGAAATATATTTATCCCCCTTTTGGAAGCATGTGACTTACTGTTACAGTTGCTAGCAGTTGTTGCATCTAAATCAAGGTTATCCCTACCAGTTTTGTTGTAGGAGTTTTGCATTGCAGTTTTTGCAGTTTGTGGACCAAAAACCCACACCTTATGTGCAAAGCAAGGAGTTTATTGTTAGTCTGAAATCTTAGCAGTCTAATCAAATAGTTATTATTACTCGAGCTCTGTTACATACAAGTAGAAGAATTATATTACAGAGAAAGTCTCAATAATAATACATTTAAAATAGTTACATACACTTCCTAATATCTTCATCTTTGCTGTGATGTTATACTCATCTTCCACTTTCTTTGGGGCCTTGACAGCTTCAGTCATACTCAAGCAGGAATGGAGCTAAGCATGGGTTGCAATGAGTCGTCAGCATCCTAAGTCCTTTCTAAGATGAGTATGCTATAAATGCTTTATTCCCCCCTCAGTCTAGGGTTCTTTAAGGCTGATTTAATATCTTGTTGTAACATACTGTACACCTTGCTCTTTCTTCACTGGTTTACTGTCTCACGTTACATCCTAGATGATATGTTTTACAAATGTTGGATGCTTGTTCCTTTTTTCTCTTGTGATCCAGCTCCGAAGGTTGCATTCTTTTGTGACCAGTAATTTATTACTGAAGATTTTTATACCATCCTGGGTCTTCTGTCTGTACTTTGAAGGCCTCTGCTATCATTTCAATCCTGCACTCCTCTATGCAGCATTTTTATGCTAGATTTATAGATAGCTTGCTATATGCAGAATAACAACTCACTACTATTTTCGATCAGTTATAAAAATATATCAAAATTCTAATAACAATGGGTTTTACACCACACCATTGTACAAAGCTAAGCCAAATCAGGTCAGGTAGGAGTTACCTGATAATTAGACAGGTGTTGTTACGGCTTATTATGCTAAAATAATGCTCTAGGCAAGCCTAAAACAAGTCTAGACGAAAGCTGACAAGTCCCTGTCTTGAGGCCTTGCAGAGTTACTACAAAGCTTGGGATCTGTTATCAGCAGTGGCAATAACTTTACTGGGTTACAGAGCTGCATAGCAGCTTAGTGACTTGAAGCCAGTTTTGCCATTCGGTATTACTGTTTATATGATTTCATCATGAAATCACATAATTAGATTTTTTTCCTTCTGTCTGCAATTTTTGGTGGTGGTTTTCTACATTTGGAATTCTGGATTGTATTGGAATTGTTCCCATCCTATTCTGAAAACACTAGATAGGAGGACAACCCAGGAATATGTCTGCTGTGTTTTAAGTATTTTGGGGGTAAGTTTGGTTTTGTTTTACCTTACATAGACTACCAGCTAAATCATGGTAGTGATACCTTGAAAAAGTAGTCCCTCCATGGAGCCTGAAAGAAGTAATTGGATATTCGAGGTAGCTTTCACAGTAGCTTCAGTTACCTCAAGCTGACTGTCAGTTGGGCTAGAGCCCTTTCCCTTCCCTGCAAAAAAAACTCCCAGCCCAAAAAATCCCTCTGTGGAAACTCTCTAACATGCTTGGTAAAAATACCCAGACAGAATGCTAAAACCAGCTTTCACTAACACAGAGTTTAAGTTGCCCAATGATATCATATACCTTTTCAGGATACGTAGTTCAATAAAACTCAACATGAGGAAGAGATGAAAAGCTAAAGGCAATAGGTCCTTACAGCTTTAATTCTGTGCCTCTTGAAGCTAATAGAAAGTATCTGTGAGCAATTCAGCCACTTCTGTGTGAGACATTCCAGTACAGCGTGGTGGTGGGAATTACAACATCCTGGTGAAGCACAATGTGATATAAAACACCTGGGAGGACTAAGCCTTCAGGCTTAGAGCCTTGTATATGATCAATATAAAAAGGTGTATACCCCTTAAGAGAGGTTCATTAGCTTCTTTTCACAGCTGTTTTGTGTATGTTGGGCCAAGGGCTGAGGCAGTTGTCATCTTCAGGAATTTCTTGCAATTAATCGGTGTATTCTGGAGGTTTAATGCTTGGTAAGTGAAATTATAGAATTAGATGGAATATGTACTGATGGGTAAGGAAGCTGTAGAATGGGAAAAATACTTGGAAAATATCTTTTCTGTGGAGTAGGCTGGAAATAAAAGATGACTGAGGAATTTAACATAAAGGACTTCAAAAATAGAGCAATATTAAAATAATGAGTCCTAAAGAGGAAGTAATAGTGTTATAATTAAATTTTACAGTACAGATATATAGGTTCTAAATGGTGATTTGTTGGTAATTTAGGAAAACAACAAAAGGGAGTACTTTTTCAGATTATTCAAAGTGAAACTGTTGCAACTTGTTGCTATAGAGTATTGTGGATGGCCAAAATCTGGATGCATTGAAAAAATATAAAATAGGTAATGGAAGTGAAAACTATCAAGGGTTTCTCAACACACAAAAAAAGTGTCCTTTGTTGTGGTAATCCTTAGACTTCAGACTATGTGAAAGTTTCTGGAAGCTATACTATTCTTGCAGTCCTCCCCTCTGTATCTGCTTGATATTTGTTGGTATCGGAGACTGACAGTTTCTTGTTCACAGGGATGAAAAATTGAGATGCAGCCAGATATTCTGAAAGGGGCCTAGGTTATCTGTCCACCAAAAAGAGGAAAATGTAGGCCTTAAGATTCTCCACTCTATATTTCTTAACCAATATTTACACTGTCTTCCAAGCTTTATTCTTTATTTCTTGGCCCTTATTCCCTCTCCATAAAAGCCATGTTCACCATCTAATGTTGTCTCTAGTTTCAACTTTATGAAATGCAGGTATAGAGCTCCCTTTCTTTTTTGCCTGCCTGTGTCCAAATGTTAGTCTCCTTCATAACTGTATGACAGCTATATTATTGCAAATAACCTACTTAAAATTATCCATGATTTGTTTGAAAAGAAATAGCATGGGCCCCTTCATTTAGGGGGAGGAAAAAAAAAAAAAAGTCTCCACAAAACATTTGTGAAGTAGGCCAGCATTCCCTGAAGAAAAGAAAGAATCTTTCTTCTAGGCTTTTACAGTATTTTCACAGGGGGTGAAATCTGTAGTATCTGGGTTTCAATCTTTGGCACCTGTTGCAAGATTAATGAAGTGGTTTTCCATTTCACTTTAGAAATGCCTGCCAAAGGTAAGTCTTGGATAGAAACATTTTTTTCTTAAGTAAGCTGGGACACACCAATGCATGTGGGTTGAAGCAATTTATACTATTAAACTTTTATGCAGCACTATTGAAAGCAGAAGAATTTTGAGGCACGTATTTTCTAATCTGCCATTGGCCTCCTTTCAGTAGTTAGCTAAATCTATCTACTGCAATCAATGAACTTGTTAAAGAATAATTATCCACATCTGTGTTTTTAAGGTACTTTGAGTAACTTGTGTGTTTGTTACAGGTGCTCAGTATCAATGTTTGTACAAGGTGCAATGTATTAAACACAGGAAAATTAAAAGCATTAATTAGTCCGTTAATAGACAGTGTTTTAACTGTATTGGACAGGGATTTCACTGTCACTAGGAGAGCAGAAAAAAATTCTTCAGTACAGCAATTAGGTAACAAGGCATCATTACTATATGTTTTGGTGCTGGTAATTATTATTTAGACAATTATTATTAGAGGAATAAATGGTATATTGTAGGAGTTAACTTGTCAGTTGCATGTGCAGCATATTACTTATGCTTATTACTTATACCAAAAATAAAGCAAGAAGAAGCAATAGATATCAAATTAAGAATTTTGTTGAAAATATAAATTGGTGTATACTTAGAGATGTAAGTAGAGATTTTGTGTTGTGCTTAGGCCCAAAGCTAGTCTAATTAACCCTCTTCTACAGATGATATGTGTGAACTATCAAATGATCAGCTGTAAATGAAAATACTAATCCATCAAATAAAAGGCCTAATCTTCTAGACAATAAACGTTTTTTCCTCCCTTGCTAGCTGTCATTCACAGCATGCACAGACAGGCATGCCTGCCAGTGCTGACAAAGCCTGTATCTGTGTGGAAAAAGTGAGAGGAAGGGCAGGATTGTCTGCATGGTTTTGCAAAGTGATTCTTAAGTGTTTGGACTTCACACAAAGCTTGTAACAAGCTAAGGTTTATAAATGTTGAAATGTTACAGCTGTTGAAAAGCTTATATCAACCTTGACAAATAACTTAGTTGTCTTTTTGTGAAATTATGTGATGTTAATTAAAACTGATATTTTAAGGTATCTGTAAATAAAGGAAAGCACCTCTTCAAAATCAAGAGTATATAGTAATCTTGTAGTAAACATTTGAATATACTTGACTACCAATCTCACAAGTTTGAGCATGGAGTTGGAGCCGAGTGAAAATTACTTGTGTTAACCTGTGATGTTTCTGTTCCCCGTTACAGAGATCTAGGGGCTTGCAGCGTCTGTTCTTTCATGCTGAAATGGGGCAGGTCATTAAAAGCAATTGCTTTGGGTAGCTGGAATATCTTTTTTTTTTTTTTTTTTTTATGCTGTCTTTTTGCAAAGTCAGAGCTCCTCAAGATATACTGCTACTGGGCAAAGTCACCGCTGGAGGTGCCAAGTACGTCTTTGTTGATCTTTGTTGTTAAGCATAATCTTTAATGATGGGTTTAGTATGTTGTTATTCCTTTTTCTCGTAGCTTACACTTATTTTTAAATGATTTTTTTTTAATTAACTTATGTCTAGTGACAAAGATAGCTCTGAGTAATGCCCATGATACTCCTTACATGGGGGGCACATGCATTATTCAGAATCAAGATATCTGCCAGCCACTGGCTTACACTATCCACAGAACACTTGAGGGAGATCCAATACTAAGCCTGAAAGGGTCTGGTCTTGGTGAACAACATAGTTTGCCAATGCAACTGAAATTTTGCTGAAATAGGGGTTTCTCCACAGTTTGACAAAATAGTAAAATCTGGGGCTTGGTTCTTGAGCCCCCGCTTCAATCTGCATATGCCACCTCATTTTTGGAGTCCCAGGGTTCTCTCTTTGCTTCTCTGCTTAGCATCTAAGTTTTGAATTGAGTCCTTTTGCCTCATTTCTGCAGCCTCTTCCTCCAGTTTTTTGGCCTGATTGCCCACTTAGAGATCTCATCGGACATACAGTACTGCTGATGCCACTTTTCATAGCATTTTGTTCTGACTATGTCACACCTCTCTCTGCCCCCCTATTCTAGGCTTTGTTTTTCACCATGATAGAATTTCACATGTGAACATGTCATCACAACTTCTGTACATCCCTTCCTTTTCTCTTGTCTCTCTTCCCTACTTATTTCTCTGGTAATCTTAAGAGAAACTTAAGATGACAACTGCTACTTCCATGAAGGGTTTGCTGATGTGTATTAGTTGCCAGTATCTTCTAATCATAACAGTCTATAAGAAAAATGACTTTGTGTCATCTATGCAAGCATATGTAGTTACTGCTTGTCCTTCCTTTTACTTACTCACTTACCTGTCCTTACTTCTGCATTCTCTGTGCTTGTTTATGACTACTTGCTGTATATTGCTGTTATAACAGATTATAGTCTATTCAAGGTATAAACCTGTGTTTGTACATCAGTTAGCACAATAAGGATATAGACCTCATCAGAACTGTGTGCACTTACAGAATGTAATCTGGTAGGTAATTCTTTTAGGCAATTTTTCTCAGCAAGACATTGAGTGAATAAGTCAGCCAATTATTTTTGTTTCTCTCTGTATTTTTCAGCTTCTGTAATCTTTTACTGTATAAAGAAAAAAAAAAAGGGGGGGAAGCCATGCAGAAATTGAACATGTTTTGGAATTGCACATCAAAATTTTGATAGTCACAGTAGACAGAAGAGTATTTGAATAAATCAGACCTCAGTTGGCTTGTGTGGTGAGGTGAAAAAGACAACACAAAACAACAAAAAACCCCAAAAACTTTTAACCTGCTTGTTATGCTAAAGAACTGGCAGGCATATTAAAACAGAATTTAGCATTTATTTTTTATTAGGCAGCAACTAAAAATGTATAGCATTAAGTGTTAATAAAAATTTTTTTAAGAAACTTTTCAAAATTATTTTTTAAGAAAAAAACCAAGGCCTAGTCTCATTGAAATGTTACTGATGGCTTGACGAATTGTTCATATAAGTTCAGTAAATATTTTTACTCTCTGACTATCTCAAGGTATTTGCTACACTCCAGTGCCCAGAAGCATACTAGTGCAGCTCCAGATATGACTGATAGGAGCTGAAAATTGGTTACAATGAATTTCATCAATTTAAAGAAACTGGTATTATGTCCAACAATGTAGGAACGTAAATTGACAGCTATCATTTCAGCTATAGGCCATTCAGCTGGTGAACAGCTAACTCCTAGAGAAATTAATTTTTCTTTCAACTGGCTTTGCTTACAATTTTAAGTGTTACAAGAGTGGAATACATTTCTCCAACTCTAATTTAGCAGAAGCACAGCATAAAATAAGTCTCTGTTAGATTGACAAGTAAAGTTACCAAATAAAACCATTATGTGGAAGGCAGTAGATCTGTGTGATTCTAAGTAGCAAGGCTCATATGTGCTTAAATGGCTTTGGGGGTTCTTTCTCATTTGCTGCACGTGTATGTGTTGAGGGCTTTTTTTTTTTTTTTTTTAAGCTGGGGCTGTTAGTTGTGGTACTGAATTTAGGATTACATTACCCACTGTGTCCTTCACTACGTTCCCGCCCAAGCCTGTAAATGAACAGTAACTTGTTGCCTGCAAAACTGTCCAATGTTGTTTGTAACCAAAGGGAACTTTTAAGGCTTCAAGATGGTGGTGGCTAGGTCAGGAGGAAGAATTGAGCTGTGACATTATGCATAATGTCTTACTTGTCCAATGTTATCCTATATGAAACATGAGAGTTTAGGATCACCATGATACTGTATGCATGGTATTTCTAGTTTTGTTTTACTCATTTCTTGAAAGACTTTGAAGGAGATATGGCACATTCTACTGACTGAACTTTACTTTGTCATAAAATCAATATAAAATACATCATGTTATCTTTATTTTACAAATGCAACGTATAGTGCCTTTGTCTATTCCCACAGGTTTTTAAATTTTTTGTTTTGTGTTTCATTTATTATTACTTTTCCACCTAGAATGACAGGAATGGAAGCAAACTGATCTTTTTTTAATTATTTGTTCTATGCTAAGGCTTTGTAATGGGTGGTTCAATCTACGCAGCTTTACAGAATATACTTGCTATTGAACATAAATATGAATCTTGCATTGTAGGCATGGCCAGAATGCAATTGACAAAGCAATGAACATAAATCATGCTGATGTAGTCACTCATATTTTATTAAAATCTTAGATAAATGGACTCAATGAGTACTTGTTTTAAAATTATCAGAGTGTGCACTATTAAAACCAGGAAGATCTTTTAGAGAGAATTCAATACTACATTGGCTTTGATCAAAAAGGTGAAAAAAAAAAAAAAAAAAAAATCGATCATATTATCTTTCAAGTATGTCCAATAAAGTCAGCTAAGGAATATAATTTATTCTTTATGGAATTACTGTTTAAATGTACTGGAATACATTTAAACACAGGAAATAATAAAGGAATTAAAATTTCACTTTGTATGAAAATTCTCAATTTAAGAATGCATAAGCAGCCTAACCTGGAATTAGAGTTCTGCAGAAGAATTCGTGGATTTTCTTTTTCCTGAAAGAAAAAAAAAAACCAACCTGTAGCTTCCACTTTCTTTGCTTGATTGAAATGTTCGTAGTTATTATATACTGCCTAAAGTAATAGAGTTTGGAAATTTTTTCAACTTGCACACTTCTTGGTCTTCCTAACCTTTCCCTGAAATAACGCAATGGACATGTGTACTTATCAGAGTATGTCAGCCAATAAATGACTGAAACATTTTGCAGTTGTTTCTCCTTGCTCTGCTCCATATTTCTTTTTCTGGGTGAATAGTAAGTAAGGTTAAATTAGGCACCCTCTGCTTATACCTATTATGTTTGTGCTGGAAGCTTATATTGACAAATCCTACTAACTTCTCTCTTGTTTGGGACAGTGTCCAAACTGATTCTTTTCTTACCCCCTATTTGACATATTTTCTGGAAAGAAAAACAGTTTTATTAGGAAGCGCTCAAAATTAAGATGTAACGTGAAGTAACTGCTACCCAAACACTCTTGGAACCTGATGTTCTATTGTACAAACAAGAAGGACGGGTAGTAGAAAGGTGAAGCAACAGCAGAGGAAAAAAACACTGAAAGCAGTTTGCGGGATGGGGGGTATTGAAAAATAATAGGGAAGAATCTGGGAGATGAGACAAGCTCATTAGGCTGTAAGCAGGAGTACAATGATGCAATTTCCCTTTTCACTTGCTGTTTGTGTATTCATACTTACAAACATATATGTTTATAAGTATCAACAGACTATAATAGATGCCCTTCCTCTCAAGCAGTGAAGTCCAAAATGAATGAAAACTTTTATTATTATTTCATACTTTGATGACAATATAGGTATCATATTGTCACTTATGCACAAGTCAAAATGGCAAATACACATAGCTGAAATGTATTAGCTTAACTTTTTCTTTCTTCTGATGGAATATATCTCTGCTGCCACTCAATTCCTGAGAGCTCTGCAGTTCACACAGTGGCCTTGATACCTGTTGATGCATAGAAGTTTGCCTGGAGATTTACAAATCAAGATAGGCATCGACATTTTCAGCCTTAGAAAATCGCTCTGTGTGTTGATGTGAATAGACTTTGACCTAGTTTCTAAGAACATACTTAGTCCAATGAAGCAAGGTTTTTATTTATTAATACACTTCATCACTGTTTAGGAAATACACACAGGCTATCTGGTTGATACTACTAGCTTTCTTATCCTCGTGTAGTTTTATAATATGCTGCTGACTGCATGAATCATGTGAATCTCAGAGGGGCAAGGGGGATACAAAGTTGCAGTAGATAGGTGTCTTTTTTTTTTTTTTTTAAACTTATTTCAAAGTATTTATTTTCTCTATCCATTTTCTGCAACACAGATTGCTTGTCAAATAAATGTATAGTACCTTTCCAGGCTGTAAAGCAACAAGTCATTGGAGAGAAGTTTGTACTCTGTCCCACAGGTTTTTTTTTTCCTTTTGCTTCACAGTAGAGTACTACTAACACTCTATCCTAGCATTAAAAATAATGATGATTAAAAAAAAAGACAAAAGTAGTCTAGGTCAGACAAGGGAAAACCAGGACTGTGAATGTCACTGTGGTTTAATGTGTCCCACACTTCAGCCCTTGAAATGGTAAATTCAACAGGTAGTAAACTTCTGTATACAGCTGTTCTCTAGGGATGTGGTTTTGCATTATATTATATATATTATATATGGATATATTTTTCTTCACTCAGGATTCTCAGGATGGAATGCTCCCCTGACAATGAACTCATATTATTGATGCCAGTGGTTTCAGGGTTTGATTGGTTGCTTGCTTTTCTTAAGCACAAAAGAGGAGATCTTTGCAACTCTCTTTGTTACAATATTCTAATAGTTGGCGAGAGAAACATCCAGGATTCAAGCCTTAACAGATGTTACAGGTAGTACTGGACTGGGGCCACTTAAATGGCTTCTCTAAATTCAAGGGGCATTGGGTCAGAGGGGAGGAAAGAAGAAAAAGTTTGGTCACCTCTTAAACTGTGCAACCATAGTGTTGAGAACCTGGATTTCTGTTGCTGCTCCAAGGTCTGGGTATCTGTTTTACATTGACTGTCCTAACAGCTGAACAAACTGGCCATAGCAGTGTTTCAACAGAAATGAGCAGTTGTCACAGCTTGTAGAACAGAGCCTGTTGAGGTTGCTCTGTAAAAAGTATCTTTGCATTGCAGACTGAACTCTTCAAAAGGAATGGGTAGGACACACCAGGTTCAGGAATCTCAGTAAGGTCTTCCTGTGAGCTAGATGCTGAATTATTGAAAGCCTTAGGATGTGTACCGTGCTCCTGGGCTTTGAGTCACCAAACTTCTGTGGAGTATGTGGAGGAGAGGAAGGTGGATCACTTCTAACTAGCTTTCTTACCAGCAATATAGTCTCTTATAATTCACTGCTCCTGTTCCTTACTTCTGTGTTTGTGTGTCTGCTGTCCAGACACTGTGGAAAGGCAAAAGTAGAAGTTTCACCTCACTAGATATGATTGTACAAGATCAATGCAATTAATTTAGTCAGAATTTTAAACAGGTAGGATATATAGTGTCTGATAAAGCTTTTTTTAAATATATTTTTTGTTAGCATTTAGGGGAGTATGGTTTGTACAAGCATTTCTGGAGAAAAAACAGAATGTGTAAAAGATATGATTGGATAAAGTAGAATTGTGTTTCAGTAAGCTTAATATTCTGCATAATATCTTTATTTTTAGTATCTACAGTAAAATATATAATTAAACTGAAAGATGTTTACAATGTCTCATGTAGTGTACAGATGGTATCTTTACCCCTATCCGTATGTCTTGTCCTTTCAAGGACATCCCTCTAGGTCTGTTGCCTCCATAGGAACCAATTCATTTTTTGGAAAGAGGTGGTCTTTAAAATTTAATTTTATCAGAATAAACTAGATCTCATGAGTATAAAACGTTTGCCAGAAACTAATTTTGTTCATTTTTCATTCAAATAATTTTTCTTCATTTTCTAGCCAGACCTGTTTGTAAAGGCCAAAGAAACAATTGTGAATTGTGCGTGATATGTAAGAGTTGGGTAGAATTAGCATCCCTGTCTTGGCTGTGGAGTGTTTTGGCCCTAACCTTTCAATAAATTCCAAATAGATGGACAACTATTTCCCCACTGTAGAAAATGAGCGTCGGGGAAAGTGAGGTCGAATTACTTACAGCTCATTACTGCATCATGGTTTTTGTGAATGTGTGGCTTAGCAATGTTGGGTTTGCTTTCTTTCTCTTTTATTATCCTGTGATGATGTGGTAATAAATTCTAATGGCTTGAGCCTCCAATATCCTAAGGCTACTCTCAACTGTTTTTAGGAGAACACAGGTCTCTAAATTTGACTTCAGTTAAGTGAGGAAACACAGGATGCAACAGGAGGAGCAAGTCAACCTGTCTTTTTAATAGACAAATATTTAGTAGCTAAAGCTCTGTAACCCATATAAGAAAGAAGTTTTGAGCTGTAGTCTGGTCTGCCACTGTTCAAAGTAACAGAGAAGACCAAAAATTCATGACTTTCTAAAAACGATTAAATCATATCCATTATATTTTGAGTTCATGTCTGCATGAGGTGCAAAGACGCAGTAGCAAAAAGGCCACGAGTACCACAGAAGACTTGCTGGGCCTGTGAGAAGCTTTGATTGTTTTGACCAATGATAAAACACCAGACAAGATAAATATTTGCCAAGGAAGGATCAGCGGACCTGTAATGTTGGGGGGCAAGGGAAGAAGGATTCAAAATTTTATATCCTTTAAATCTTATACCTGCATCGCATGCCTGCTGGGTCCAGAAAAAGACCAATCACTATGCATGGAAGAAACCTCTGAGGGCAGAATTATCCAAGTCAGCAACATAAGAAAGTAGAGCCAAATAAGCGCTGAAATAATAATTTTTTAAAAAGCATCATTTTAATTTGTGCCACAAACTCTCCAGAACGATTCTGGTTTATTTATTAAACTGTCTTTCCATTTCTGACAATGTAACTGGTGAAGAAAACAAAGTGCTGTCAGACATTTTATTAATAATGAATTGATCTGTATTAATCAGTATACTCTCAATAAATGGTTTAGCACGTAGCTTCTGTTTTCTGGAACGGCGTTCTCTGACCTTGTTGGAAGTGCAGTTGCTGCTTATGTAGGAATAGATCCTGTACACTATATATTCTTTTGCCCTTCTGAATAATTTAATTTTTGATTAAGTGGAGTTTGTTAAATCAACTTATCTTGTTATGTGAATGACAATGAAGTCCTATTTGAAGAAAATTAGCCTTTTTATGCTGAAAGAAATTATGGTACCAGGAGAAGAAATAATAAATCCACCAACTCTACCTGAATGCTTATGTTTGTGCATAACCATAGCACTGCAAAACTATTGAAAAATTGCTTTGCTGGAAAACAGACTTCTGCTATGATTTTATGCATGCTATAGCAATATAGTTATTGAGATATAAAAGCACCAAAACCCCCACCCAAAGCAGCCAAGCAGCACTAACAAATCTATTCAGCTTTCCCTCTTATGGAACTGTTCTGCTATCAGTTCTTAAAGAAACCAAGGCTCACATTTAAAGGAAACTTAGCACCACAAGCTGTGGGCTGGTCAAGAACTCATAAGGTTAATGTCCTTCATGGCTGGAATAAGTGGAGGACTTACTGTCGGTCTTTTCGTCTCTCTAGGGAATTAACACTCTAAAAATAAATTGCCCATGCCATGAAATACAGAAAACCTGGGGATGAGTTTTAGTTAAACTCTCATGTCTGCATTTATTTCTTTGCTTAATGCTGCTCTGAACTGACCCACAACCTTGTCATAGATGTTTGCCCTTGTTACTCTTCTGTATTTCACATACTAAGATTGTATTATGGGGTTGTGTGGTTCATTTTTTTTCAACTGCAATATCAAATTACAGGGTATGGCTTAATTTTTTCTTCTATAGTCACAGTTAGCACCAGAAAGCTTTTTGTAATATACATCTTTACACATTTAGTGTTTGTACCATGTATGTACTATGAGGGTGGTTTTGCATTAAACAGATCATTTTTTAAATTTTATTGAATTAGTTTTGGAGAAAAAAAATCCACAGATGTTACTGGAATGAACACTACATAGAAAGACATGTCAAAGAAGGGCTGGAGTTCCAGGCACTGTGACTGCAGAACATGTCAGTACAATATGCATTTGTATATTTGTAATACATATCTGTGTTTTCAGGAGGGGTAATTGTAGTTAATTCTTTTACATTTTGATGCCAAATGTTATTGTGACACTAGTGGTGTTATGCAGCATAAGTGAGTTTTCTCAGCAGCAAAGGCTAATGGTGTCTCTCTTCTCTTGCTATCCGCAGGCAGTCTTAGTGCCCAGCAGTTCTGGGATCAGTACCTGACACACCCTAGTACAAAGAGGGGTTAGGACCTGCTGCTGCCGCCCTTTCTTGATGTCCTTGGAGTAACAATTAGTTTATCCCAACAAAATTCCGTCCTGAGAACCATAAACCAACACTGATCTTATAGTCAAGCTAGCTGTTTTGCTTAAGAGAGGAAAAAGCAGCACTCTGGGAAGGGAGGGTAGAGGGAAAGATGATGACATGTGGTTCATCTCCAGCTTTCCTGTTTCAGCTGACAAACTGGAGAGGCAATGTAGGTGCAGCTAGAGATCAAGTGCCCATTCCCTGGCAGGGTCCTTCTCACTGGTCTAAAGAATTATTTTTGCTCTCTGGCAAAATGCAAAGACTCACATCAGAGTACTGTTACTTATCATGTTTTCCTGAAACGTGAACATTTTCATGCCAAACTCAGGCTCTAAGTCTGGGAGGGAACAGATCTCAGTTTGTCTGTATTGCCCATCAGGTGGCTGTCTTCATTATTGGTCCACAGGATTTTGTAAGTTGTATCCCCTTTCATCATCATTCCTGTTCAACTTCTGCTTTTCTCCATGCTCAGTTAGTTTACTATTATGCTGCTCTGTGTAAGCAAAGAAAGAGACTGAGGGCACTCTTATCAATTCGGGATCACTTATAAAATGTGGGTACAGCAGATGGAAAAGTCTGGGGTTTTGTTTTTGGTTTTGTTTTTTTAACATCTCCCCCTCCCCCCAGCTACTGAAACTGACACAAGTGAGTGGTGATGACTTAAGATCTCAGGGGATGAGTTCTGTAGTGACAATCTGAGAGTATGCTGTGGTGTTCTGGGTGTGATTTAAGCTCTGACACTTAATGTAGTTGTCATCATTGCTAAACACAAATGGTTATTTCTGTCCTTGACAGCAGAATGTCAACTGTAAAATAAAAAGAACCACTTCTGGTGAAAGTCTTCTGTCCTCCACACTTTATCTGCATTTCAGAAATTGAAATAATAGGGCCATAATAGGTAGATTTTAAGGTATTGAAGATATGAAAAATAATGCCTTATATACAGAACAGGTGGGTTTTTTTCCCTCTTTATGTAGTGCCAGGTATGTTTCAGGAACTTGAAAAAGTGTCCTTCAAGAGCCTGAAAATATGTCCTTCAGAAGCACACAGTACCTTCTGTGTGACTTGTTAAAGGCCTGTGATTCTTACAGCCTCTTCCTGTGAGAAAGGATAAATATGTTCAAAGGAGTTCAGAAAAGATGCTGCTTCTAACAATCATACAGCTCTTCAAATTAAAAAGAAAAGGCTGCAATAGTCTGCTGAAAACAATTAACTCTTTTACTTCTGAAACGTAGACATACTCAAGTACTGCCAGATTTTTGTGGACAGAAGTTACTGGAAGAGGAACAAGCAACTATGTACCTGCCACCTTCTGTCTCTGAAACCATGGTTTGACACACACAAAAATACCTTGAAACACAGTTCATTGAAGCAAGCATCTTTGTCTTCACAAGCTGCTTACCTGTCAGTTGATTGTCAGTTATACCACTGCATACTGGTAAATGTAAACATCTTACAGTAAAGTAACGCATGCAGCTGGGGAGAGTCTGAGGCAAATAACACAATTCTGTGTACGCCCATGACTGTTCATCTACCAGGATGTCTAATAGTCTGATGGGAAGATGAAATACAAGGAAATTAAAAATTGCTTAGCAAGATGGTCTTTACTGCAGACTATATATAAACTATTTTTTGACATCTTGTGCTGTTGTTTCAATTTTGATTAGTCTGTGTTTTCATTATTCAAAAGATTCTTTTGAGTTGATAGTTGATCTAGAATTTATTTTTTTTTTCTCAGTCATGCTTTACCAGGTAATCTGGATGGAAAGCAGTATTTTTTTTTTTTTTTTCCCCAGACAATTGTGAATCGGCAAATGTATAATATGACCTTACTAGAGGAAGAAATACTGTTACTGCTAGAACTTCCCGTAAAGTTTTTCAAATGTTTGCCACCTTTACTCTCAAATAGAGCGACCAAATGAAGTACATGCTATATGCCTATTAGCTCGCTGCATCCTTCTGGCTGGTTGTTACAGGCATTCCTAAAGGGTAATATTTAAGCAGTTTGTAAACTGAAGCAGTTAATGGATAATGTTTCTAGAGATGATGGGTTAGATGTTGGTATCAGTAAGGCAAATCTAAGAAAAGTAAATGATGTAGAATAGAGTTATTACTTTTTTTGTATATGGAAAACTTGTAGACTCTCTGCAAGAAACATCTAAACCTGCTTAGCATCTAGATTTTCTTTTTTTCCATGTTAAGTATGAAAAAGCAGGTAATTAATGTTTCTTTATTTAGCCATGCTTCCCAAAGAGATCAGATGAGCTCCATGACTGGAAGCCAGTGCTTGTAATTTCTGGCTGAATTTTCAAAGTATTGCCTGAAACCTGTGGAATTTTAAATGGCTCCTTGCTGGCTGAGATGCTTACTTTCTTGCTTAACACCGTAGCAACAAAAGTCAGATGATGAGTGAAAGTAACCATCTCTTCCTGTATCATATGAAAAGAGCAAAATGCAGGTGTGTTTTTAATGAAGACATGATTGTCAACTCTGCCATGTCTCTTCTGTATTTATCCATCTAATTGCAAATTTGTTTTGACTTCAGACTTACGAAACACATCTTTGGTCTGAGTTTTATACATGGTAAGATAGCAGAGAAGAGTCTCTGGAGAACTTTTGTGTGAGAACTTTTTTACTAAATTTTATTTCATTCTTGGTTTATCTGCATGCAAAACAATTATAAAAGAAGGTCAATGGGATGTTTATAAAATAATAAAAATGAAAGTATCCAAATCATCAGTGAAAAAACAGCTAGCTTTCCTAATGAAAATATGCATGAGAGTGTAACAAATACTGGTTGCATAGCATGAGGAAAGGAGATTCAGATTTACTTTCTCATCCTCTTAAATACAATCAATGCATTCAGTCTCACAGTGTGGTGGTGGTGGAGGGGGTGTTTTTTGTTTTTCTTGACAATTCTTCACTCCCTTTCTTTTTTTAGTGAGCTTGAGAAATTAATGTTTGATCACTTGCACTGTTGCTCAGGTCAGGTAGGTTGACTTTCTTAGTAACTTACTAATGGAATGTGGTTTAGTAGTATACCTGGTTCAAAAAGTTACCAATTTCATAATGATTTTAGTGTAATGATGGGTATGATTGTATTCATGGCCATGCCAAGTACAGAATGTCAGTTGTAAACTCCAGACAGCAGAGGTTGGAAATTGTTTTTAATATGAATTAGTTCAAGAGCAGGGAGGTTGTTACTGGGCAACAGTTGGTAATGAATCTTCCTGGAGGAGAAGAGGAGAATTTTCTTAGGTTGTAATTGGCATAAATAGTTAGAAATGGTCACTTAGCTAAAATTGGAGGGGCTGCCAGAATTTAAGATATTCCACCTAAACCTTCATCCAGGTGGATTTAAGTAATTTGTTTTGTATTCATATGTTTTGATGCAAATTAGTTGGTACAGCCTTTTCAGAGCTTGTCCTATGTCCTATTTAGCAATTAAATTGTGTTGAATGTATTATGACAAAAGTGCCTGAATAGAAATTAAAAAATAATCTTTTAAATATAATTCAAAGTTAATTAGTTTTATTAGCAAGTTCCTTTTGGATAATGACCTGGTTTATTTTGGGGAAATGGGTCTTCCTTTGATGATCACAAAGCCCATGTCTCCGTTTTTCCAGTACTGTGTACTTTAATAACTCTAATGTACAGGGTGTGTGTTTTAAGTGAGGAGGTGGACATCAGAAAGCTTTTCTCTAACACCATGTAGGAAAGCCCAAACTAAAAATATATGCACATTGTTGCTGCGAAATCAAAGGCCATCTCTGCATTAGCGAGTAGTGTGGTATTAGAGGATGGGAGCTGCAGATGGGAACAGCTGGTGCTGAGGACCCAATACCCATGCTGTGTGCCTTTTTGAAAGCTTGGTTTTGCATTAGCTTTAGTCTTGTGGACTGGAGCACCTGTCAGAGGTTGGAGAGCACTAGAAGTGTTCTTGGAGTATATCTAGTTTAGTTTCACCTTAAAGGAATCTATTTGTGCCTTTCAAGACTGCTGTAAGGTGTGAACCAAAGCATTATAAGCAGGAATGATCAAATTTATTGTAAGAAAGTGCTGCTAATCTAAATTAACATAGTTGCATAGGACCTATCCAGGGATGTGTATATATCAAATTCCGGATTCTGATAATGAGCAACTTCTTGTAAACAGGTAAATATCTGAACATGAATTTATGCATCAGGTATGTTCCGGGAAAATACGCCTGAAGGAAGTAACTTGCTAGCTAGGGCATTTTCTCAGCCCATCTAGGCAAACATACCACTTCTATAAGAATTTCACTGACCTTTTTCATGCTTTTAGTAAGCAGTTAGCAGAGAAAGCTCAGAGCAAAGGATGTAAGCCTGGCTTTGCCCAAGACAGCTATGAACTCTTGTTGACTTGAGAGGCTCATCCTGAGTTTTGAAAGATGTTGCCCTTTCCCCATCTGCTACTGTTTCAACTGCCAGAAGACTGTCTTGGTGGTTGGCTGGACCTATTTCAGATGTTCTGGGGGCTTTACTTTCACAGGCCTAATAGAATTAGGGAACCACTCCTCCCATCAGCTAAAATCTAAGGTTTATCCTTCCCCTTGCATTTCTAAACTTTTAATAATTTGAATTTACATACTCATTCTTTCTACTGTTTTTCATTTTGAGTCTTGGCTTTCCCTTCCCTCTTCATCTTTCTCCCCCTCTAAACTTAATAAAAGTGTTTTGCTGTGGGGAATCTGTGCTGTGGTTTTGGGCTTGTTTGTTTTGGTGTGTTTTGGGTTTTTTTGTGTGTGGTTTGTTTTGGTTTTTTCACCCCCAGATAAGTAACAAATCTCCAAGGCAGGGTAACTAGATAAAGCCCAAGTGCTGCCCCTGTGCTCTGTGTCAGTCTACATAGTGCAGGAATAGAGGTAGGGAAGGAGAGGCTTTTGGCTGGTTTGCCACTTCCTATGTTCTGCGTCCACTTTGGGCTATGGCAAGACTTGTGGGCTATAGGAAGCAGAGAATGTGTGATAAAAGTCTGCTCCCAATTTCCCTATCCCAGGGGCAGAAGCTGAGCTCAAGCAGGGTTGTTCCAAGTAACACATGAGGCAGGGATCAGCTTATGTAAGGGATATTCCTTAGGGCCTCTCAAATACTTCCTTATTTCCTCAGGCTTCAATGTGACGGGAAACTATTCCCTCTAATTCTGGGACTCAGTCACTGATATGTGGCATGACAGTAGTGTTGGGCCAGGCTCCTCTTTGAAAGGAGATAACCCTGGGGAAAGTTTAAAATCAGTCTTCTTTACTGCGTCACCCATAAGTATTTAGGAAGAATGGGGTTTCTTCCAATTAAGTCTTCAAATATACTTTTCTCACAAAAATTATTGTAAAACTTGTATCTCTGAATGAATACAGTGTGCAGGCAGTCTTCAGCCTGAGCATGTTTCAGGTAGGCATTATATTCACATTTTGGTTCTATAGATTGAAAGAATCTGCAAAAAGTCAGTCTCGCTTGGTAATAGTATTAAACAGAGAAGGATACAAGCATGCTGATCTCCAGAGACAACTTGAAATCTAGACGGAGTACACCCATTTTAGCTGCATGACAGTGCCAGCAGGATCTCTGTCATGAGAAAACTGAAACTTGCCAGATATTTGTATCTGAAATACACCCCAAGCCTGTAAGAGGTCAGAATGATCATTGTGTCAGAGCAAAGGCCTTTTCAGTACATAAAACCTGCATTTACCATAGAGGTAGAGGTGTATTTCAAGAAAGACTAACTAATTAAAATGGGGGAAAGTTACATCCTCACATTTTGTAATGAGGATGGCAGTGAAAACCTATGTCCTCTAGAAATAATCTGATCCACACTAAAAGATGAACCGTGTATTTCAGAATGTATGCTGCTGTTGTGATTTAAGACCACATTGATAATGTGGAGACTAAATGGAGACTGATGCCAAAACACTTTAATCACATATGCTGACTTTTACAAGTTAAAGGATTTCTGTGCCTTGCAGGAGAGATGGTGGTCTGGCAGAGAAGTTAGGTGTGCCAGCATAAGGATTTCTGCTGCGATATGCTCAGCCTGAAGGCAGGGCTGCAGGGTCCCGTGGGCATGTCTCTTTGCTTTTTCTCTTCTGGATTCTCTTTTATTCTCTCTTGTGTACCCCAGGAATCTCTTAGCTCCAAGTGTCTCCTTCAACTGAAGTTTTTCCATTTCTATGTCTCTGGGAGCATCTTTCAGTGTCTACTCAGTTTTTCTCCCCAAGAACGTTGTGTCTCCTCCCCCTATGGTGGCCACTGTCACTCACACATGTGAGTGCTGGGGTGCCATGGGCAGCAGTTCTGGTGATGTTGGTGTATTTGTCCCAGTGTTGGAGCTGGCTACAACTGGTAGGAAGCAACTCATGGCCTCCCCCCTCATGGGTCACCCCGCAACTCCCCACCACGCAAACTCAGCTGGTTTTGCCCAATATAACTGTGATCCATTTTACTTTCCAAAACATTTCCATAAAATGTTTTCTAGAATGGTAACTGTTCAAGAACTGAACCCATCTAAACTAGAAAGACAGAATGAGGGACAGAGAAGAAATCAAACACAGTGAAGTAAGGCTATCCGTCTGTAGTTGTGTTGGAGCAGAGACCTCAGACTCTCTGTCTAGCACGGTGTCACTAGGTCCTGATGCTGCCGCCTTTGATCACAGGAAGTTAACATGGCTCAGCATAGCTATTGATACCATGACTAAATATCCTAACCTGTGAATTCTGATGGCTTTAGCAGTGATGATGTGAAATGCCACCATTCATTACTAGCAGCTTGCTGTTTCCTGGGGGTTACTGCTGCAGGGGAGCATGCTGGCTAATACAGTTTATTATACCAGAGAATGGTGCTTTGAGAAGAAGATTCACACCCACTTCTGCCGCCAGCTTAGTTGTGACAGTTGTGTCCCTCCAAGTTTTCTGCAAGATAGCTGGGAGCAATAACACCTTCAGTCACAGAATTGAAATTCCTCAGAATCTATATAAAAACTGGGGGCATTATGGGGAAGAGGTAAACTAATGGAAAATGAGAACATCTTTCAGTAAGTTCATTGTGCATTGAAAAGTATTGCTATTTGGTTTATTTATTTTCATTTGTTTTAAACATCTGTGAACCGATAACACTATTAGTGGATAGTAAAGTGCTATCAGTACCCCAAAATCCAGTTATCTAATTTACCTGCATTTAGTTTAGAATTGTTGGCTAGTTTCCAACAGTAAGTGACTTGTTGCAATGTACCCATATATGGCATTTTCCATTGTGAGATAAAAGCTAAAGTGAAAATAAAAGCTGCTTATTTAACACAATGTAACATCAGTTTCATGTTAGGCCCTTTTTTAGAAATTATTAATTAAAAAATGGCAGAAAAATCAGCACACGAACTGAACTAAGAACAGTAGGTGGTGCTACCTGTTTGTTCGGTATTGATGTATTGTCCATGTAGCAAGAGCTACATTACAAATGGAAATATGATTGAAGTAAAGTCAAGTGTTAAAGTAATAATGATTACAGTGGTACAGTTTAGTGGAAGCTAATGGCATGTGTTTATGCTTCTTTCTTCTTTGGTTAAAAGGGTGGTGTACTATCTCTATAGGTATGTCTTGAAGAGTGATCCCGTAAAGCTTAAAAATATTTCAAAATCCTTGGAAACGGAGTGCTTTGGATTTATATGAATGTCTTGTTATCTATTGTGACTGATACAGTGCTTTTTCACTATCCAGAGTATAACTTCAAGAGAGCTACACAGTAAGACTTATTTTTGAATGCTCTGTGTTTGAAATTGTTTCGTTTTCTGATATTTGATTTAAAACAAGACTGAATCATCCATGACATTGCAATTAAATAATGAGGTAGAGAATGAATGAAGGCAAAATGAGAAAATCAACATATAAGCAGTTAATCATGTAGGTGTCTGTCCTGGTTTCAGCTGGGATAGAGTTAACTGTCTTCCTAGTAGCTGGTACAGTGCTATGTTTTGAGTTCAGTATGTGAAGAATGTTGATAACACTGATGTTTTCAGTTGTTGCTGAGTAGTGTTTAGACTATAGTCAAGGATTTTTCAGCTTCTCATGCCCAGCCAGGGCACCTGACCCAAACTGGCCAACGGTGTATTCCATACCATGTGACGTCCCATCTAGTTTAGGAACTGGGAAGTGGGGGCGGGGAATCGCCGCTCGGGGACTGGCTGGGTGTCGGTCGGCGGGTGGTGAGCAATTGCCCTGCGCATCATTTGTACATTCCAATCCTTTTATTACTACTGTTGGCATTTTATTAGTGTTATCATTATCATTATTAGTTTCTTCTTTTCTGTTCTATTAAACCATTCTTATCTCAAGCCACGAGTTTTACTTCTTTTCCCAATTTTTTCCCCATCCCACTGGGTGCGGGGGGAGTGAGTGAGCGGCTGCGTGGTGCTTAGTTGCTGGCTGGGGTTAAACCACGACAGTGTCTTATAAGCACCGACATGGAGGATCTCTAGTATTGATGGCCGTGGCTCATGAAGGAGGCTTTCAGTACTGAATAGGTCTAGACTTCAGAGTGTTGGATTAAGGTGAATTTCCCTGTGGCTGCTCCAACTGGTTGCCAGACACTGAGGCTTTGAACACAACTGTAACAGAGATTCAAGAATAATTCATTAAAGGGAGTTTGAGAATAAATTTGTAGTGTTTGTGAAGTCCTTAAATACATCAGTGGAACACGGTAAATGTTCATGAAGAAAATAATTATTTTATATACCAGATACTAGTTAGATACTGGCTTGTGTTTTAAAGTATAGCGTTATACAGTGAACATAAGAATGAAAATAAGTTCACAGTGAACTCATTCACTGCAATATGCAGGAGTCCTGATGGTGAAAGGTAATATTTTACTGTTTAATTAGGAATTGTATCATAATATACAAGAACTGGATTTCACAGGCTGCCTTGAGTCTGGCATTTCCTCCTTTTGAATATTTTGCTTAGCAACCATCTCTTTGTATGATTTTGTGGATGGAATTTAAAATTTATATAATGGTAGTGCCCATGGGCTTGATCACGATCAAAGACCTGTTGTACTAACATGCATATAAACACAGTTTCTTTGCTGTTAACCGTTTCTCAACTGGAACTTCTAATACAGTGTTATCAAATTAAAGCTCTAGGGGAAATGTATCATGTTATAGCTACTTCTAGATTAACAAAATTGCATTATGACTTTTTAAAGAGTAATATTTACATTGTTTCGAAGAGACTTGGGATACAGAAACTTCCTTGAAGATGAAATAAAGCTGTAAGGAGTATTGAAAATGAAGGTCCCCATAAGACAAAAAAAAATGTTTTGTTTGTTTTGTTTTTTCATAAGGGTGGTATAGGGACAATTATGCTGAATATCCTTCTTTAAATTTTTCTTTCCTATGAGATAGTTAGCTGTGAGGTAAGGGGCTGCAGCAGTTTTAAAGCAAATGGCAGTGTTTTTTCTTCTCTGCTTGCCTGGTACAGTGCAAAATCAATATAAAGAACATAGCAGTGTGACTGGGAAAAAAAAGCTCTTGAGCATTATCCACATTCAACAGATAGAATTCTTACTTTATTGGAAGCAATGTTTAGACCAAATCCCAGGCTGAAGTTTTCAGTACTGATTCTTAGATAATTTCTGTTCAGTGGTCAAAGAGGAGAAACAAAAATAATAGCAGGCTTCAAAGATTTGATTTATGAAGAAAGATTAAGAGGCTTATTTTGACTGAAAAAGAAGAATATATTTTACGGTGATTTTAGCAAAACTTCCATATTTAGGGAGAGGATGGCTAATGCTAAATGAACTCCATTCTTGCAGGAAGAAAAGAGGAGGGAAAATCAAAACAGATTAGGAAAGGTTGAGAAAAAGACAGCTTGAGTGAAACATTTTTATACAAAAAGTAGTAAATGTATGGAAAAAATTACTGGAAAGGTTATTGAAGCATGAAGCACTGATGGATTCTAAAGGCATCTAGTTTAGTTTCTGAGGATAAGGAGATATGGAAATGAAATGGTTAAATAGAAGTGAGGAAAGCATAGATAAGGTAGATAAGGTGCCATTTTTTTTTTTTTCTGGAAATTTAAGTACTTAATAAGTGTAAGGGAAATGTATTTTAAAGCAAATTATTTTTCTTCTTCAAAAACATCCTTTAGAGATAAAAGCAAGATTTGAACCTCTCATGTATCATGCTTACTGAGATGCACTCTAAGCTCATGTGTTCACCATGCTTTAATGACCATAACTTTTTCTGGCTATGCATGTAGAAATATCAGATGGTAGTGCTTAACACTTACAGCTTCCAATTTCAGGGAGAGTCTTTGTCATCTTTTCCTTTGGTAGAATTCTCAGTGCTATGAATGTAGCCAACATAACAAGTGTATTGTTACTGTAAAATGCATGTGACCTGCCCCATGAAACATGCCCAGAACCTCTTAATTTCAGCAGTAAGCATATGCTAGCATAGTCCTTGTTTTCCATGACAAATATCACTGGAAGATGAGCCCTTCCAGTTCTCAGATTTTCTCTAGGAAAATGATCTTAAATATTTTATTGATTATCTTTGCTGTTGGTGCCAAAAAAAATCTGAAGCCTGATATGTATTGCCTGTTTGCTAAAATGCATGCAGATTTGTCAGGGGTAACTCTTCTGTCTCATATCAGAATTGTAAATACGGAAACATACACAAAAAAAAGTTATGGTGTGTTAGGTGCTTCATGGTATTTGCACAAGCATATGCTCTTTAACCACTTTGCTTTTACTGTAACAAACCAGCTGATTCCTGACTGGGGCCGGGGAATGGCGGGGGGGGGGGTGAGCTACCTGGTATTCTACCATAAACAGCTCTGTGCCATCTAGCAGGTCTAGTGTGTCTTACCCAGCTGGCAGGCTAAGTAAAGGAAGGCAAATGAGAGCATGTGAAAGAGGAACCAGGAGAGACAATTTTGTCTGGACCTTGCTGCTGTCCCAAATCTGTTGATCTTGTTCTGTCTGTCCACCAAACAGCTGGAGTAAGCAAGCCTTCATAGTACAATCCTGAAAATTGGGCACAGTGGCAGGCTAGCCTTCCAGAGTTGGAACTGAGTTGGTTTTGCCAGAAGACTTTTAACACTTCAGTGAAAGAGAGGAAAAAACAGAAAGTGCAGATCAGCTGACTTCTTGAAATTTGCTTTTCTATTGTTTGTGAAGCTGTTACCTCTAGCATTACAGATGAAGAGGAGCAGTAGAAATTGTCTGACCTGAGATGAAATATAAACATTTATTGTCTAGTAATTTGGAGCTATAGAATATAATGCATAGAAAAGCAGGCTTCATTAGGTTTGCTATTTACAAAACTACTTGTTATAAATACTGAGTTTAAGTTGTGTTTGGATTTAAAAATCCTAATAGATGAGAAAATACTTTATTGGACTTGGTTATATAATTTCTCAGTAGTACTCTCCTCATTGCTCTTTTTCCTTTATCGGAAAGATTTGTTAAATATATCGAAACAGTTCAAATGTCCATTAGTTTTTGACTTCTTACCTGTTTCTACCCCCTGCTTAATGGCAGATAGGTTGGTTAGTTAAGTTAAAGCTTTTCCAGAGCAGGTTTCTGTACCTGGATGCATTTCATGAGACTTCAGTAGCCCAGGGCTATCGTAACCTACCACAGGAGCATGCAAGATAGTAGATAATTTGTAAGTATGAACCCTTTTATTCAGACTTTTGAAAATGCTGAAAATGCATTTAGCAGCATACTGGATATAGCTGACTTACTTTGTAGCTCTTCTGAATTTGAGATTAGATAGAAGAGAAGATATGAGTTTAAGTAAACACCTACCAATTAGCAACTGCATTTCCCCCCTTCAGAACTGAGTATCCATATTTCATGCAGGTTGTAGCATCTGATTCCTGTAGAGGCATCTGGATCAGAATAGGTTTTATAATGTGCTTAAGTCAGTAAATTATAACATCCGAACAGTTTGTTTACAACAACTCGAGGAATGTCACAATTTGCAGCCTGTGTGACAAGGCTAGGTGGTATTGCAGCAGATATGGAGGAAAGCTTATTTTATTGTGCCTTTTTATAATTATTCTTCAATGAAACTCCTGTTAAAAAAAGTTTTTCTAGACTAAATGTGCCCAATTCAGCCATATTTTGCATTGTGTCCCTCTGGTGTAGCTTGATGTTAAACAAAAAAATTCATGAAGGTGGTCAAGTACTGCCTAGTTAGGTACTGTCATAATTAAGCTTATGTAACAGTGGAGAAAGTGAGTCACTCTTCAGTACTATTCCTTATTCCCTCCTGTAGGTCATGGATATGCCAGCTAATACAGTTGTCTTGACTATCCATCTCTTAATATTCAATGGAAAGAAACAGGCATTTTTAGGGTCTAAGTCATCCCAATATTGAGTAGGTGCTAATATAAGTCAAATGGATGAAACCAAAATACTGTGTTTTTTCTCCATGGACTGTATAAAGGGGAGGGGTGTGTGTGTGTCCTCAGCTGCCTGAGCAAGACACCTAAAATTAGGGGAGCTGGATTGCATGTGTTTCTTTCCTTTGCTATGCCACCTCTGCAAAATTTGTTTATCTTTATTAAACCAAATAGTGGGAGGATTATGATGCTTTTATGATTTCTACTTCATAGGTTAGTGTTACCTGGCTTGCAGCTCATCAGCAATGTGTTGCCTTTTAGACATGGAGATGGCTCCTGGCTGCAGGAGGCTGCTGCTGCTGTCTTGCCTGAGCTGTGAGGAAGATGTTTCCAGCACAGTGTTAGTGCCTTAGTATGGTTGTTCAGGATTCAGTGAAGTTTGGGACCCAATGACGTTAAAGTCAACTTACTTATGCAGTTTTAAGAACTGCTTACGTGCTTTTTGCATATAAAAATGTTCCTCAGTCAAAGGGCATATTAAATTATTATTAAAATTCCTCTAGTTCCATGTTCACATACCTATATATAGAGAACTCTGTTAATGAAATTGGAAGTTAATGCTAGCAAAGCATCACCTGAAGCTGGAACCCAGCTAAAACAAAACAATCCTCTCCATCTCAGCCCCTGCCAAGTTAAACTGTCAGTAGGACATAATTTCAGACCCTATCTTTTCAGCTGCTTTGTATAAACTCAAACTTAAAATTTAAAAGCAATTTACAATTACACGTTTTCAATTTAGGTTTTTATTAAAACATAGGCATACATCTGCTCTAGACAGAAAGATAAATTCGTTTAACTGGGTACAGTTGGGAATTTAAATAAAATCTGGTCATTTAAAACCCTTTTAATTTATGTTGCTATGTTCCCTGCTCTTTGAACCTTACCTCAAAATATAATGATCTTGATAACTACTGTAAAATGTTATGACAAATTACAACACAAAATATGATGCAATACAATTTAGAGAAGGTTTAAAATTCACTAGTTGTGTTTAATGACTTGCAAGTGCTATGTGAATAGAGTCCAGTCAAAGTTTTCTGTATTGCTACAACATAGGTAGGTCCAGTGCACTGAGAACCCCAAAATGTAAAGAAAAAACCCAAAACACTTCAAAATGTGCTGCAGGGAAATTTGTGTTTAAGGAACATACTGAAATAGTGGTATTTATATGTGAAATACTAGTATTCGCTAAGATTTTTGGTGAAACAGGATGTTTAGTGCACAATTTAAATCATTGGGGGTTTTCTTGTTTCTCTTTTAGTCTGTAGTAACACTGATTTAACAACTTTGATTTGATACTTTTGTTTTTCACTTAGTAGACCAACAGGATAATTTAGATCTCAGTTGATAGTATGATGTTTTTTTAGTTGGAACATGTTTACGTGAAGTGATTGAAATGGTGTGTTTCTGGACAGTAGCGCATGTCTGAGTTCAGACCTTGTGAACAAACTGACTTTCTCAACCTGTTGCCTGATCTATGTCTTCCAGGTGCTTGTGTAATAAAGGTCTTTATGGAGAATTCCCAGATTATAATCTCATCATTTAGACTTCTGAAAGGTCTTTAAAATGTTTTGCTAGCTATTCAGATATGCCAGAAATCACAACTTAGGCCAGCATCTTTTAGTCATGTTGTTAATTTTGGACCAGACTTACTGCTGAGGTAATCCATCATCATGCTAAAGCAAGGGAAATTCAATCTATCACTGTTGGATTCTGATACAGGGCTGTAAGGGGGATGCAAGTCATCTTCCCGGTAGTAATCAAACAGCTGTGATACATGCCACTTTAAGCTTGTATCATCCTATAATAGATGGTTTTCTTCTACATGGGAGCCTACTAAAAAATCTTCTGACAGATGGACTGCCCTGCGGAGGTTTCTTTTTGTGGAGTTTAAGGCTATGAACTAGTTATTGACAAATAGTACATCATCAGTTCCAGTTGAAGACACAGACTAATAAGTGGAACATTGGCACTAATCCTTATTTAATCAGCCTTAAAATGGTAATTTCAAATTGATGAGGGCATAGGGAATAGATTTTGTGCTTTTAAAGTGCTACTAAAAATACCAGGAATATGCGTATACAACCCAAGGATGAAATTAAAGTGCATTCTGCATGTATGGTGAGTGAAGCATGCTACAGAAAGCTGAGGTCAGAGTCATACTGGGACCAAAGAATTCCTTGTTTTAAAAACAATACATTCCCTCACTGAGTTTCATAGAGTGTTTGTGGGAGCACTATTGCTTTATTTTTGTTCTTTGGCTTTTTGTTATATTACTCAAGTAATTTCAAAAGCTGTTAAAACATGCTAAAGCATTAAGAAACTTTAATATTAAAAAACTGTAGCAAGCTAAAGCTTCAGAACTCACGAAACAGAATTCAATTACCTATCTAATATAGCCTCAGTATTGACATTAATTTCCCAGTCTACCTTACTATATATTTAGAGAACATAAAGCTGATAGTTAACCCTTAGGTTTTTGCAACACAACTCACTGATTTCTATAATGCATTTATTTGTCAGGCTGTTTAAAAATGGTACTTATTATTATTCTTAAATATGACCAATAAGTATTCATGTAAAAGTAGAAATACTTTCTAACTGCTTTCAGTGTTCCAGCACAAAGAAACACAGTGCAGCAGGGGAAGATTGCTTGTCTGTTCAGATGGAGTAATACAAATATTGTATAAGTCTCACTGAGTACATTAGTCTGCAAACATCAGTCTCAATCTATTTTGAAACTTAGGTGAGCCATGAAACATGTAATAAGCATACAAGCGCTGTAGTTGTTTTTTGAAGCTTCCTAACTTGAATATCTTGAGATTTGAGGTTTATCTAAATACAGTTTATTAGTCATCTAATGCTGGAAAGTAGCTTTGTTGAAAGCTGAGCACAGAAATGTGAACAGGCACCAAATAAAGGGTGTTATTTAAAGTATGATAGCTGCATCATCATACAGTCCTGAGCTATTTAGGTACAAGTATTCATCTAGATATAGCAGAAAACATTCAGTCTGGGCTGACTTGCACTAGCAAGAACTGGAGTGAATTCATCCAGTGCTGAAGTCTGTGCCACTTAAAGGAGACTACTATTGGCACTTGAATTGCTTAAATTAATCTAGGATAGGATAGCTTGTTACACTGCAGCATAGACTCATTCTGAGGCAAGAATGAAGAATGCAGTATCTAGAAATTATCTCAATAATTTTATGTAGAGATAGTTATATGGATAACAGGAAGACCATACTGCTATGGGCAATATTTTGCCTGTTCTGCAAGTAAATAAGAAGTATCAGACTGAATGAGGAGTAATTTGCAACCTTTACATTCAGCAGCAGTTCAAGACAAACAATTAAGCTAAACAATTTGAAACAGCAGCAAAAATGTGAATGTGTTAATGAACTTAACTTTCTATTTTCCTCTTTCAGTTCTTGCTCCAAACCAGCAAGCAGAGTTAGAGCATCTTTATAAAGCTTCTGAAAGTTGGTACAGTAAATCTGCTAGAAATCATTTTGCATTCTTAAAATATATTTAGACTGAATTTTCTTACTTCAGTGAAATAGTCAGTACCTTTACTTGCATGTATGTTTTTAGCTATTCAAGATTCTCATTGAATAGTGCAGCAGTTCTGGAGTTAGCTTACAGACAAAACTTACAAAAAAGAAGAGGAAGTGCATCTAAACCTTATTTTCAAAAAACTATACCAGAAATACTGGGAGATATAGAAAGCCTAAAGCAATTGATATGACACCTGGAATACTGAAGATAAGTAAAGTAGATATAGAGAAATGGGTTATGCCCTTTGGTAAGTAGTAGAATTTTGAAGGCATGTTATATAAGCTTATGATGTGCCTTTCTCCCTTTCTGTTTTGAAGACACCTGAAACCTAACAAGCATCAATGTATGCATGCAAACACACAGACAAGGCAGTTCTATTTTTAAAAACTCGGGATGTATTGGCTGTGACCGCCTTCTTTGACAGTATCCTGTTGTGAGTAAAAATAGCTAAATGCTGGCAACAAACCATTATAGGACCCTTTTGTTGTTGTGAGTATATCTTTTGAAAGTCTTTTAGAAGTACAGCCTTCATATAGCCATTTAGACCATCCACAGCTATTTTACTCTTTATAGAATCTCTGTCTACCATCTGCCTCTGATGTCCTCTTGTTAGAGGTAATCCTAGGCACCGTGTAATGGACCCTGCTTAGAGTATTATCCTTCTTTTGTAGAAAACAGTAAACTATATCTTGTAATTGCTCTTTAATCTTTGAATTGAAAGTGATTGTATGTCATATCCAAATACTAAATTTAGATCAAATAGCTTATAGAAGCAGAGGGAGAGGAAAAGAAGTGAGAAAGAACATGATAGACCAACCTTGTGACTTATAGAATGTTACTCCTTTTCAGCAGTGGCTTTGGTAAAGCATCAGAAAAACCAGGATGACATGAACAGAATTTCAGTGCCATTGATGGCCATAAACTGCAGGCCTCTGTCCAGGCCAGAAAGGACAGATGACACTTAGAGAATTCTGCTTATATTTTTGCTGGCACCAGTTTCATTACTCAAACATAAACCACACAGAACAAAACAGGGGAACTTCCTTGATCAAAGTTAGGTACATGACACTAGTAAGCTCTTCCCTTTAATTCTTCCCCATTGCTGCTGAGCAAACCACAAAAGCCTGTCTTATTTCTGTGACTAGTTCACCACAGGGTCTTTTGTTTGATTTTGTAATTACATAATTCCTGTGTAGTCTATAACTGGTCAGCTGCTGAACTGGCTTAGGTCAGCTTAGTTACCATCTCTCAAGATGTACTTAAATAAAGAAATCTCTCTCAAATAACCAAACAGTGACAAAGAATTTCCTAAACTGCTTTTGAGAATATGTTTTAGTACACACAAAAAGATGGCAAAAAGTGGAAGATGATTTCCAAGAACAGATTCAGCAATGAGAGAAATTTGGGCAAAATGTGCAGGATGTGTTATAGAGTAAGCCTCTAGCACTAACAAATAGAAACTATGAATTATCATTAGTAAAAGTACAGTTAGGTAGAAGATACTCAGTATTTCATGTACATAGGTTGGAGCACAGAAGTCCCAGAAATCATACTCTCTCATACTGAAAAAAATATAACAAATACTTGAGCAGTGAGCAAACTATTTTATCTGGTTCTCTTTCAAAATATGTACTCTCAATGCCTAGTCAAAACTACCAGCTAAAATTCTAATTCACACTGGTGACTAAGTTGGCTGATGAAGACTAAGACTTCAAAATATATTATGCAATACTAATGTTTTTATTCATTGAGCTCAGTTTTCATTAATATTTCTAATCACTTGTCATTGCATTTTTCATAACAAAGGTATTATAAAATACTAATTTAAAATATGATACAATAACCAAAATAGAACAGTTCTAGATCTTAATTTTTTTGGTTAAAGCCAGAGGACCAGAATGTTAGTGAATTGGCTAGTTATGGGGAAGTGTGGGAAGTTGCTTGAATTTGATGTGGTGGCTTATGAGCTTATACAAGTACTGTAAAGGTAGGTATTTATCCATCTCCTATCCAAAAAGCCCTAAGTCACATGATGTTGAACACAAGACAAATACTTTACAACCTCAACACCACACTTTGAGGGTGTTATGATGTCGTGGTTTAACCCCAGCCAGCAACTAAGCACCACGCAGCCGCTCACTCACTCCCCCCGCACCCAGTGGGATGGGGAAAAAATTGGGAAAAGAAGTAAAACTCGTGGCCTGAGATAAGAATGGTTTAATAGAACAGAAAAGAAGAAATTAATAATGATAACACTAATAAAATGACAACAGTAGTAATAAAAGGATTGGAATGTACAAATGTTGTGCAGTGCAATTGCTCACCACCCGCCGACCGACACCCAGCCAGTCCCCGAGCGGCGATTCCCCGCCCCCACTTCCCAGTTCCTAAACTAGATGGGACATCACATGGTATGGAATACACCGTTGGCCAGTTTGGGTCAGGTGCCCTGGCTGGGCATGAGAAGCTGAAAAATCCTTGACTATAGTCTAAACACTACTGAGCAACAACTGAAAACATCAGTGTTATCAACATTCTTCACATACTGAACTCAAAACACAGCACTGTACCAGCTACTAGGAAGACAGTTAACTCTATCCCAGCTGAAACCAGGACAGTATCCACCCCTTATTCTATACCACTGACGTCATGCTCAGTTCCCATACCTTTAGTTACATCCTGATCAATCATCACCACCTTTCCATCCCTTTGAGACATATGAACAATGATATATATATATGTAAGTATACACACACAGAGATATCATTCCTTTAGTTTATGGGTTATGTTCATAAAAAGTTTGTTGAGTTCATTTAGTTTCCGACTCTGGGCTCCATCTGTCATACCAGTCTGTCTGGGCAGGAGGGATGGTGCAAAGTCCTCTCAGTCGGTAGAGCAGAATTGGACTTCAGTGCGGTGTGATAAGCAGATGACATTTGACGCAGCAGGAGGATGCTGTGCACCATTGGATTGTTGCATACTGGAGTTAGTTCTGGTTCCATCACTACTGCGCTTTGCTTAGTTTTATCACAGTTCTTTCTTGCTTGATCTAAGTGATTCTTACTATAGTACTATGGATACAGCATATAACAATTATTATATATTGCATATAACAATTATAGTAATGATAACATACAGTAGCAGGGTTATATAGTAACTAATATCATACAGTTTAATTCTGGCTATTTTCACCTAAAATCAAATCCCCTTGAGGCACACATCGGACTTCTCCATCTTTTCACATCACCCACCAAGTGCACCCAGGCCCTTGAGCAAAAGCAATCCCACAAATGGGTTTACCTTTGCCTGAGGCAGGAGTAACCCAGACTGTTTTCTCGAACATATTTTTCACGTGCATTACAGGGACTTTATCCCCTTCTACAGCATGTAAAAATTCTGATTGGGCAGGGCCACCCTGATTGGCAGATCCTCTGGTGTTGACTAACCAGGAGGCTTTTGCTAAATGTGTATCCCAATGTTTGAAAGTTCCGCCCCCCATTGCTTTCAATGTAGCCCTTACAAGTCCATTGTATCGCTCAATTTTCCCAGAGGCTGGTGCATGATAGGGGATATGATACACCCACTCAATGCCATGCTCTTTGGCCCAGGTGTCTATGAGGTTGTTTCAGAAATGAGTCCCATTGTCTGACTCAATTCTTTCTGGGGTGCCATGTCACCACAAGACCTGCTTCTCAAGGCCCAGGATAGTGTTCCGGGCAGTGGCATGGGGTACAGAATATGTTTCCAGCCATCCGGTGGTTGCTTCCACCATTGTAAGCACATAGCGCTTGCCTTGGCGAGTTTGTGGGAGTGTGATATAATCAATCTGCCAGGCTTCCCCAAATTTATATTTCAGCCATCGCCCTCCATACCACAGGGGCTTTAACCGCTTGGCTTGCTTAATTGCAGCACGTGTTTCACATTCATGGATGACCTGCGCGATAGTGTCCATGGTCAAGCCCACCCCTTGATCACGAGCCCATCTATATGTTGCATCTCTTCCCTGATGGCCTGAAGTATTATGGGCCCACTGAGCCATAAATAGCTCACCCTTATATTGCCAGTCCAGGTCCACCTGAATCTTGGCAGCCTGATCCACCTGTTGGTTATTTTGATGTTCTTCAGTGGCCCGACTCTTGGGTACGTGAGCATCTACATGACGTACTTTTGCAACCAGATTCTCTAGCTGAGATGCAATATCTTGCCACAGTGTGGCAGCCCAAATGGGTTTACCTCTGCGCTGCCAGTTGCTCTGCTTCCATTGCTGTAACCACCCCCACAGGGCATTTGCCACCATCCATGACTCAGTACAGAGATAGAGCACTGGCCACTTCTCTCTTTCAGCAATGTCTAAAGCTAGCTGGATGGCTTTCACTTCTGCAAATTGACTTGATTCACCTTCTCCTACAGCAGTTTCTGTGACTTGTCATATAGGACTCCATACAGCAGCTTTCCACCTCCGATGTTTTCCCACAATGCGACAGGACCCATCAGTGAACAGGGCATATTGCCTCTCATTTTCTGGCAGTTTATTATACAGCGGGGCTTTTTCAGCACGTGCCACCTCCTCCTCTGGCGACATTCCAAAATCTTTGCCTTCTGGCCAGTCCGTGATCACTTCTAAAATTCCTGGGTGACTGGGGTTTCCTATGCGAGCCCGTTGTGTGATCAGTGCAATCCACTTACTCCACGTGGCGTCAGTCACGTGATGTGTAGAGGAGACCCTCCCTTTGAACATCCAGCCCAGCACTGGCAGTCGGGGTGCTAAGAGGAGCTGTGTCTCAGTACCAACCACTTCTGAGGCAGCTCGAACTCCTTCATATGCTGCCAATATCTCTTTTTCAGTTGGACTATAGCGAGCCTCGGATCCTCGATATCCTCGACTCCAAAACCCCAGGGGTTGGCCTCGGGTCTCTCCAGGTGCTTTCTGCCAGAGGCTCCAGGTAGGGCCATTCTCTCCAGCTGCAGTGTAGAGCACATTTTTAACATTTTGTCCTGCCCGGACTGGCCCAAGGGCTACTGCATGAACAATCTCCCGTTTAATTTGTTCAAAGGCTTGTTGTTTCTCAGGCCCCCATTTAAAATCATTCTTCTTCCAGGTCACTGGATAGAGAGGGCTTACAATCAGACTGTAATTTGGAATATGCATTCTCCAAAACCCCACAACACCTAAGAAGGCCTGTGTTTCCATTTTATTAGTCGGTGGAGACATAGCTGCTATTTTATTAATCACGTCCATTGGGATCTGACGACGTCCATCTTGCCATTTTATTCCCAAAAACTGGATCTCCTGTGCAGGTCCCTTGACCTTACTTTCTTTTATGGCAAAACCATCTTTCAGAAGGATTTGGATTATTTTCTTCCCTTTCTCAAAGACTTCTTCTGCCATGTTGCCCCATACGATGATGTCATCAATGTATTGCAGGTGTTCTGGAGCTTCACCTTTTTCCAGTGCAGTCTGGATTAGTCCATGGCAAATGGTGGGGCTGTGTTTCCACCCCTGGGGCAATCGATTCCCAGTGTACTGGACACCCCTCCAAGTAAAGGCAAATTGTGGATGACACTCTGCTGCCAGAGGGATTGAGAAAAATGCATTAGCAATGTCAGTTGTGTTATACCATTTGGCTGCCTTTGACTCTAGCTCGTATTGAAGTTCTAGCATATCTGGAACGGCAGCACTCAGAGGTGGCGTAACTTCATTCAGGCCACGATAGTCAACTGGTAGTCTCCACTCCCCATTAGACTTTCGCACTGGCCATATGGGACTATTAAAGGGTGAGCAAGTTTTGCTGATCACTCCTTGGCTCTCCAGTTGGCGAATCAACTTGTGGATGGGAATCAGAGAGTCTTGGTTGGTGCGATATTGCCGCCGGTGCACCGTCGTGGTAGCAATTGGCACCTGTTGTTCTTCAACCTCTAGCAACCCCACAATCGAAGGGTCTTGAGAGAGACCAGGCAGGGTAGACAGCTGTTCAGTGCCCTCCGTCTCCAAGGCAAAAGCCCATCGATACCCCTTCGGGTCCTTCAAATACCCCCTCCTGAGAGAGTCTATGCCAAGGATACACGGAGCCTCTGGACCAGTCACAATGGGGTGTTTCTGCCATTCATTTCCAGTTAGGCTTACTTCAGCTTCCAATACAGTTAACTCTTGGGATCCCCCTGTCACACCAGAAATACAAATGGATTCTGTCCCTTTGTAACTTGATGGCATTAGAGTGCACTGTGCACCGGTGTCTACTAGAGTCTTATACTCCTGTGGGTCTGACGTGCCAGGCCATCGAATCCACACAGTCCAATAGACCCGGTTATCCCTTTCCTCCACCTGGCTGGAGGCAGGGCCCCTCTAATTCTGGTCAGAGTATTCAGTATTCACTTCTCGTAAAATTGGCTCAGAAGTCCCTTCAAGAGGATCGGAAATAAAATCAGCCCTTCTACTCTGTTTAGAAACCAGAGCGGCATTTTTCCTGGTAGAATCCCCTTTTGTGGTGGTTTTTCCTCGCAGTTCACGTACCCATGCACTTAGGACCGAGGTAGGTTTTCCGTCCCATTTCCTCATGTCCTTTCCATGATCGCATAGGTAAAACCACAGGGCACCTCGCGGTGTGTACCTTCTATATTATCTCTCTTGGGCAGAGGAGCACTCACTCCTAATAGCTGAGACATTGGTCCTTACATGTGTGGAGTAGGACATATCCTCTTTGAATTGCTGGAATCCTCGGAAAGCTTCTCCACGGCCGAAATGCAGGCTTATAAGGAGGAGGAGAGATTTTCTTCGTATTAACGGAGTTGGCGAGCCACTTCCTCCACTGTCGGTGCCTCTTCATCCTTCCAGGCCATTATTGCCAATGCATTGGCATAGGACGACGGTGCGCTCCGTACAAACTTCCGCCACATGGATCGTGTGCATTGGACTTTGTCTGGATCTTTGGGTAATTGTGGGTTGTCCGGGTCATGATGAATCATCTCTAGCACAGCTAATGCCCTCAGATATTGGATACCTCTTTCCATGGTGGTCTACTTGCTTGATTGACATATAACATCTTCCTTAAAGGGCTACCTTTCCTTCACACTTGACAGGAGTCACCTCCAGAGGCTGATGGCTTGTGTCCCTCTTCCAATTGCCTTGTCAATGCCACCTTCCCTGGCAAGCGATCCCAGCTGCTTGGCTTCCCTACCTTCTAATTCCAAGCTATTAGCCCCATTGTCCCAGCATCGGAGGAGCCAGGTGATAATGTGCTCACCTATACGGCGGCCAAAATCTTTTTGCATATCCCATAGCTCACTCAAGGATAGGGACCGGGTTATTACCTGTGGTTCTGCCTCTTCCTCCTGTTCCCGTGATGACCCTGGTTCACCTTCATCCTTCGCTAAGCGAAGTGATTTTTTTATATATTTCTTTTTCTGTATGGGGGCAATTGATACTGGTGCAGGCTGGTCCACTGGTTCAGTTGCAGTATCGCTCGCCGGGTTTTGGATAACCACAGTGTCTGTCGCTGAAGTTTGGGTAGCAGCAGTGCTCGTTGCTGGGGCTGGAGGGACCACAGTGCCCGTTGCCAAGGTTTGGGTAGTTGCTGTGCTCATTGCCGGGGCTGGAGGGGCTGCAGTGCCTGTTGCTGAGGTTTGGGTAGCCCGAGTTCTCGTTGCTGGGGCTGGAGGGGTCACGGTGCCTGTTGCCAAGGTCTGGGTGCCTGCAACGCTCCTTGCCAGGCCTGGAGGGGCCGCAGTGTCTGTTGCCGAGGTTTGGGTGGCCGCCGTGCTCATCATTTTGTTGTTAGGTCCAGAGACTTTCTCTTCCCCTTGAGGGTACTGAGTGGTGTCGAACAGGGCTTGATAGGCATGGGCCAGGCCCCAGCACGTTGCAGTGATTTGTGTCTCTCTGGAGCTGCCGGGGTGACAGCATACCTTTTCCAAATATTTTACTAGTTCTTCTGGATCCTGCACTTGTTCAGGGGTGAATTTCCAAAACATCGGAGGTGCCCACTTTTCTAGGTACTTGCCCATACTACCCCACACACCCTGCCACTCATAATTATCCAGCCTTGGGGCACATCTCTGGGTGATCTTCTTAAATAGCTGTTTAACCTTAAACAAGAGCTGAAC